>NC_028646.1:64755146-64927973 GCF_001406875.1 Solanum pennellii
AAATATATAGCTTCAATTTAATGATTAATTAGTTCATTTTGTGTTTTAGGTCACTTGTATGTATGTAAATATATTATATATATTTGTGCTACATGTAGGCTTATAAAAGTTGAAGTTACACTTTGTAAGTGTTGCTCTAGATGAGATATAAAGTAACAATTTATAAGTGTTGCTATAGATGACATATAAACTAACACCTTATAAGTGTTGTAAGATATAAAGTTACACTTTATAAATGTTGCAATAGATGATCAATAAAAGGCAATACTTTTTAAGTGTAACCAATAAATCTGAAAAGGCAACGCTTTTAAGTGTAGTATAACAAAAAATAGGTGTTGCTAATGCACGTCTTCAAAGCGTGCCCTTATACCTATTTGGCTACGCTTTATAAGTGTAGACAAAGATGGCAACATTTAAAAAGTGTTGCCTAATGTCAAAGGTTACGCTTCTTTTGGGCAGCCCCTAAAATGTGTTGCTGAATGTCCAAAAGTGTAGCGTTTTATCAATGGCCACACTTTTTTCTAGTTTAGGTTACACTTACGTGGTGTTGTTGTAGGCCGAAAATGGTGTAGTGGTGGTTCTACCCATTGTTGTCAGTTCAAATTAGGAAGTTTGACAGTTAGATGTCAAAAATGTCTTTCTCCATGGATTCCTACAAGAGGAGGTGTACATGAGTCAACCTGTTGGTTTTATTGATCACAGTATCCTCAGCATGTATGTCTACTTAAAAAGGCATCGTACGGTCTTAAACAAGCACCAAGATCATGGTTTGATATGTTTAGCATGCATCTCTTACATCTTCGTTTCATTTGTAATAAGGCTGACCTTTCCTTATTTACTTTGCAAACTCACAAAGGCAAAATATTTCTGTTGTTATATGTAGAAAATATTATTGTCAAAGGAAGTAGTCCACCTCATGTCTCAGAGTTGGTTCTACAACTTGGGAAGGAGTTTGCTATGAAAGATCTTGGCCCATTACCCTACTTACTAAGAATTGAGGTTAAGTATTTCGAAGGTGGAATTCACTTAAATCAAAGCAAGTATGTTGTTGAGCTGTTGTCCAAGACAGAGATGACTTTGGCAAAGGTTGTAGCCACTTCTTTGGGTAAAAACATGGTTTGGATGAAGTTGTGGGAAGTCTTGTAGATGCATTCTTTTACAGAATGATAGTAGTGAGACTTCAATATTTGATCCTCACAAGACTTGATATCACTCATGATGTGAATTTAGCAGGCTAGTTTATACAAAGCCCAGACATTCAACATCTTCAAGGGGTAAAAAGGATTCTCAGGTACATCAAAGGCACTACACACTTTAGACTCAGAATTATTTCACAATCACCATGTAGGTTGTATGGCTACTCTGATGCTGATTTGGGAGGTTGTACCACAACTAGGAGATCAACTACAGGCTATAGCATCAACCTAGGTGCAAATTGTATTTCTTGGACCTCCAAGAAACTGAACACAGTAGCCCGATCTAGTGTTGAAACAGAGCATAGAGAACTAGCCTCCACTGCCGCAGAAATGACTTGGATTTTGTATCTTCTTTATGACCTTGGAATGTTCTTTTGATCTGTTCCTACGTTGTATTGTGATAATATGAGTGTCTTGTACATGACAGTTAATCCAGTTATGTATGCTAGAACAAAACATGTTTAAATGGACTGTCATTTTGTTCATGAGAAAGTGGCCAGGGGATGATTTCTTACTAAGTTTGTGAAGTGTAAGGATCAAAAGTTGATATTAATACCAAAGCCTTAACACAATAGGTTTTCTCTGATTTTGTAGCTAGTTAGGAGTTACAGTTCCTCCACTCACTAGCTTGAGTGGAAGTGTTGAAGGAAACTGGACGACTGATGGAACACGTCGAAGGAACAGATCAATCAAAGTAGGCTTATGAGTTAGAGTTAATTCATACTAGGACTAGATAACTAAATCCTAAGTAATGTACGACTAAGCTACTGAATATTATTGGAGTCGACTAGGATAGGGTATTTGACTTGTAATAAAATACTACCTATGTAATTATTTGTGTAGTAGTAGGATTCCTATTATAACTACAATAGGACTCTTCTCCTATATAAGGAGCTTGTAACTGAACATTATAGTTATCAATACATCTTTCATTTTTCCGTGCTTTCGTGAGATTTCTACTAAACTGAGCAGTTGGCTGCAATTTTTGAGCACTGCAGAGAGTTTAAAACAGAGAGCACAAAATATTTAGCAGCTGGCTGCGATGTTGCAGCAGTGCCAAAAATTTAAAATTGAGCAGCTGCCTGCAAGTTTTCCACAGTCTAGAAATTTTAAAAATAAAATTTATGCAGCTTAAAATTTAAAAACAGAGCAAGCATAAAAAAATTATGGTTGCAAAAAATTTCTACAGCCGCCTCATCCTACGTCGTCTCCGCGCCAAACTATTCTTTGAACGTTCACTAATTTTTCATACAACTATAGACAACATTGCTCAAACAACTCAAGTTCCTAAATTTCGCTCGTCTTCACAAAATACCACTTTCAATTAGAAAACTCTCAATACAAAAATTACTCCCAACTATTGAAAATATGGTATCAAATAAAATGTTGTCTTCTAAGTTGTTGTCAAACCGAAGTAGACTGCAACTATTATAGAGTGAGATGTCAATGCTGACAAAAATATGCAAGCTAACAAAACAGGGCCATTGAATGTGATATAACACATGCAAGTTGATCAGTTCGCCCTTTAGAAATAGGCTAATAAAGTCATCGATTCGAATCCATGGAAGGATTTTATATATATATATATNTTTGCGTGACTGGGAATATTTATTTTTCACATCAAAAGACCCATTTTTTGTTATTTAATTATACATTCATTACGTTGTTATGTTTCAACAAAATAAATTAAAAAGTCAGATATATTGTTACTAACCTGGTCAATTGAAAAGACTGTGGTCATTCAGTTGAGGAGGACGATGTTGTAGGTGGGACATATGATTGTTGAGTAGTGAACAATTCTTTCATTTTCATTATTTCTTTCATCGCATCTTCTATGGTAGCAAGCGATCATTTAAGGAGTTGTTTTCTTCGTTCAAGGATTTGATATCCTCTCGAGTTGAACGTAGTACATGCAACAATTCAGACTTTGATGAAGTTCCACCTTTCAAATCATTTGCCTTTACTCCACCCCCAAATCCAAATACATGGCTACGAGTTTGAGGTCCACAAAAATTTTCAACAAGCTCTACCGTAGGTAGAGATGTATCTTCTTGAACAATTTCTTAGAGTTGAGGCTACACATATCAAAGAACATTTTATATTATAACACATAATGATTATTTCAAGTAATTTAAATATTCAATTAATAATACGCACTTGTTTTTCAATTGCTTTAGGTTCAACAAGCTTGTTGTCTTTTTCACGAGTCTCAAAGAAAACAGTTGTCAAATCGGTGGAATGCCATCTTTATGACATTTACATCAAAGCCAAACATGTAAAATAACACAAACCTGGCAAAGATCATTAAGCTCAAAAACTTGAAAACACAATAGATTATCAAAAATACAATACATTTATAAAATCTTACTTGTTTCACCTTCTTGGGTGTATTTCTTTACTTGATTAGTAGATGTAGTACTAATTTGAACGTTCTCTTTCTCAAAAGTCATGAAGTTCTTATGCGTCGTTCGTATTCCTTGACTAGTGGCCACGGTAGAGTTTTTAAGTCCTTGTTCCTGTTCCTTCCCTGTAGAACCTGAAAAAAGAAAATCATATTTCATATGTTGACTAATGTATCACAAGACAAGAAGAACCAAAATGTCTACAAGGAGTTTCTAAAGCTAATTTTGTTTCACAAGTTCTCTTTTGTGAAAATTATGTATTCCGCGTCAGTTTCTTAAGTTGTTCTTTGGACTGGTATTTACCTTCTTATCATTATATTTTCATACATCACGTATTATGACTATATTCTGCATCAAATAGAAAGCTGGAAAAAATTATTTTCCACACCATCTCCTCCATGATAAAACACAGAATACAGAATCTTGGAAAAAATTTTTTCCTTTAACACAATTAAAACTTTTGCTTATGGTCTGAAATAAAAGAATACAAAATATCTTACTTGTTTCAATTTCTTTGATGTGCTTCTTAAATAGATCACATGATTGAGGAAATATACTCTTAGACGGTAAATTTCATTTCTCATCCAAAGATTTAAGACCTCGTCCTTGTCCCTTTTCAATAGCACTAGGCATGATAAACATATATTCGATAGTATTCTTCTTATTAGAATCGACCTCATTTTAAATCCTCAATGGTTTCATCTTAAACCTGCAAAAGAGCCAAAAAGTTAAAAATTAAACCTAAAAATGTTTAATAATGTACTAAAAAGGAAATTTTGCCATCATAACATTTATGGATGAATATACTAACTCATAAGAGATATTAATTAATCTCATTAGTTCTTTTTCTTTTCTTTTGAAAGAACTTCCTAACTCTACAATATCATCCTCCATTTGTTCTACAATTTCATTGGATAATGAGATCGGATCTTCCTCACTACTTGCCAACCTTTGTTTGAAGTATCATCAACATAAAATACTTGAGATGCTTGATCCACTAAAACAAATGGGTCATTTGTTTTTGAAAATCTACATGGATTAACACTCACAAAATCACACTCACTCTTTTTAACTTCTTTTATTTCATCATACACATCAGACCAATTACATCGAAATAAAGTTACTCTTTCATCCATGACAAATTGCAACTCAATCGCATCAGCTAAAACTCCATAGTAATCAAGGTTTTCACTATCTTCATCTTTCTCACCCAATACAACAATACCCCAATTTTGAGTCCTTAACTTTTTATCATAATCATGATGCATGGAATATGGCAAGGGCATTTTTCAGTGGATATGATTTGCCCAGATTCATAACACATACAAATATGGTGCTGATACCAAAGAAGAATGTGGTGGATAATTTTGGGGACTTAAGATTAATTAGCCTGAATACTTTTCCTAATTAAATTATATCGGTTGATACATGAAAGAGTTTAATTGGTGTTACCTAGTTTGATTTCTAATAACTAGTTAGGCATTGTTAAAGGGAGGAGTATGACTGAAAATGTACTTTTGGCTTAAGAAATAATAAGGGACATCAACAAGAGAAACAATTTGCATATTGTAGTGGTAAAATCAGACATGACAAAGGCATATGATAGAGTCTACTGGAAACACTTTATCCAAGTCTTGAGAAGATTTAGATTCTCTGAAAGAATAATTGACATAATAGTAAGGATAATTAGCAATAATTGGTACTTAGTTCTAATGAATGGAAAAGCCTTTGGCTTATTTCAATCTTCTAGAAGTTTAAAAGAGGGTGACCCCTTTTCACCTACCCTATCGATAATAGCAATTGAAGTGTTGACCAGGATCCTAAATTGTTCATTTGAACATAGTTACTTCAAGGGTTTTGGGATTCCTAAATGGAGTCTGCAAATAAACCACTTATCACATGTTGATGACACTATTCTTTTCTTGCTCAGGACAACACAAGTCAATGAGGTTGAGGATGATTGTGCTAAGAATATATGAGGGGGTGTCTGGACAAATGATATACATAGACAGAAGCATTTGTTATCGACATAATAAAGTCTTTGTAGTACTGTGTCATCAAATAAAGAGGATAACAGGGGTCAGCAAGGTAATTCTCCTTTTACTTATCTAGATTTTCCACCTTTCTATGAAGGAAAAATAAAGGTCATTTTGTAGTACTAGTTAAAAAGGTAGATAACATAATGGCTATGTGGAAGAATAGATTACTATCTTATGGGGGAAGGTATATATTTTACTAGCACATGTTTTGCAATCTATGCCCATGGATTTACTATCAGCCCTGAATCCCACATTTAGTGTAATAAACCAATTACATAAGCTATTTGCTAAACTTTTCTGGGGAAATGCAACTGGATCTAAGAACAAGCATCGGGTTTCATGGGGAAGCATATGTTATCCCAACGAAGAAAGGGGTCTAGGTTTCAGGTCTTTGCATAATGTATCGAACGCTTGGTTTGCAAAGCTTTGCTGGAATTTTAGGAAATTAATTTGTTCTTTGTGGAGTGGATATATGTGGTATAAGTATTGCAAGAAATTGCATTCAACTATAACTACAGGTGGGGGTGCATTACATGTCTTGAGAAAGAGGATAATTATAAGGGAGGAAGTAAAGCACAATATATGGTGGCAGATAAATGTAGAAAATTCCAGGTTTTTATTTGATAATTGGACAAAATTGGGATACCTCTTATACATAAGAGTGATATGGCCATTGAGGAAGATGTAGAAGTCAGGGAGTTCACTACCGTTGGTGGATGGAATGAAAAGAAACTGGCCACAAACTCTCAGCAGAAATGGTAGAGTATGTTATAGAGAGTAAGAAACCACCTTTTAATGAACATCATACTGATTTTCCTGGTTGGATGAGCAGTAAGCAGGGGAATTTCACTATTTTTTTTATAAAGGAAACTTTGTATTCACAAGAAAATGGTTAGTTACAATCCTCACATGTTATTGTAAAACAAACAAACCACAGCTAAGGTTTTACAATTTTTCCTATGAAGTCAACTAATAAATCTATGTCCCCCACCATATCTTGTTTACACCAAAAATAAAGAAGGCTAATGTAGGCAATTCTAATCCTCTGGATGTTTTTGATTTTTCCTTCAAAACACCTTGCATTTATTTCCTTCCATAAGGTCCACCAAATGCAGGTTGGAATTAGTTTCTACCAGCCTCCTCTAGAATTTCTTCTTCCAATTGTCTCCCAGCTCCTCAGTAGATTAAAAGTCTATGTAGTAATTGTTCAGCTTACTCCAAGTTTACTTAAAAACATGTTCCACAGATTTACAGTTGTTTTGCAATGTAGGAAGAGTTGGTTGTTTATATCTACCTCCTTGTAACAAAGAAAACACCTTAAGCAAATTTTCAACCCTCTTCTCTGTAGTGCTTCGTGAGTTAGGAAAGCTCTCTTGATCACCAACCCCATAAAATAGGACACCTTCAAGGGGATTTTAATTTCTAGATTAGTTTCCAAGGACAAATCCTACTGGAGGAGAAGATGATGTTGTTGTTCTAGTAGTGTAATTTGACAGAGAATACTCTTTTACTGTGAAACTTCCATAGAAGTTTGCCTAGATTTACCGAGACACCTGGAAAAAGGTCAAAGACGTAGAAGACTAGCTGTTTTGTCTACCTTCCAGTCATTTAAATATCTACAAAGATGAAATTCCACCCTTGTGGGCTCCATATCTAGTAACAGTCTCATTTATCTTGAGACTGAGGTCATAGTGGTCTGGGAAGGTGGTCTTTATGCTTTCATTACCTATCTACTGCTCATTCAACAAAGATCTTTGTACCGTTCCTCACCTTATAGTAAATGTTGATATTGAATTGGGACCAGAGTCTTTGAATTATTTTCGATACACTGCATCCAAAAGAACTTTCCACTTCTTCTGTTGTCCATTGGTTGAGGAGTCCATATTTCTCTGAGATGAATCTCTTCCATAAGGTCATGTCTTCTGTTCCGAATTTCCACAACCACTTTCTCAGTAAACAACGACTCTGGAGGTTGAGTTTCTTGATGCCTAAACTTCCTTGTCTCATGTTAAGGTAAGGACACACCACTTCACTAGATTGTAGCCTTTATTTCCTTTGTTCCCTTGTAACATGAAGCTCCTTTTCATTTGGTTGATATTTTTTTTAATGCTCTTTGGGATGGCAAACAAACTCATCATATAGGTGGGCAGTTAATCAATGAGTGATTTTATGTGTGTCAATCTGCCTCCGAAGAATTAATATTGTCTTTTCCATATTGATAGCCGCTTGTTACATCTCTCTTATACTGTTCTCTATACATTGAGTTCCTCATGTTTGGCTCCCAATGGCATGCGTAGATAATTGGTGGGTAGGGAAGCAACATGGCAACCGAGATTCATGGCCAAAAACTGCATATTTAGGAATTCATTGACTAGCTAGAGGTAGCTCCCATGCAAATTTACATTGAGTCCAGAGATGCCTTATAAAATGGTTAGAATAGCCTTGTTGTGTCTAATTTTTGACACGTCTGCTTCACATAGAATAAGTGAGTCCATCGGCATACAGTAGGTCGAAATTTCTCATGCCATTTGTTCTACTTATATGAGCTCAAAAAACTATCAACCAACTATTTTTCGCTTTCTTTTCTGAACATATGATTGAGACACTCCATAAATAGTAAAAAAAGGAATTGTGAGAGGGGGTCACCCAGCCTAAGACCACTCTTGATTGAGAGATACCTACAACGTCACCATTTAACATTAGGGAGAAACTCACATATAATAAGCAAAATCTAATTCAATTTAGCCATTTTTAACCAAATCACGTATCTTTAACGATCTTAAGATAGTAGATCCAGTTGACATGATCAAAAACCTTGTCGCTTCACTCTTGAATCTACCAGTTCATTTGCCACAAGTGATGCATCCATTATTTGTCTCCATTTCAAAAAGGTCATTGATTCTCATCCACCAGTTTTCCCATGATAAAATTAATTCTATGATTAAAAATTTTGAGATGAGCTTGTAAGTCCCTTCTATTAATATTATATGTCTGAGGCCTTTTAATTCTTTAGCATTTGCCTTTTTTGTAATTAAGGATATGAAGGTGGCAGTCATAAGCTTCTCAAACAATTCCTTCTAGTGGAATTTGTAGATGGTCTGCATCAAATCTACCTTTATAGTATCACAGCAAACTTCAAAAAAACTCATGGTGAAACCATCAAAACTAGGCGCTTTTTCCCCCATTACAACTCTTGATGATGTGTAGTACTTCTAATTCTAAGAAGAGTCTTGGTTGCTATTCATTCTCTTAATTTGTGATTCTGGGACAACCTTGCAAATTAAAAGTAGTCCTCCAAGGTTCAGCTTCTAAGTACAACTTTTTGGAGAAATCTATCATATCTTCTTTATAACTGTAGATTATCGAGTTTCTTCACCATTCACTACCAGTCTATCAATGGTGTTAAATCTCTTGTGTTGTTGCCATTCTTTGGAAGAAATTTGTGTTGTTCTCACCTTTTTTAGTCATAGTACTCTTGATTTCTGTTCCATATGGATTCATCTTGTCCAGCCAAATATTTTAGCTCAACTATCTACAATCATTATTTCATCTTTAGTCAGGTTTCTACTTCCTGAATTATTTCAATGACAACGAATTCTTTAAGTAAATTTTTCTTCTTGCTGGTTAATTCTCCAAAAGTAGTTTTACTCCACTCTTTGAGCTTTAAAATTCTTAACTTGTTATTGAACCTGAAGTCGGGACAGCCCTCCACTAAAAGTCATTCCACTAGTTATTTAGTTACAAACATGCTGAAACCCTCCATATTGAGCCATCAATTTTTGAAATTGAAAATTGATTTGCTTTTCTCCCAATTTACACATTCTAGCATGATGGGGTTGTGGTTTGAAGTAGATCTAAAAAAATCCTTTTTCTGATGTTTCTGAAAGTTTCTTCTTATTCTGAGAAGAAGAGGAACATGTCTAGTATAGCTTCACTAGGATGGTTGATGCCTCTAAAGAAAGTAAAATTATCTCCAATTAGATGGGGGGTCATGAAGTTCCATGTCCTCGATCCATCTAAAGAACACATACATCACATTAGTGATTCTAAAGCACCATTTCCTTTCTAACATAAATCAGTTTGTATTGAAATCTCCACAAGCTACCCAAGAACCTTCAAAAAGTTGGCTACAAGCTTCGATTTCCTCCCATTATAATAATTTTTCACTTCTAATAGGTAAAGCATAGACACCGGTGAGGTACCAAGTAAAAGAGTTGTGAGAATGGACAAATTCAAAGGTGATAGAGTGTTGCCTTATTTCCACAATTATCCTTCTCCAAACATTGTTGTCCCACATTATTACGACCCCCCTTGCTTCCCACAACTTTGATGAAATGACATTTCAACCATCTACAAGGCCATAGTTGTTTTGTTGCTTCATCCCTCTCGACTTAACTGTGTTTCTTGGAAACAATAGACATCAGAAGCCTCCCATTGCAATTAACTCTTAACTAGATTCATATTTTCTATATTGTTGAGTCCCAACACATTCCATGAAATTAGGTTTACATTCATTTGTAAGTGAGATTGAGATTTTCCCCCTATTTCTGACCCCTTCTACTTGGTTGAGACTGGATTGCAAATTTTTCAATTCATTCTTGGTGAGTCCCTTACTTTTTGGGGTGGTGATTGTGTTCTCCTACTCTTTCTTTTTTAGCGTCGCTTTTCATTTATCTAGCTATATGAAAATGGCTAGTGTTTCCTCGTCTAAACCTTCAAAAGCTACTCCATAAGTATTGCTTAGTTTAGGAATGTGAGAATTCACCCAGTCTAAAGCCTCTATCTCAGCGTACTCTAGGGATGCAGGACACTGGGTGGTAACCGATTGACGTCGTGGACAGGCTACTATTGCAAGTTGCACTTATCTGAGATGGGTGCATGCATGGTTTTACCCTCTACTATTTCTTTGGGATGGTTATTAATCTCAGTCTCTTCAGCTATATGAGGGGTAATGTCAAGTTTCATGGTCAAGGTTCCTTTCGATGTCACTTCAATCGATTTCTCTATATCTCCTGGGTCTACAAAGCAAGCTTCCAAAGTCATATATAATTCTAGGAATTTTGAGGCCACAACTCGATTGTTCTCCAGTTAATTAAGAGTGCTAGGAGAGCTCTTCATCAGAAATTTAGTTATAGTTGGGCTCAAGATTTCAGAAATAAAGTTTTGGTCTGATTTAATTGGGCCTCCAGAGTTAAAATTAACCCAGCCCGAAGGATTTAAATTTTTTGGGGAAGTTGTCCGATGTAACTCAACATTAGCATGGGTTATCATTGTCAAATGTGACTCAAATTGGCATGTGTTGTCACTATCCCATGCTCAGCATTGGCATGTGCTATCATTGTTGAGTGTGTAGGTGGTAGACTGCAGGTATTTGTATCTACTATGTAAAAATTCAACTACTATTAGGTAATGCGATTCAAAATTCTTCTATATTTGATAGTTGTCATAGTTGAAGCTCATTCCATATTTGCATAGAGAAGGTAATTCCACCAATTTATATGGAGATCTTTTTAAGCACCTTACTCCCAATTCATTGTATTTTGATTCTCGTTCATTTGTGTTGGCTCTATATGGACATATCTTTATTTGTTTTAATCCATCCGCCACAATGGTCTCGGATGACCTTGAAGGTTTTATGGGCCCATAGGTGAAGAAGGATCCCCACGATCCTAATCTAAGTGGAACTTGGTTTTTCTGTTGAGTTGGAAGTACCCGACGATGGGTTCCACCATTGAAGCTTGAGATGTATTTTGTTCAATAACCAATTGCTAGAAAGTAATTTCTCTATCATATTACTAGAGGCAAACCCGAAAATAAAGTTTCCCCTTCCCGTTTTGTATATGTTGAGGCCGTGCACTTGTTTCCATAGGTTGGTTGCCCATCTCTGTATTTGTGACAATGTAGGTGAGAGATTTGACCCATCTTCTATAGTACCAACCAAACTCTTGTTTAATACTATTTTTAACTACTTCAGCAAAGAAACGTTTGTTGTCGGTTAATCTGTGGTTGTCTCTTCTGGTCTCCCTCTTTTGTTTGGCATTAAATTCCTCATTTTCTCAGCAGTTAAGGTCCAACAAGAGTTGAAAATCAGTTCAGGCATGATGATGGCTGACCTTATCCTGCCTCTTACTTTAATAAGACTGATATGTATCTGTCAAAATTATTGAAGTTCCTAGCAAAGAAGACTTCTGACAGAGTTTCCTTCTTATTCAACCTTTTGACTACATTCCCATTCGTCTAAGAAGCTTCAAAGAGAGTCTAGATAATCCAATGCATTATCTTCGTAGTGAAAGATGTTCTAGTGACGCCGTCTCTACATCTTTCGGTCCAATCATTACATTTTCCTAACTGAGTGCGGTCAATAGACTTGAATCAAACTGTAAAATAGATAGATTCCTCCCTCTCAGTGGGGGAGGATAAGGGGGGAAGAGAAGAGGAGGGAGGGAATCTTGTGATCAGACGGATCATCGGGAGAGGGTTAGAGGGTTATTTGGAATGAATGTAGCATCTTTTTGGGAATCCTGTCATGGAACAAGAAGAGTTCTTAATCACAAAATAATTCAAGTTAAACCTCTTTTAATGTTTTATCAACATCGCAAACTATGAGGACGAAGTAGGAGAGATGAAATGAATATGTTTATATTTGGAACAAGTGGGTTCCTTGTAAGGTGAATTTCTTCCTATGGATATTGTGGAAAAGGAGAATTTCTACTAATGATAATTTTAAAAAGGTGAAGATTCATCTAGTTTCAATATGTTTGTGTTGCGATGAAAAGAGGGAGGAAACACTAACCCATATTTTTCGACAATCCTCCTTGGCTAACAAGCTATGGAGAAAAATTTGCTAATTTCGCAGATATACACATAAAAGGAATGCATTTACAACAATTAATCATTACTTGGTGGAAATTCCAATCATCACCACAACTACAAGGAATAATGAGAGCAATACAAACAATAAACATGTGGACAATATGGAAGAGAAGAAATAGTATAAAGCATGGACGAAACACAACTTTTGGAGGGATGGTGATTCAAGTTCAAGAAATGGTTTGGAAGTTGGTGAAAACTCTATATCCTTGGATACATTTGGAGTCAATTTTGTGGCTTGAAATTTTAAAAAAACTAAATTGGCACAAGACTNTGAGTCAAGTTTGTGGCTTGAAATTTTCAAAAAACTAAAGTGGCACAAGCCTAAATTGCATTATCATAGTGTAATATGGAAACCCTTACATACAAATAGATTTGAGTGCAACATTGAGGGAGCATCAAAAGGGAACCCAGGGCTGAGTGTATAGGTCTTTTGTCAAAGGTACTCGCAAAGAAATCTGATCTATGCTAGGGATGCAAAAGTTGGAAATAATACTAACACAGAGATATAGTTAGTGGCAATCTATGAAGCATTGGAGTATTGTTGGGAGAACAGGGTGATGGAAGTAACAATCAAAATAGACTCACTATGTCTGATGAAAATGATAAGAGGGCAATGGAAGATACCTTAGGAGCTGGCGGAAAGAACAGATAATATAAGGATGAGATCACAACAATTTAATGCAAACATCAATCATATATATTGAGAAGGTAATAATGTTGCCGACTTATTGGCTAATTAAGTAGTGGAAACAGAACAAAGAAAGGAGTACAATAGTTTTGCTGATTTACCAAGCAATATCAGGACACATATAAATACAGACAAATAATAAATACCAATATTGAGAATCAGATCAAGAATAATCGATTTTCAGCAATAAACATACCAAAAGCATATCTTCATAGGAAAGGAAAGCATATGACTACTGCATATATTGACAAATCTAAATAGAATAGTATAATAATATAATATATAATCATAGAGTAAAAGGGGACAGGTCAAGACATAAATGCTATATTTTACCCTAACTACCACAAAGTTACATCAAATAAACACAGAGACAAGTGGATCAGACATTACCAATGGAGCTTTAGAATGTTTCAAGGGAAACATCACCAGATCTACATATGAGTATAAGCACAAAAGAAAGGGATATCATTCAAAGATCGTGCGGGCAGAAGCGAAGAAGAAAATGAGGTAGAAAGGAAGCGAACATACCAGGTAACAGTGAAGACCACTCGAGCTCAAAAATGATTCAAATGAGGAGGCAGAACTACTAGAATTTTCTTCGACATTGCAGTGGAGAAGGTGGCTGAAAGAGTATTGTGTACTCACTAAGGATGAGTAGAGATCGGACAAAATTAGGTATTCAGTATTTTCGTTATTATTGGGCCATGGGCCATTTTATATCTATGGCCCACAATTTATTCAATAAACGGCTCCAAGCAAAAAAATTATTTTAAAAAACTTGCATTATAGCGCTAGAAGTACTCATATATAAGCAACACTACATCAAACCTTTGGATTTTGTCCACACTAAAAGACTTTATCTTCAAAAAAAATTCTAGTTATACATGAAGAGTTACGAATAAGAAGTTGATGCCACAACAAAAAAACTTATTCCTTTCATAAAAAAATTCTATACAGTTCTTCAATTGGTAGTGCCTAATTTCTTAGAGTAGTTAATTGCTAAATAAGATTTTTATTACTTTCATAGATTATATAGGAGTCGATAGCCAAAATGCAAAAAACAAAAAATTGTCAAAAATTTCAAAAGGACACATCAATTTTTTTTTTAAAAAAATCAATACGGAGAAATCGCTTTGATGAAATAATTTTGCTCTGGCACAATAGTGAAGTCGACACTCCATTAAAATTAAAAATCATTGCCTAGCAACAATTGTATCCAAAACTTGTTTTTCTTTTTTTCCTTTATATTGTTGTAGGGGCAACATTTTTCTTGGAAAAAAAGCTACTGTTATAATATAAAATATATTTTTCTTAAAAATACTCCCCAAGTAGCGACTTCAATAATAATTAAAAAAAAATAGTTACAACACCTATTTTACTATAATTTTTTATATAAAAAGAAAAGCAATGCCTTCGTAGCAATTTTATTAAAAAATTTAAATAAATCGCTGACAAGGCAGAAAAAAAATCTCTCTTTTCCCAAAGACATATACTTTTTCACTTATATTTATTGGAATTGGTTAATTGATCAGATTAATTCATTTAGTTAGTCAAGATAATTAGATTTATTTTAAGTTGGTTAAAAAGTTTGATAGGTTTTCATATAGTTAGTTAAACTTGTCAGATCAGTTGGATCTAGAAGTTGTACATATATAAATGTAATGTAGCTGATGTACGAGTAATTGTGATGATAAGGTTTCAATTTTCATCTAAATCTCCCTAGTAAAATCTACTTTGTATCAGATCTCTAAATTGTTAATCAGTTTAATACAATCATCGATGAGCCATAGAGATGGGAGATGTTGAAGCTTCCACCATTAATGCATCACAAATATTTACAGTTGAAACAATCGATGATGTCGATCGAAAGCAAATCCATCAACTTCATCTTCATTATTCACACTCCTTCTAGTGTGCTCATCATTGTGCAACTTACAAGGATATAGACTTACTCTTTATGAAGCAATTGATTAACCTTTGCAAAGAGTAAGTTAAGGTTTGTGTTGGGAACTTGCAAGAAGGGTGCTTCTTAAGAAGAACGGGAAGAGCAATGAGTGAAATGCTATGCGTTTGTACTTTCTTGGATCATGAACTCTATATCGACGAAGCTGCTCTGTGGGATTGCTATTGCTACAAATGCAACCATCCTGTGGACAGATCTAAAAGAGAGATTTGATAAGGTTGATGGATATCAACTGCGCAGGAAGATCCGCACGATTCATCAAGGTAATTCGACAATTTCAACATATTTCTTGAAATTATGATTTTTAAGGATGAGTTTGATTCACTGGTTTCTTAATCTTTATGTAAATGTGATAAATCTAGAACTTATATTGATCATGTAGCTTCATTAAGGATATTTGTTTCTTTTAATGGGATTGAATAAAATGTATTATCATGCACGAAGTCATATCCTGATGATAAACCCTCTACATACTATTGGAATGGCATATTCTATGTTGATGGTTGTTGACACAAAATTTTGGACTTCCACCATATAAATTAATCAATTCGAGCTTCTTCGAATTCAAACGATTTAAGATATTTAGTTTTATAAAATATTAAGAAAAATACAAAGTTTGCACCTTAATTATTTTCCATAGTTTTGTCACTTTTTATAATTTCTAGATCACATATATTTTACATAATTATGTATATAATTAATATGTTTTATGATTATTCGAATATCATCTCAAGAGTATTTTAATTTTAGTAAGTATTTTATCAAATTAGTTTAGTTTAAATTATGGTTATATTTTTAAATCATTAGTTTATAATTTAGTTATTTTTTTTAATTTATTAAGATTAAGAAGCTCGTTAATTAATTAATATTAATTAGTCCTATTTAAATACTACTCGAATGTTCGAAAATCAATTCTTTCCTTACGCCTGTAATTCATTTGATTGAATTATTATATATTTTATTACAATTGTAGTCAAACATCTTCAACCAATTTAGAGACCAATGTTTTGGGCCTTTATTTCAGCCAACCCAATTCAGTATTTCCTTCAGCCCAATACTTTCTCAAGCGCCCCATCCCAAACATTACACCCTCCAACCCGATCCAAGCTCAATTCTCAACAAATATCCAACATCACCTTACAACTAAAAAAAAAAAACGATCCCTGCGTCTTCATCTTCTTCTCCAGATACCTAACAAATCAAAGACCCCGGAATCTCGATCCAATTAAAAAACCCAGCAATCGCAAGCCTAGTCAAAAAAAACCTGACCCAACAATTTCGTTTTCCCTTCGTCCTCTCACAATTCTTCCAAATGTCGAAATCTGGTTCATGTAGTCACTTAAAATTTATTATAAATAAATTTATAAAGTTATTCTGATTATATTAAATTAATGAATATATTAGTCGAAATAAATATTATGGATTAATATAATTGATTTAATCATTTAAATTCAGATACATATGAATTTAATTAAAGCCTACTCCATAAAGCCCATATGATATTTCACTTAAATATGATTGGCCGAAGGGAGTCCTGTTCCAACCGCAACTCCTCTATTCTAAAACTATAAATACGGGTCTTATAATTAAGAAAAAGAGAAGAAATAAATTTCTAAACAAGAAGATAGAGAAAATTCATGGTACAAACGCCATTTAATTCTCTACAAAGCTACAAGTTTAAGAATTCAAGCATTCAAGTTCAAGAACAATCAAGATCAAGGCCATCGAATTCAAGAACAAGCTCGAAGCCCTTTAATTCAAAAAAGAGTGAAGATCAAGATAATGTTCAAGTTCAAGTTCATTAGAGATTCAAGAACAAGCTTTAAAGCCCTTGAAATTTTATTTGAAAAGGTGAATTCAGAGGAATCATAGAGATTGTAATACTCACATATGAAATAATACAATCGATTGTTGCTATAATCTTCCGTTCTTGATTATTATTTTCTCGATGCGAATTTTATTGTCTACAAATTCTGCACGCCTAGTGGAACGATCTCTATCTCTTTTCTCAACTCTTCAAGAATAAAAGAATATTAAATGTCTCCCACTAATGAAGAACAATTAGCAAGCTTAACTAAAGCAATTAAAGACCTGACAAAGTGCGCACACGAACAAGATGCGAAACATTCAAAGATAAAAAATAAGATGGATAACATGATTGAAAGAAGATCAAGTCAATCACCTTTGAAGCTTTCTAAAATTCAACACAAAGAAGTGTCTTGCTTAAATCAAACAAAGATTAAAGAGATTCATATCTCGAAAAAAGGTTTGATTCCAATTGATCAGTTAAAGAACTTTATCATAGACACAATCGAAGACAAATCTGAGTCTTCATCCAAATTTTATCCCTTATATGTAAACCCATATACACAAAGGGTTGATAACTTGAAAATGTTTGAGGGTTATCAACCTCCCAAGTTTCAACAATTTGATGGCAAATGAACTCCCAAACAACATATATATCTTACTTTATCGACACTTGCAATGCTGCAGGGACGTATAATGATTATCTTGTTAAAGAGTTTGTTCAATCTCTCAGAGCAAATGCATTTGATTGGTACACAGATCTTGAACCTAATTCTATAGATGGTTGGGAGCGATTAGAGCAATAGTTCCTTAATCGTTTTTATAGCACAAGACGTGTCATCAGTATGATGGAACTTACAAAGGCTCTTCAAGGTGAAGATGAGTTAGTTGTTGACTTTATCAATCGTCGGAGAAGTCTGAGCCGCAACTACAAAGATCGCCTTAGTGAAATTTCTACCAATGAATTGGTCTTCACTACATTTTTCAAGGATTAAAGACCAATACATTTGAAGAGTTGGCAACTCGTGCACATGACATGGAATTAAGTATGTATTTAAGAAAAGATCAACAATCTCCTGTCTATGGACCTCATGAAGATGAAGATATAGAAGAACTGCAAAGTGGGGCCAAGTTTGACTTCCGAAGATGACTTTGAAGAGTCATTGTATATCTAGACGCTTCTTAATGCATGAGCTTAAACATCAAGTTAAAATTCTCCTTAATGCAGGAGCTTAAACTGCAAGTTACAATGCTACTTGAAACACAAGCTTAGACTATATATAACTTAAATCTTCATGTTACAGTTAAATCTTCAAGTTGAAATGCCCCTTGAAGCACGATCTTAAACTGTATGTCACTTAAACCTTTAAGTTTGAGTTAAATCTTAAAGTTGAAATGATTCTTGAAACACGAGCTTAAATTGTATGTCACTTAAATCTTCAAGTTAATGTTAATACTTCAAGTTGAAATGCTCCTTGAAACACGAGCTTAAATTTCAAGTTAAAGTTAAATCTTCAAGTTGAAATGCTCCTTGAAACACGAGCTTAAACTGTGTGTCACTTAAATCTTCAAGTTTGAGTTAAATCTTCAAGTTGAATGCTCATTGAAACACGAGCTTAAACTGTATGTCACTTAAATCTTCAAGTTTGAGTTAAATCTTCAAGTTGAAATACTCCTTAAAACACGAGCTTCAATTGTGTATCACTTAATTTTCAAGTTTGAGTTAAATTTTCAAGCTGAAATGCTCCTTAAAACACGAACTTAAACTATATGTCCCTTAAATCTTCAAGTTTGAGTTAAATCATCAGTTGAAATGCTCCTTGAGACACGAGTTTAAACTGTATATCATAAAGCTCTTTAAATTTGAGCTAAATCTTCAAGTTAAAATGCTCCTCAAGGTACGAGCCTAAACTGCATGTCACACCTGGCCCACAAGATTATATACTATGTAAAACACAACGAAAAAGTCACTCACTCCTCCAGAACTACGTTGCGACTTGATCTTCTTCATTGAGGTACGTAGGCACTTAGAACCATATTCTAAGTTGAGTTGCATAAGTGTCAAAAATCAAATGTTCCCACTTGATCTGTTACATGAGTTAAAGCTATGAGTAAGCTTTCATAAAATTTCAAACTTGCACCAAATGGTGGTGACTCAATGGGGGCAAACCCATAGGAATAAAATTGCTTCAACATGAAGTTTTTAAATCTCCAAGTATGCACGTAGAAGTCTTCAAATTCTTCAAGCTTAGTCTTTGAAAGATAAAATATCTGGAGAAGACTTGAAGAAGGGGGAATTTGTAGTCACTTAAAATTTACTAAATATCAATTTATAAAGTTGTTCTGATTATATTAAATTAATGAATATATTAGTCCAAATAAATATTATGCATTAATATAATTGATTCAATTATTTAAATTCAGATAAATATGAATTTAAATAAAGCCCGTTCCATAAAGACCATATGATATTTCACTTAAATCTGATTGTCCGAAGGGAGTCCTGCTCCAACCGCAACTCTTCTATTCTAAAACTATAAATAGGGGTCTCATAATTCAGTAAAATAGAAGAAAGAAAATTCCAAACAAGAAGCTAGAGAAAATTCGTGGTACAAACACCATTAAATTCTCTACAAAGATACAAGTTTAATAATTCAATCATTCAAGTTCAAGAATAATCAAGATCAAGGCCATCGAATTCAAGAATATCTCGAAGCCCTTGAATTCAATTAAAATTTAAGATCAAGATAATGTTCAAGTTCATGTTCATTAGAGATTCAAGAACAAGCTTTAAAGCTTGTAATTTATATTTTAAAAGGTGAATTCAAAGGAATCATAGAGATTGTAACACTCAGATTTGAAATAATAAAATTGATTGTGTAACAATCCTAAAAATGAATAAGATAAGAAATGCTTAATGTGTCAAGAATGCCTACGATTAGACCAGGGTTCACACGGATTGATGCGCGTAGAACCAGACCTCGGAACCCTTACAACAGCCAGGCCAACTAACTTGGGGAGTTAGTTGAGCGCGAAAAGGTTGGGTCCAACCATATAGGGCTCTCGAATACGAAGATTTACTCGAAGGAGTCTTTACCGGACTTAAAAAGAAGAAATTTTAGGTTTGAAGGGTTTAAGGGGTAAAATGGTCTTTTCCTGGATTAAGGTAGTATCTAAATTACCCTAAATATATAAATAATTAATTAATTAATTAATAAAATATAGGGGCAATTTGGGGAGAGAGGGTCGAAATTGAGCCCTTGAAGTGAAGTCTTGCAGCACCCGAGTTCGAACCTAGGTGGGAGCAATGATTTAATGTGATTTTTTTAATTGGTGAATTAATTTAATAAATTAATAAATTAATGGCTGATTTAAAAAGAAAAATAATATTTTATTATTAATTATTATTTATTTATTAATTAATGTATTTTTATGACTAAGTGTCCTAGTTGACTAAGTCTAAAGTACTTCACCTCCTTTAACTCTCTCTCACGCTCATCTCTCTCACGTTTTCTCCACTCTTTTCACGATTTCTCACTGCCTAAACTACTATAATAATAGAAAAATTGCTAGAGTTCTTCACACTTGAAGAACTCACACTAAAATATAAGAAAACAAGCTAAGTGAACACGTTAGGTAAAGAGAGGGTTTTTTCGTCGAAATTTTTGTGTTGAAAACTCGGATTGGACTTTAGTTTTGGAGAGGGATTTTCTTCTTTGTTGGTCCCTTTCCCAAGAGACCCCTTAAGGTTCATATTATTTTTTCGAAAAATAGGATTGTTTTCCCTTTACCATGCCCCTATCACTAGCTCCCAATGAATTGTAGGTTGTGTATGATAGCTAGTAGATTTAGGTGTATGCTTTGTTTTCGTGATGAATATCATTACGTTGTCTACTTGAAATCATATGATAGACAACCATGTATTCGAAAGTTTGTGCAAGAGTGTGCAAGTGCAAAAATGTTACTGTGAATGTACTTTGAATTAGGCCGAGTTAAGGCTTCAAGTTTAATATTGTTTTGGTTGTCAGTTTACGTACATAAATCTATGTAAATTGTGATGTTCATTAAAATGGAAATAGGGCTGGTTTGATTTTAAAGGGATGAGGCCACTAGGATTCAAACCTGTGACCTCGCCCGTTTGTTACCTTAAATATGCAATAAAAGAACAGGGGTCAAGGGGATTCGAAATGGGGAGTACTGGCTGAGAAAGGAGAGAGCAAAAACATAAATAAATAAAATGGGAGTCGTGGGAATCGAACCCATGACCTCCAGGTAGCGAATGAAGGGAAAGTAAAAAAAACAAAAAAGGAGGTGTGAGGCGTGGGAATCGAACCCACGACCTCAAGGACTGAAAGGAGAAAGGGCAAAATAAATAAGAAAATAAATTGAGGCTGTGGGGGCTCGATCCTACAACCTCACTGCCAATGCTTAGCCAAGTCAACTTTTAACTAAAAATAAAATAAGGAGGTTGAGGTGGTTCGAACCCACAACCTCACAACCCCTATCGAAATAAAGCATAAATAAAAAGAGGTTGTGGGGGTTCGATCCCACAACCTAATGGTCCATTCGAATTGGACAAGAAGAATTAAATGTAAAAAAAGAGGTTGTGGGGGTTCGACCCCACAACCCTTCGGCCAAATAAGAGGAGAATCCAAGGAGAAAAATAAAGATAGAATGTTTATATTGGGGCTCGGTCTAGGGTCCCAATGACATGAATGCTAAACATAAAGTAAAAAAAAGTATGTATTGTCCTAGGGGTTCCAACTTTGGTTCCTTTGCCCAAATTTTTGTATTGATACATAAGCTATACGTGAATTAAATGTTCTAGAATAATGACACCTACTTAGATTGAAATCGATATCTTGGCATACATATAAGATACGTAAGTCATGTACTACATAATCTTAGGAAGATATGAGTCACTTAACGAACTATGAATGAAGCCTTATGGCTTGTATGTATAGACTCATAAGTCTAGCATACGTTTAAAAATAAGTGAACCTAAGATGTATGTAACGAAATGAAGTAACCCTAGAAGGGTTAAGTACGAGTGTAAAACACACTAAATGCCCAAGTGCATTGGCATACGATGAAATGATTATTATATTATGAAATGATAAAACCCTAGAAGGTTTAAGTAAAAGTGTGAAACACATAAATGGCCAAGTGCATTTGCATATGATGAAATGAACATTCACGTAAAATGGGGTGAGTAATTGTGAAGAGCAATTGTACTTATGTTAATGAATGTGGTGACAACATGATATGAGGCTACTGTGAAAATGAGAACTATCTCAAATGAGCCTAAGTAAATGTTACCAAAACGTACTCACCTATGAGAGTGTGAGCTAATGAAGAGAACAGTCTCTATGAACACTCTAATGAAAGTATTGAGATTAACACACTTAATACTAATGATGAGATGAGAAATCATCTATTGAGCTGTGATGTCCTCATACTAGAAGCCAGCTTCCATTATGTAATAGTTGAATGTAATGGAACTTTATACTGCGCATTGATAGACTAGCTATTATCGGTGATGCCTTTTTTTGGGAAGGGCGGAGTTTCACGTAACTCTCATCAGATGAGACTTTCCGACACGCGGGTATGGGTCTCCTTATATCTCCTAGTCTTCGAACCTATACTGCCTATATAGGGATCTGGCGGGGTTAAATTCCCATGTACGCTAGCATATTTTGGTTCACCTTGGCCGGTGATTCCACCTCTTTTCAGTGTAAGGGAGACTCTGGATTTCATGATGCTCACATGATCAATGTCAGTTAAAGTTAAAGTTCCCAATTAATGAATGAGGCCAGCCTCAAATAATGTACACAATGAAATGAATGATACCGAAGGTGTTAGGATAAGATAATGAAGAGGTATGGTAGACTCAAGTAATGATACTAGGTTATTCTTGATAATTGCACAGCAAACCCGATGAGAGTCTTAAACTACATCCTCGGTATAGCTGGTGTTTACACTAACTTTTGAATGAACGCAATGAAGTACATATGAATGATTGAAGCAGACTCTGTGTTTTCTAATGAAGACGCCCTAGTTGAGGTCTCATATGTTGAGCCCTCATTTTGGAATGTCTTAATGTCAAGTGCATGATTCCATCGTCTCATGGCATATGAATAAATGCTATAAAAGATGTTATGTGCTATATGTTATGTGATATGTGTTATGTGTAAAATGTTATGTGTTGTGTACAATATGATAAGTATGATGATGCATGTTACTCTTATGGCATGACCTTCCTAATCCAAATATGGAAAGTTCACTGACTTTCCTAATCCATATTTGGAAAGCTCACTTACTTTTCTAATTCAAATTCGGAAAGTTCACTAACTTTCCTAATTCGAATTTGGCGAGTGCACTGATTTGACTTCCCATAATCATGTTGTTATGAAAGAGCTATTCTTGCTCATGAATGTCTATGGTGTGTGGTTGCATACCCATACTTCGTACAAGTGTGTGCTAACCCTATACAACTCTACAATTTTAGGTGCAGGCACAAATGGAAGTTAGAGCTACATGTTGACCCTGAAGCTATCCGGACGTCGAGCATTCATCAAGACTTGGTAGGCCTTCGTGCGTTGGAAGATGCTTGCCATTTATATTCTAGCTTAGTCTTAGGATTGAGTTAGTGGAGTATGTTCCACTAGCGTTTCTTTCTCGTATTATTTCAGACTTTGTATTGGTGACATTTTGGCAAGTATTCAGTTATTGCTATATTAAACTATTTGTTTCATTTGATGATCTTAATGTTAGATTGTTGATGGTGAACAAATTATGATTCTATTAGAAATGATTAGTAAGAATGTTAAGTAACAAAAAGTTCAAATTTTCTGCTAAAAATTAACATAGATGAAGTAACGATGACGTATGTAGGCTTGTCTGTGACCTCTGAGAGGTCAACAACGCCTGTCTTATCTGGGGTCTAGATTCTGGTCGTGATAAAGTTGGTATCAGTGCACTAGGTTAAATTCCAAGAATAATGAGTTTTCATCAACCAGATTGAGTAGTTTCTAAGTCATGGTAATGAAGTGCACCGTTATCCTGAATTAGAGACTGCATGGTGTGTAGGAAAATTTCCCTTCTTCTGATCTTATCGTGCCTTTTCTAATGTTCGATTTCTTTGTGTTATGAGCGTGTCTAACGTCAATACTTATTGTTTTCATTGAATGAATACTAGGAGGATTGTTGGTTAGAGGAGAAGATGAGAAGCTGTTGGGAACAATCAGGTTCCACCCTAGGCTCCAGTTAAAGGATTTGCTATGCGAGTTAACCCAACTGGTTTGACTGATGCGAAGGTGTGGGCATCTCTGGCCCAGATTGCAGAGGCCATCACTATGTAGGCCCAGTCCATGACTGCCCAGGTCAACTGATGAATATTGAGAGGGAGAACCCACAAGTGTGTAGCATGGCTGACAGGCTGAGAGACTTCACGAGGATGAATCCTCCTATTTTCACGAGGTCTAAGAATTCAGAGGACCCCCAGGAATTTGTGGATGAGGTGCATAAGATTTTGGTGGCTATGGGGGCCACAGATACTAAGAAAGAAGAGCTGGCTTCCTATCAGCTCAATGATGTTGCACAGACTTGGTGCAAAATATTGCAGGAGAGTCCAGCTTTGAGCGGAGTTTCGATCACTTGGGATTTGTTTAAGACAACCTTTCTGGAGAAATTCTTTCCCAGGGAGATGAGGGAGGCGAAGGTTGAGGAGTCTATCAACCTTAAGCGGGGATCAATGACAACCAGGGAGTATTCCCTAAAGTTTGTCAAACTATCCAGGTATGCTACTTCCCTTGTATTTAACAGCAGGGATGAGATGAGCAGGTTCCTCAAAGGAATCATAGGAGATTTGGAGGAGAAGTGTCGGTCATCGATGCTCCATGATAACATGGACCTCTCCAGGTTGATGGTGCATGTCCAGCAAGTAGAGCAGAGCCGCAAAAAAAGGGTCGTTCGTGATGCTAGGAGGCCGAAGCCTCAAGATAAGGTAGGTCCCAGCCATGGAGGCCATACAAAAAAATTTAGCGTCCGTGAGAAGCCCAGGTTCAAGAAGGGGCGGCAGAATTCTAGAAATTCTGATTCCCAGAGGAGTAAAACACCTATTGGAGGCAGAACTGATCCCAAGAACGGCAATGGAGGTGATATGCAGTGTCCCAAAAAGAACTGTGCTAAGTGTGGCCGTGCTCACGGTGGAGAGTGCAGACAGTGCACTAATGCCTGTTTCGGTTGTGGTAAGAGTGGGCAAAAG
Organism: Solanum pennellii; assembly: GCF_001406875.1. Taxonomy (NCBI): domain Eukaryota; kingdom Viridiplantae; phylum Streptophyta; class Magnoliopsida; order Solanales; family Solanaceae; genus Solanum; species Solanum pennellii. The sequence goes on from NC_028646.1 coordinate 64,780,380, forward strand.
GTTAGAGACTTCCCATACAACAGAGGTTAGGCTAGATGTAATGCTCAAACTAGGCCTAATCCACAGGGTGTAGCATTAGCCGAGCCTTAAGAGGAACAAGTTTTATGCCCTAAAGGGCAGGGAGGAGCAGGAGAAGTCCGCTTCATATGGTCACATGTATGCTACAAGTATTCTTTACTTCTGTTTATGCTTTACTTGATCCAGGGTCTACGCTTTTCTTTGTAACTCCATTGCTTTCTCTAACTTTTGAAATATTTCGTAAAGTTCTGCATGATCCTATAGTGGTTAGTACACCTTTAGGAGAAAATGTAAGAACTGATAGAGTATACAAGGATTGCCCAATAGTTGTAAGTGGTAAGACTATATGTGCAGACTTGGTTGAGTTACCCATGCATGATTTTGATGTTATCCTTTGCATGAATTGGCTTCAAAATTGTTATGCTTGTATGGATTGTTGTAGTAGAGTGGTAAGATTGTGTTTCCTTAAGGAAGAGGAACTATTCTGGGAGGGGTACAGCTTGGGTCGTCCTAATCTGTTCATTTCGAACCTTAAGGCCAATAAAATGATGTCCAAGGGGTATTATGTCATATTTGTGTGTTAATGATTTAGATCATGATATTCATTCCATAGAGTCAGTGCGTGTTGTGAATGAGTTCCTAGATGTATTTCCTGATGATTTGCTTGGAGTCCCTCCTCCTCAAGAGATTGACTTTGGTATCGACATGGAACCCGATACTAAACCAATTTTAATTCCTCCCTACAGAATGGCTCCAACTGAACTCAAAGAGTTGAAGCTGCAGTTAAAAGATCTCACTGATAAGGGTTTCATTCAGCCGAGCATATCCCCTTGGGGCGCTCCAGTGTTGTTTGTGAAAAATAAGGATGGAACCCTTATAATGTGTATTGATTATCGACCGCTCAAAAGAGTCACTATAAAGAATAAGTATCCACTTCCCAGAATAGATGATTTGTTCGATTAGCTCCAAGGGTTTAATTTCTTCTCTAAGATTGATCTTCGTACAGGGTATGATCAGCTTAGGGTTAGGGATGGAGATATCTCAAAGAAAGACTTTCGTACCCGTTATGGTCATTATGAGTTCATTGTTATGTCATTTGGTCTCACGAATGCACCTGCTGCATTTATTGATATCATGAACAGGATCTTCCGTGAATACCTTGACTCTTTTGTCATAGTATTCATTGATGACATTCTTATCTACTCTACGAAAAAGGAAGAGCATGAACAACATTTTAGACTAACCTTGCAGGTACTTAGACAACATCAGCTGTGCGCCAAATTAAGCAACTGTGAATTTTGGCTTAGATCAGTGACCTTCCTGGGTCATGTGATGTCCGATCAAGGTGTAGAGGTGGACTCCAGGAAGACTAAGGTTAGTTACTACCGTAGGTTCGTGGAGGGATTTCCTTCCATTGTTGTCCCACAAACAGCTCTGACTAAGAACAAGGCGAAGTTTGAATGGACAGAGACATGTGAGAAGAGTTTTTAGGAGCTCAAGGACAGACTCACTTCAGCCCAGGTACTTACTTTGCCTAAGTGTATTGAGAATTGCACTGTTTATTGTGATGCATATAGGGTTGGTTTAGGTTGTGTTCTTATGCAGGGTGCTAAGGTGATAGCCTCTGCGTCCAAATATATCAAGGTTCATGAGAAGAATTATCCCTCTCATGACCTGGAGTTAGTAGCTGTGGTGTTTGCACTGAAGCTTTGGAGGATCTACTTGTATGGACCGCATGTGGATGTGTTCACAGAAAAGAAAAATCTCAAGTACGTGTTCACACAGAGGGAGTTGAATCTACGTCAGCGGAGATGGTTGGAGATTGAAGGATTATGACATGAATGTTCACTACCATCCAGGTAAGGCTTTTATTGTAGCCGATGCTTTGAGAAGGATGAGCATGGGAAGTACAACTCACGTTGAGGATGAAAAGAAGGAGTTAGCAAAAGATGTACACAAACTGGCCAGACTAGGTGTGCGATTGGTTGACTCTACTAGTGTGAGTGTTTCAGCTCATCCTAGTTCTGAATCATCCTTGGTTGTTGGTGTCAAGCAGGGTCAGCAACTCGATCCTGTGTTGATGGAGCTGAAGGACTCAGCATCGATAAAGATGAATGAGTCTTTCGCTTTGGGAGGTGATGACATACTTAGGTATCAAGACAGGTTGTGTGTAGCATATGTGGATGATTTGCGGACTAGGACTGTTATAAAGGCCTATGGTTCCAGATATTCCATACATCAAGGTTCCACCAAGATATATCATGATCTTAAACAGATTTATTGGTGGGATGGCATGAAGAAGGACATTGCAGAATATGTGGCCAAGTGTCCTAATTATCAGCAGGTTAAGGCAGAATATCTTAAGCTTGGCGGTCTTACTCATATTATTGAGGTTCCGACTTGGAAGTGTGAGGCCATTAATATGGACATCGTGGTTCGTCTTCCGAGGAATAGGAGACAGCATGACTCCGTATAGATTATTGTGGACAGATTGACTATGTCTACCAACTTTATCCCTGTGAAGTTTACTTACAGAGTGGAGGACTATGCGACACTCTACATAGATGAGATTATGAGATGGCATGGGATTCCTCTATCTATAGATATTTCCAAAAAATCATGGGCACGTAGGTAAAGCTTAGTATTGCCTTTCATCCTCTGACTGATGGGCAGGCAGAGCGCACCATTCAGACATTGGAGGACATGTTGAGAGTGTGTGTGATTGACTTCACGGATAGGAAAGAGCTATTCTTGCTCATGAATGTCCGTGGTTTGTTCATGCATATACCCATACTTAGTACAAGTGTGTTCTAACCCTATACAACTCTACAATTTTAGGTGCAGGCACAGGTGGATGCTTGAGCTACAGGTTGACGCTGAAGCTATCCGGACGTCGAGCATTCATCCGGACTTGGTAGGCCCTCATTCTTTCGAGGATGCTTGCCATTTATATTCTAGCTTAGTCTTACGATTGAGTTAGTGGGGTATGTTCCACTAGCGTTTCTTTCCCGTATTATTTCAGACTTTGTATTGGTGCCATTTTGGCAAGTGTTCATTTATTGCTATATTAAACTATTTCTTTCATTTGATGATCTTAATTTTAAATGGTTGATGGTGAACAAATTATGATTATATTAGAAATAATTAGTTAGAATGTTAAGTAACAAAAAGTTCAAATTTTCCGCTAAAATTAACCAAGATGGAGTAACGATGACGTATGTAGGCTTGTCTACGACCGTTGAGAGGTCAACGACGCCGGTCTCGTATGGGGTCTAGATTACTATCTTGAAAGATTGTTTCTATAATCTTCCGTTCTTAACTATTATTTTCTCGATGCAAATTTTATCGTCTATAGTGTGTTCTTCGTCGTTTCTCCGCTAATCAGACATTCTCCTCTAGTTTCCGTTGAAAATTGCATAAGTTTGGTACAATTTATAGTTGGCCACCTTATCATTTTGAAGGGATTCAAATTCGAATTCGAAATTCCCCCTCTCGATTTCCCTCCTTTTTCAATTCCAATTCTCCCTCTTATAAATACCTATATCTTTTACTATTTTGGGGGGATTTTTTTGGGGGAAGCTATTTTACTATTTGAAACAGAAAGAATTTTCATCAAAGAAAATAGACGTAGAGATAGAAAATCTCCAAAAGAAAACATACATTAAGAGCTCGCGAGCTTAGTGATTTTCTCATTTAAATTCGTCGTAGTTTGTCAGAATCCGGTGAGGCTCCGTTTTGTGTGAAGTCGTTGCATATTCTCTATGCTGCCTCTATATCGCTGCCCAAAAGATGGTAACACGTCTTTCTTGATAGAATTCTTTTTTTTCTCTTTTCCGTTTTGAGTTGATATTTTCAGTATTGGGAATCTATTATTGATGTTCGTTTGTCTATTTAACATTAGTTCGATGGTGATATTAGTAGGAAGAGTGTGTTCCTATTTATTTCATTAGTCGTCATATTATCCGGCTAGAGTTTGGAAGTCTGCTGGTTTTATCTTAATGTTATTCTGCTATTCATCCTTTTTAGCATGTTTTGTCGAATATAGTTGAATTTTTACTGTTATTTAACATCCGACATCTTATCCTTTCATTCTTTCACCGAGTTGAACGAATGAATTGACATATCGAGATTTGGAATTTTCCTGTGGAGTTGGTAAGCGTTTGAACTTCGTGTTCGCATTTTCGATTTGTCTAAATTATGTTTGTGGTTCCAAGATGATTCTAAGTTTGGTTTTCTATTGGAAATATGTCACAATATTGTGCTAAAATCATATGGTGTTTTTTGTTGCCTAGAATTTTCTTCTCTACCTGGAGTTGTGGAATATTCTAAAAAAGGGGAGATAAAGGAAAAATGTCTCTCATTGTTTTCATGCCTAGCTTTAGCAAGAAATAGTGGCATATCTTGATATTTTTTGCTACTTCTTACTCCAATTTAAGATGTTTAATATTATTCTAAACATAGATACATTGTTACCTTTGCTTAGTTTTATGTTGTATCTTAATCCGAATGACATAAACTTTCCATATGGTCACTGTTTGTTTTCACTATTAGCAATCACTACCGTTGGTTATCTTACTTTTTCATGAGGAGATTTGTTTAGTTTTAAGTGGATATGCTTTGAATGTTGCATGTTTTCCTTGGTCATTTTTATCATAACATGGGTATAGTAAATCAAACACATGCATTTTGGTCTTATTTTATTTTCATTTGTCTTGGCTGCACTATATAGATTTAAAGCATGCTATATCATTAATCGTTATCTTGTTTTAATCTCTTCTATGTTTGAATCGGCTTCTCCCGAGTTTTTGGATACTCTTTTCCTAGCATTCCGTCAATTCCCTTCATTGAGTCAACAAACATGAAGTTGAGATACAGGTTTCCAAAGCTCCAATACGAAGCTGGAAATTAACTTATTAAGTTTCCAAAATCCCGAAAATGAGTTGTATACACTGATATAAAGATCTGAAATCTCAAAAGTATGAGGGATACATGTTGGGAGACAAAATACAGCTAGAAAACTTGTATATGGGAACAATGGAAAAATACGAACATAGAATATAGCCCATATGCACCAATATACATTCAGCGTATAAATTTTCTCAAAGGTCAACAATGGGCTCAAAATCCTCAAAATAAATTTGGAAAAATTTACTTATATAAAAAACTTTACTTATCTTATTATCTATTTTTACCTTTTTTTAAAAAAATATTGCATAAATCCCTTATTCCTCTCAATAATTGAAATTTTCGGATACAAAAATTCAATAGTCAAACCCATGTTTCCTACCTCATTTTTTCTCTCCCTAAATTCACTCCACATAGTTAGCCATTACAAATGTCAAATCAATTTGATTTTCAAAAGAATTCTTTTTCTAGTCAATCAAATTCAAAATAGGTAGGAATGTCTTCTCTATTGTTGTTTTTTCTCCCCCTAAGTTCTTAGTTTATGAAATCTGTACACAAGAAGACAACCAACCACAAAAGATATTAGGTTTTATATGTATTTTTTTGTGGATTAAATTGCATAGGTTAATATGTTATTAATTTTTTGATGAAGGATGTTGCTAGTAAATCTATGTGCTGCACGATTAATTTTTTCGGCAAAATCCAATATTGAACCTCAAGAAAGTACCTTTAAGTTTAATTAACAATGAACTTCACCAATACAATTCGTCTTTGTCATAATGACCAAATCATTGATTGTATCTGCTGTTGAGGTTGATGATCAAATCCATGACTGCAGAGATATGTATCTGATATATTATGATTTAATACTGTTTATAGTTCATTATATATTATTTAAATTATATATTTCATACATATTTTTCTTGAATATAATTAGAAATAGTGGATGTTTCAGAAGTCTAACCGAAAGATGAGAATATTCATGGCACTACCAAAAATCAACACTAAATAGAGATTTTTTCAGAAATCCAACTCATATATGAAAATATTCATGTTACTCCAGAAGTAAGTGTACATAAGATTGTGTTAGTAAGATCATATAATTTAGTATTGTGATACATTATCAGATGTTTGATACATCATAATTTGATTGTACATGATGCATTATAAACTTAATGTATCCTGACGTATACTACATGCTACTTCTTTAGGATGATAACCAGATTAAGGCCCTCAAGATCTTAATGAAGCAACAACGAATGAAGACATATAAATAGTATATATCATGCATTAATTTATTAGGCATGATACTTTATTCAAAATTATACTAAATATATCTCATATTCTTTTTGTTTGTATATGGTACATAGCTACGTCGAATATGGACATGTTTTATAAATACTAATTTATACTACATGTATCAATTTCAAGGCAAACAACTTATGAGCAACAATTAATTGTTTAATGTATCCCGTAATAACACAGTACTTATCAGTTGAAAGAAGATACATAAATAGTGATGTATCATGCACTAGTTTTTTAGATATGATCCGTGAACTCAAATTTAAACGAAATGTATCAATTGCATAACAACTATTACATAATATTGTCTCAATCTGAAATCTAACATCTTATGACTTATAAACAACAATTTCTTATTTGATATATCTAGTATAAATACAATATTTATCGAGATAACTATATTATATCAGTACTAAGAATTATGGTATAAATTGTCGTACATATTTGTCTTATATAAACTAGTACAAAATTTGAATAAAATTAAGTATAAAATTCATTAATGCATAAAAACGTAATACTATTTCTTCTCATTAGTGTTAGTCAATTGTTGAATCATTTTAAGAACCTAACCAATGTAATGTAATATATAACTTAAATATTGATTCAATTATGTATTTACTTGATAATTTGTTCTAGTTAGTTGTGCATTGAATTATGTTGATACATTGAATAATTAGTTGTATTTTGTCTTGATTCATTCGTTTATCTAATTGATAAATTAGTCTTACTTATACATTTATAGATTCACTTGATTTTATTTTACGTACTATTTTCGCAACCTTATAGTATCATATACATTTTCAACTATATAATGATACATGATATAAAAATGTATCTGAACCATATCGAATGGAACCATCTTTACAAACACGTTCTCTGGCACATTATTATCAAATGGCTAATGATATATTATTTTTTTTAAAAAAGGTATATGAAACACAATGTGTTACAAAAATGAATACAAGGTCGAAAATCTTAATATTTCAATTTATTGTATCAAAATATCACCAGCTATTAGTAAATTGTAATGTTTTGTCAAAGTAAAAGTTGAAAAAACAATAACTAAAAATTGATAATCTCAAAATAATTTATCTGAAACATAACAGTAGTCCCCAAAAAAGTGTTTGTCAATCTCCTTTCGGAAAGAAAGTACAATTTCTTAAGGCAAACGATGTATCTTCATCAACCTATATATATTGAATAAATAAATTTAGAAGATGGAACACTTGTACACATTAAAAAATGAGAGATGCATCACATATCAATTAATTCAATTTAAGATACTCAAAAACCTAATGATATTTAACTCTAGATACACGATAATTTATAGATTGATATATATAAAAAAATTCATATATTGATAAATAAAAATTAACATATATCTGATACTCTATAGTAATAACACACTAACTCACATCTATAGAAATTCATTGCAGATACAAGTAAAAATAAATCAAGTTTCAATCAGCAATGTGTCGTGATCTATACGTGCATATACAAATTCAAATTTTAAAAAAGAAATTCTCATGTATCTGATATTTTATATTAAAAGTATAGGAACTCGCAGATCTTCAAATCCATAACATCTACTTCAAACTTTTAATGTATCAATTATATTAATAATTTATCATCACTTATCAATCATATATAAATTCATGAATGAAAAACAATGATTAAAGCACATGAATATGTGTTTCATACCTTTTCTATTAAACATTTAACTCGAAAATTGAAGTTATGGCAAATAATAACTATTTCTACCCAAGCTAAGTGTAAAATAACAACTTTCAGTTGCTTTGATATATGGGATCTGCCATTACACAATGGTAAGTAACCACCTGTACAAAAACAAAGATACCAAGAAAATTGGCAAAGAAACCCAACCTGATCGTCCATTGTGAGATTCGTGTAGAATTCAAAGAACTCAAAAGCTACGATCTTCGATTTTGTCTTCCTTCAAGAGTGTTAATCAAAAACCAAAATATTCATTATGTATCGTATCATATTTTCAACAAAAAAATTGAATCCTACTCGAAAGTTTTTTCGTTCAAATATGGACAAAGATGAACATGGATTATGATTTTTAAATTTATTTATTATTTTAGCGTATACGTTTCTTTGATTGATACAGTAAAAAGCAATTGAATAGCATAAATTATGGGATACTAATTTGATTTTCTATTTTATTTTGCAACAGCCATATATATAAAGTATCACAATTGATGTATCCACACAACCAATTATGTATCCGGATGTCTAATATTTAAGAGATTTTCATAAAATAGAAAAAAGTAGGGATAGGATGTAATATAAGTTTTACACCATGGAATTTATGTAAGGTATACAATAAATTTCCAGCAATTCTTTTTGAATTTAAATGGGCCTGGGCCTATTTTTGCAATCTTAGATCAGGACAAGTTACAAAACTTGGGCCAGAAGCCCATCAAATTTGGAATTTGGGCAAAAGGCCCAAATTTATTAATCTCTCCCTTTTCCTCTTATTCATTTGTGATTATGTTGACTAACATTATATTTATAGTTTGGTTTTAACTTAATTAATTCCAAAAAGATAGTCATGTTATCTATTATGTTCAAATTTAAATGTTTTTTATTTATTTATTTATTTATTATTTTGTTCTATTTTAGTTTAATTGTCTTACAAAATATAAATTAATCACTTTAAAAATTCCCTTTAAGTTTATTTTCCCTTTATATAAAATATTAGTTCTATTTCTTAATAAAAACCTTAAAAGTTGATTGAAAAGTCGTTTTTGTCAAATCGCCGCACAACTACAAGTTAGCGGACATCCGAGAGCCTAAAACCTTCTCGAAATGTACATTGAACTTCAAACTATATTTATCATAAGTTTGATCGATTTTCGGAATGCAACTCATTTTTTTATTTTATTTTTTCGAGTAAAACAATGGTAGACGGTCAATGTATGACTTCAAGTTCACATGTAGTGGGGGCATTTTAGATATGCAGGGGAACGAATTCTAGATCCAACTACATTATATGTAGGGAAAGGTAATTCTCAGAGGAAATTTAGCATAAAAAGAAGAATTTGGATCAAATAAGTGATCATTGTAAATTGTAAGGCCACATTAAGGACAACTGTTTCAGGTTAGTTGGACACTTTGTTGACTGGAAGTTCATAGAAGTCAGAACCATCAGAAAATTAAGTTCAGAAAAATAAGCAACACTTCATGGCAAATCATGAAAATGCTATAAGATATGATAATTATGATGATACATTTGGCCCTTTTGTCACGGACTTAGATTCTTACTAAAGAACTGTGTGACACTTGACAACTTACTCCCAAATCTTTCACGATCTTGTAATCAGAACTAAGACTTTAAAACTAAGATCGCTAAGAGAATGAAAGGAAGACTTAGAAAGATTTGAGAACTTTGGAAGAAGGCTTTCATTATTTGGTAGATTGCTTACAACTTGTTGGTTTGCTTGTTTCAAGGTTGGATAAATTTACAAATGAGTGCCCCATCTATTTATACTACAACCTAGGGGCTAAAGTGTAAAATAATATTTACTTTATTAGTCCTCCTAATAATTACACATTGGTCCCTCTCTAGAACTTTTTACATGTTTTAGGATACTCCGAAGCTTTCTAAGACATCATCTAAGTTATTCTAGAGCCTTCCAAGGAAAGCCCGAAGGAATTCTCGAGTTTTCTTGGAATATCTAAGGGCCTCTAGAGTTTTCTATAAACTTTTCCAAAACTCTAGACTGTTCCGCCTCTATCAAGATGAAAAATCTTACTGTGAATTGGCGGGACATGACACTCTCCCCCACATACAGATGCAACGACCGCATCACATCGTTACTGCATTAGAAAATGAGTCTTGTTTCTCGTATGCACGACCTATAGTCCATTGACTCGGTCAATGCCCTTGCAAAATTCCTTAAATTACTTCTTTATTCTTCCTACTCTGCCCCACGATCTACCTCCTTCCTGTGAGGCAAGGCCTCGGTGGCTTTTTTGACATCACAACATTGTTCCCTCTTGGAACCTTTTTCGTGTTAGTGACAAGGACTTCTTTGCGCCATTGTGTTCTTTCAAAGTTGTAATAATGGCTACAAATGTCGAATTCTCTTTATTAGGATTTTTCTTAAGTTGCATGGTTGTTAATCAAAACGGCCTTTCTGTCTTCGGTGCCTTAACCATGGGAACCATCCAAGTTCGTCCTTGCTCTATGAACAGAATTCATCGAGGTAAGGATGGATCACAGCGTGGCACTACTGGAAGATCTCTTGTCCAAGTATTATATCGAAGAGGTCTAAATGAGCGATAGTGAAATTGGTCTTACCTTGCCATACGCCGAGCGTGAAGCTTACTCCATGTGTGACTCCGCTAATAGGAGTCAATGGTGCATTGACCATCTTGTGTTGGGCGTTACTTGGACTGTAACTCATCCCCAACCTTTTTGCGGTCGTCTTGGTCATGAATTGGGCCTCCCCAATCTTTTCATTAATCGTGATGTCGACATACTGTGTGCCATATTCGTTTGGATTCTTTGATGCTTTGCGATTGCTCCGCATAGTCCTACAAATCCCAACTGCGTCATCTCCGCGCCTTGTTCTTTCTCTTGTGGTACCTTCTCTTTTCGCTCTCGCAGGAAAGCACCAAGGCTCTTCAGTTCAACGCACCTTTTATAGCAATGCGACCCACAGCATATGTAGCAACCACCTGTTTTGGCAACCTCTGTCTTTCTTTCTGTGTCACCATGACGTCAAGACATCTAGCCATCGGACTTACAGGTATCATGCTTCTTAGGATGTGGCCACTGCTCTTCGACTTTGCCACAATCTCCCCCACCATGGTTATGACTACCTCTCTTCTCCTCTCCTCTAGCTCGGTCGACCTTCTCGTGGTTGAAGTCTGTCAAAACTTCGGCCTGCATGATGGCTTCATCAATAATAATGACCTTTCGGCGTTGCAACTCCATCCTGGACCAATTTTGCAATCCATCCATGAAGTGGAACAACATATCTTCATCTATGAGGTTGGGAATCTGAAGCGTGATGATGGTGAACTCCTGCACATATGCGTGTATACTTCCCGTATGCTTAAATTCCCTAAACTTGCGCTTCGCCTCATAGATTACATTGTTAGAGAGGAAGGTTTTCTTGAACTCCTCACGGAATCGCTCCCAAGTGTTGATGGTGCAATGTCCATTCCCTAATTTAAAATCTTTACGCCTCCACCAGAACATGGCCATCTCCAAAAGATATAACACAACGGTATTGATCTGCTTTTTGTCTCTCTTCACTCAGTTAGACTTTAAGTAATCCTCCAAGTGCTACAGGATTGGGTGGCTTGGGGTCCTAGAATCTTGCCTCTCTATCATGGTCGGGTGATGTAGATCCTCCAGCCTCTGTGCCTTCCTTGAGCGTCATAACTTCGTCCTTCAAAGTTTCAATACTGCTTAATGCTTCCATGAAGTGACACTCAACGGAAGTGATGGCCTCCTTCATCTCGAACTCGTCCCACTGGCGACCCTCCAACTCCTTATTGATGTTTTTGATCTCCTCAAGGGTGAAGTTCTCAAGGTTCTTGAACTTGTTGTCGGCCACATCCATACGCCGGCCTAATATCTCCACGGCCTGTCTCGGCACTTCCATCCTTGCGACCCATTCTTCTCCAGTGGAGACGTCGATAACATCCTCGCCAAGTTCATCGTCACTTGCTTCGGTGATCGAGGGTGGATGAGAGGTTATCAAATCGCTTGTTGTGGGATGAGGCAGCACCTTCTCATTACCTTTTTGATTCTTCTTTACCTTTCGGTTCTTCTTTCCACCATCCAAATGGATGTTGGTGGTGCTAGCTCCTTTTACGTCTCCCTCGATAGTCATTCCCTTAGTATCAACCTTTGCTCTGATACCATGTTGTCATAGACTTAAAGTCTTACTAAAGCTCCGTGCGGCACTTGACAACTTACTCATGAATCTTTCACGATCTTGTAATCTCAAGTAAGCCTTCAATACTAAGATTTCTAAGAGAATGAAAGGAAGATTTAGAAAGATTTGAAAGCTTTGGAAGAAGAATTTTTATTTGGAAGACTGGTTACAACTTGTTGGATTGCTTGTTTCAAGCATGGATGATTTACAAATGACTGCCCCCATCGATTTATACTACAACCTAAGAGCTAAAGTGTAAATAATATTTACTTTACAAGTCCTCCTAATAATTACGCTTCGCTCCCTCTGTAAAACTTTATACATGTTCTAGGATATTCCAAAACTTTCTAAGACATCTTTCTAAGGTACTCTAGAGTCTTCAAAGGAAAGACCTAAGGAAATCTAGAGTCTTCTTGGAATATCTAAGGGTTTTTAGAGTTTTCTATGAACTTTTCCAAAACTCTAGACTCTTCTGCCCCTATCTAGATGAAAAATCTTAATGAGAATTAGCGTGACATGACACTTTGCTCCAAAAAAAGAACAGGTATCACAAGTATAAACACATGATGGACAAGGAGGAAGTAGGATCAAGCTCCAAAGGTACAATGGATATGGAAAACATTGCAGGTATAATTTGAAACCTAAAGCATTATCAATAACAACTAGAGAAACAACGAAAGGAGATAGATGGATAATAGATTCAGGTGCTAAATGCCATGTAATATCTAATCCCACTATATTTATATATGCATCTAGTTGTCTAGGTAGGAAGGTGCATTTACCTAATAGTGAATCTAGTTCAGTGTCTTACGTTAGTAAATGTGAGACTCTTGATTGAATTGTGTTGAATAATATTTTGGTGGTACCTACATTCAAGCATGAGTTTATTTTAGTATCACAGATTACAAGAAAATAGAAATGCTCAGTTAACTTCTTTCCTCAGTTTTTTTTTCTTTAGGACCTCTCCAATGGGAAATTAAAGTAAAGGGGATTTGTAAGGAGATTGACGGACTCTATTACATATTCAGAAACCATGTGGAGAAGGAATGAATGATGAGATGGTGTCCCTCACACAAAACTCATATGCATAGAAGCTCCTTTGGCCCTATAGGCTAGGACACCATTCAATAAAGTTCTTGAAATATATAACTCTAGGAAAAGAGAATATAGACATTATTGCATGTAATAAATATTCAATATGTCCCCTTTCAAAGCAAACCAGATGGACTTTTCACACAAGTATATCTAGAGCTATTGAGGTATTTGACTTGCTTTACTTAGATGTTTGGGGACCCTATAGGACTGCTACTCATAATGGTTGTAGATTTTGCTTGACAATTGTTGATGATATTAAAGAATGACCTGGTTGTATCTATTGAGGATGAAGAGTTACGTCTCCAAGTTCTAAAGTCTTTTTTTGCTTTAGTTCAAACTCAGTTTAACAAGCATGTCAAAAGGATAAGATTAGACAATGGAACAAAGTTTTTTAATCCTGAATGAAATACTTTGTTTAAGTCTCTTGGTATTATTAATGAATGTAGTTTTACTCATACTCCATAACAGAATAGAGTGGTGGACATAAAGCACAAGCACATACTTGAGGTAGCAATGGCACTAAGATTTCAAGGTGATATTCCTATCAGATTTGGGGGAGCGTGTATAGTAGTTGTTGTTTATCTGATTAAAAGATTACCTACTGATGTTTTGAAGGGACAAACTTCTTTTCAATGGCCATAAGGCAAATATTGATCATCCTAGGACAATAGTATGTCTATGATATGCAACTAGAATGGTTAATCCTAGTAAATCCACTCCAAGAGCTGACGCATGTGTTATAATGGGATACTCAGCAACTCAGAAGAGTTATCTTATGTACAGTATGTCTCAGTAAAAGCTCTTGGTAAACATAGATGTTGTTTTGAAGTAGTATGTGTTTCCCTTTTATTAGATGACCAACAAATAACCATCCCATTATTGATTATGAACTTGATAAGACACATATGCCCATAGAAGACAACTTAGTAGATCCGAATGTCGAATCTTCTGAGCATGATTATTCTTATGTGGAAGATATTACCCCGATCAGATGTATTGAATGCTTTTCTATAGGGTGATTTCTCTTAAGAGGTATATATAGAACTGCCTAAGAGATTTTGTGATTAAATGAAGAATAAACATTGTAAACTTGTTAAGTCACTCTATGGACTTAAACAATCATCAAGACAATGGAATGTCATGTGGACAGAGGCTTTCTTTACTTCAGGCTATACACAGAGTCACCTAGTTATTTATTGTTTACTAAAAGGAGTGGATCTAGCTTGGTAATAAACTTTGTATGTTTTGATGATCTGTTGATTACAAGAAATCATATTGAGTTAATCGAAGAAACAAAGTGTGTATAGTACATATATTTCAAAATTAAAGATCTAGGAAAGATTAAATTTGTTTTGGGAATTGAGTTCCTTAGATCAAGCAAAGGTTTTGTGTGAACCAAAGGAAATATGCTTTGGATTTGATAGCTGAAGTTGGGTTAGGAAATGCTAAAACAAGTTTGACACCACTAGAATGCAACAAAAAGTTGACCAATGTAGACTTTGATAAAGATATGAAGACTACTTACATTGTATTTGAGGATGTTTCTAGATACCAATGGCTTATAGGTAAGCTGCTTTATCTTACAACACAAGGCCGGACATAGCTTTTTTAGTACAGACCTTAAGTCAGTTTATGAAACAACAAAAAATGTCACACTAGATTATTGCTATAAGGGTGATCAAATACATTTAACTGGAACCAGGGAAGGGATTGTTGATGAGTGCAGATCACATACCTCACTTAACAGGCTATTGTGATGCAGATTGGGATGTTTGTCCAAATACAAGAAGATTAGTTACTTGTTTTGTATTTGAAGTTTGGTGATTCTCTGATTCCTGGAAATCCAATAAGCGGAATACTGTCCATAGGAGTTCTGCAGAGGCTGAGTATATGAGTTTGTCTAGTTTAACATCTGAAGTAGTATGGATTGCTGACTTGTTCATGGAACTGAATGTCAAACTGATTAAACCATCTTCTGTTTTTTTGTGACATCAAGGTTGCTGTATAAATTGGTGCAAACCTAGTGTTTCATGAACGTACACATAGAGATTGAATGTAATTTATTTGAGAAACGATTCAGAAAGGACTCAAGACAACCTAAATCAACACTAAAGACTAACAAGCTTATTTGCTTACTAAGGTTTTGGAAAGGACACAACATAAATTCTTACTATATAAGCTTGGAGTAATGAACTTTTTCAGTACATCCATCTTGAGGAGGATTATTGGAATTGATTAATTGATCAGTGGATTAATTTAATTAGTTAGTCAAGATAGTTAGATTTATTTTAAGTTAGTTAAAAAGTTTGTTAGGTTGTCAGATAGTTCGTTAAACTTGCAAGTGATCTGTTGGTTCCATAAGTTGTATATGCATACATGCAATGTAGCTGACGTACAATTAATTGTGATGAATGGTAAAGTTTCAGTTTACATCTACATCTCTCTTTTAATCTACAAATGTATGATTACCTTTTTCTAGTTGTTTCATTTGTTGGTAGCTTCTTCGTGCTTTTGACATTATCATGTCTCTAATGAAATTTCCGCTGCTTTCTCAGCGACTTTAAAATAAATTTTTAGCAATTTTTTTAAACTATTATGGTTATCTGGAGAGCATTTACAAGAAACATAATTTCTTAATTAAAACACTTTAGGACAATGATTTTTATTTTTAACAGAGTAATGGCGTCATTATTTAGACTTCGGACTCGTTTATATTGTAGGTATTTCCTTTTTTTTTTTAATTACTGTAAGGGACTTCGTTTACCCTGATAAGATCAATGAAGATTGTAAGGGTAGTTGCAAAACTGTTAAAAATAGTTCTATAAGTGTTACAAGGGAATTTATAGTTTAGGGTTGTGTTAAGTAAAAGATACTGGAGAATTCCTACATAATGCAAGGAAGATCTTGGTCAATAATACGAATCATTGGCCTTGATGGATTGGAAAGTATATCCATTAATGGTACCATAGAATCCGTTTATGGTCCATATTTTGGTTACCTGAGTTGTGGATGTACGAGGGAAAAGGCATAGATTTCCTCTTTAACTTGTCCTGAAAAGATAGTTACACTATTAAACTATCATGTTGACCAATTACGCACCTTAACTATTCAAAAGTGACCTACAACATTTTTGTTATTTTTATGTACTCTTGAAGGTCAGGGCTGACCCTCATGGGCTTCAAGGGGTACAGCCGAACTCCCTCAGAAAAAATTATTTAGATCGTATATAGGGTAAGTTTTCTGTATTTATGTAGATATATATATTTTGAAACCCTTAATGACAAAGAGAAACTGATAGCTCCCCTTGATATTAAGTTTTATGATGAGTGTTCAAATCCCTTTGTTTGTGTTTTTTTTCTTCCTTAGTTTCCGTTCTTTCACTTTTTGTAGTGTTTTATTTTATGAAACTTTATTTTTGTTTTAAACCCCAAAAAAATTGGGGGTCCGCAACTTAAAACTATATACAACTACTTCTTCGAAATTTAGTTTTGTTGGATTATATACATGTTTGTACTTTTGTTTTACGAACCTGCTAAATGAAAATCTTAGATCCGCCACTACTTGAAGGTTATGAAACCTAGTACGCAATGAATGCAACATGTTGATTACCGTCTCGATGAAATCTACTTAGCCAGGTTACAGAAGTTTTTGTATTATGCTTTGCAAAAAAAAAAGAGAAGAATATGAAATAGGATGTCCATTTGTCAAATGTTAATACAACTTTAGGAACTCGTCAGTTAATTGATACACATTTGCTAGTATATGGAATACTTCGTAATTATACTTTTTGGTATCACGATGGAGAACGTATTGGTAAGCTATTATTAGAATCATAGTAAAAAGATGAAAATGAAGATCACAATGGTGAGGCTGTAGAAGGATGTGGCAGTGAAGATGAAGTAAAAGAGCATGAGAGATTTGTATCCAAATCTTGACGGAGGAATTACACATACTGATTGTGATGACTTACTTTAGGAGGAACCAAATGTTGAATTTTTTTACAGCCTATCGAAGGATTGAGTGTTCATTATACCAGAATTCAAAAGCTTCAAAGCTTTCCTCTTTGATGAAATGGCTACATATTAAAAGTATGGGTCGTTGGAGTAACGCATCATTTACAATGCTATTTAAACTATATGAAAGAGGAGTTTCTTCTATGTGACCAATTTTCTGAAATCATATTATGAGGCAAAGAATATAATTCAAGAACACGGGCTTTCATACAACAAGATTGATGCGTCTACTAATAATTGCACGTTATACAGAAAAGAGGATAGCTTACGTGATTCTTGTAAAGTTTGAGGTGCGTTATGATGGAAAATAAATGCATATTGTAAATAAACAAGAAATATAATTGGTAAAAAATTGCATCAACTAATTTACACTATTTTTCTTTAAAGCCTAGACTTCAAAGATTGTTTATGTCTACAAAAACATATATTTTAATGACATGGCATTCGGATAAAAGACTGATGATGGAGTAATCAGGACTCTGACTGATTCAATAGCATGGAATTCATTTGATGAACTTCATCCTTCCTTTTAGTTTGAGCCTTTAAATGTTCGAATCAAACTTCATGGCGGTTGATTTCAACCTTTTCTGAATGCAAAAACCTCTAACAACATTTGACATGGGGTTCTTATTCCTTATAATTTACCACCTTGGTTGTGTATGAAGTAAGAAAATTTTATTTTATCAATGCTTATTTCGTATCCAAAAGGTCTAGGAGATGCAATTGATACATATCTTCAACCTTTAATAGAGGAATTGAAAGAGTTATGGGAAGTTGGTATTGAGACCTATAATGCATCAACTAAATAAAATTTTAAGTTGCACGCTTCTTTATTATCGACCATAAATGACTTTCAAGCATACGGAAAAATTATCAGGATAAAGTACAAAAGGAAAATTGGCATGTCCATGCTGCAATAGAGACAATGCCTTAATTCAATAGGCTAATGTTAAGAAGCAGTATTTTATAGGTTATCGACGTTATCTTTCTCAGAATCACAAATGTAGAAGTGCAAAGGGCTCATTTTATGGTACAACAGAGAAAATGTCCCCACCAAAAGTGAGTTCCGGTAATGAGATACTTCATCAAGTGCAAGATCTTGAAGGATTGCAATTCTCAAAGGATCCTAAGATAAGAAGGAAGATTTCACATGAAAATTGAATGAATAATTGGAAAAAAAACACTATTTTTTTGAACTTCCATATTGGAAGTGTTTCTTGTTGCTACATAATTTGAAAGTTATGTATACTGAAAAAATATATGTGATAATATCATGGATAAATATGAATGTCAAAGGAAAGACCAAGTACTCAATTGAAACTCGGTTAGACTTGCAAGAAATGAAAATTAGGTCGGAATCGCACCCCATCCAAAAGGGGAGAAATTTGACTTTCCAACAGCAGGCTACACATATTCTCATGAAGATAAGCACAAATTTGTGCCTTTTCTTAAAGAATCTAAAAGTTTCTGATGACTTAAACTTAATATTTCTCAATGTGTGAATATAAATGATCACAAGATATCTTGATTGAAAAGTCATGATTATCATATTATCTTGCAACATCTACTTCCTCTTGCACTTCGTGGTATGTTGTCTAAAGAATTGTTTGTACCGCTGATTAAATAATTTATATGTTTAGTGTTTTTGGATCAAAAGAGTGGAGAATTGATAACTTGGAACATATTGCAGCGCAAATACCCATAACAGTTTACAAGTTAGAAAAGGTCTCCCCTCTTTCATTTTTTTATGTCATGATGAACTTAACTATTCATTTAGCTACTGAAGCTTAGATTTCTGGACCGATTCATTATTAGTGAATGTATCCTACTGAATGATGGATGCACTGTTTCAACATTGCAGCCAGCTAAGCTGCTATTTTTTTTATGCTATCTCTGTTTCCAAATTTCTGCACAGTTGAAAAATTGTAGCCAACTGCTCAATTTTGTTATGCTAGTTGTGTTTTAAATTTTCAAGACTCCTTCAACATTGCAGCCAGTTTCTCAAATTTTTATCCTCGCTGTTTTAAAACTTCTGCACTGCTAAAAAACTACAGCCAGATTTTCATTGGCCCATGTTACAATACTGCTTCTTTCAGGGTCTTGACATGTAGAGAAAACAGTTACTCTATTTCACTCGAATACTCGCAAATTTCTATTTTTTGTGGCTTCTCAATATTACAAAAACAAAAATAATAGTAAAAAATAAGAATGTTATTTAAGATGTCATACTAAATATAACTTTGCCTAGTCTATTATTCGCCATGAACTCATAGACTAGGAATTTTTCTGCACCATTTATGCAGTATCCCGACATCTTGGTTAAGTTACGATGTTGTACATTTGGTATTAATTTGACTTCATTATCGAACTCAGTATGTCCGTGCCGTGAAGTCATGTCTTGCTTCATCCCTGTTATTTCTACTTCATTCTCTAATACACCCTACAAATTGTGTATCATTTGGGTATTAATTTTGTTGTCTTAGTTATTGTAGATATGCATTTTCATGCTTTGTTGAAAAGAAATTATAACCTTATAAACATTGCTAAAGTCGTCACGCCCTATCTTTTTAGCTATACACATTTTCTTATCAAATAGGGCATGATGGTTTAGCAATGTTTATAAGGTTATTTTTTCTTTTCAACGAGCATGAAAATGCATATGTACAGTTACTCAGACAACATAATTAATACCCAAATGAAACATAATATTTGTAGGGCATACTAGAGAATGGAGTAGAAATATCAGTGAAGAAGAAAGACATGACTTCACGGTAAGAATTTACTGAGTTCGAGAATGAAGTCAAGTTAATAGCAAAGTTACAACATCGTAACCTAACCAAGTTATTGGGATACTGCATTAATCGTGCAGAAAAATTCCTAGTCTATGAGTTCAGGTCGAATAATAGCCTACACAAGGTCATATTTGGTATGAAATCTTTTATCACATTTATCCTTTTTACTATTGTCCGCGTTGTTTTGATATTGAAAAGAAAGAAATTTGGGAGTATTAGACTGAAATGGAGTAACTATTTTTTGTTCTGGTCCAGATCCTACAGGAAGGGGTACAGTAACATGGCCAATATATAATGTAAAACTGAGAATTGGCTGCAATTTTTCAGCAGTGTAGAAATTTGAAACAAGAGCTAGCTTAGAAAATTGAGCAGTTGACTGCAATATTGTAGTAGTGCATAAATTTTAATGCAGCTTTGCAGAAAATAAAACACGGAGCCAGCATAAAAAAATTGTATGGTTGAAAAATGTTTTACAGTCGTGGCACCTTAGCTCGTCTCCTCACTTAACAAATTTATTTAAACAATTTAAGAGTTCACATTTAACTCCAACTATTCTTTTAACATTCACTAATTTGCATACAACTATTAAAAAAATTTCTCAAAAAACTCAATTTCCTATATAAATATAAACGAATTTTGCTCGTCTTCTGAAAATACCACTTTCAACAAGAAAACTCTCAATAAAAAAATGTGTACCGAATATTGAATAGATGGTAGGAAAAATAATGTTGTCTACTAAGTTGTTGTCATACAGAAGTGTTAGTATCGTATTCACGCATACACACTTGATGAATGAAGAACACAAGAACATTCAAGAGAAAGAGATGAGAGATCTAGTGAGAGAAAGAGAAAAACCAATATTTTGTGGTAACACCCCGTGAGTAAACTTCCACGGCGGTGGGGTATATATATTAATAAATCAGAGTATTTTTGGTTACAGAGAATAAATCAAGCTCTACAAACCTAACAGTTCTCCCACTTGGAGACTGATTCAGTCATCCAAAAAATACATTCTCAAAAAAAAAATCTCATCATCATAAACATCTTTACCGCACCGCAACATCTGTAGCAACAACTATAGAAGACCAACCGAGGTTTTGCATAACCCCAGTTACCCAACATCAACACATTTTGTCAACATGTATTTCGGGTTCTTCGCACCCTCTATCTTCTCCAAGCACATATCACCATCCTCCACTGCCCTGCGAGTGAAATGGTATAGCCTTCAGATGTGCTTTGTCTTCGAATAATTTACTGGATTTTTACCAACTGTATGGCACTCTGGCTATCTGAGTAAAGAATCTTCTCGCTCTGCTTCTAGCCCAATTCCTCAAGTTAATTTGCCATCCATATCATCTCTTTCCCAGCTTCAACTATTGCCACATACTCAGCTTCAGCAGATGAAAGAGAAACACACTTCTGTAGCCTGGACATCCAACTCACTGTTGTTCCACCTATGGTGTAAATGTACGCGGATGTACTCTTGCTCGAGTCAACATCCCCACAAAGATCAGCCTCCACAAAACCCTGTAGAGTCACATTGCCTTTGCAAAAACAATGTGAAGTAATGGATGTACCTCTCAGATATCTTAGAAGCCACTTCACATCTTCCCAATCCTCTTTCCCAGGGTTCGCCATGTTCCTTCTAACAACTCCCACTGCATCTGCCATATAATGTCTAGTGCAGACCATAGCATACATCAAACTCCCAACTGTTGAATCATATGGAACAAGTGCCATATGATCACGCTCCTCGGCAGTCTTGGGTGACTACTACTTTGAAAATTTAAAGTGATTTGCCAATGGAGTAGTCCTGGGTTTAGCATCATTAATCCTGAATCTGCTCAGCACCTTCTCAATGTACAACTCATGAGATAGATTTAAAGTGCCAGCAGATCTATCCCGAGCTTCATCCCCAAAATCTGCTTCGCTGCACCCAAATCTTTCATCTCAAACGCTGCAGACAACCTTGTCTTCAAATTGTTAATCTCCCTCAAACTAGATTTTGCAATCAACATATCATCCACATACAAGAAAAGAAAGACAGATGAATCAGTGTATTTCTTGAGGTAACAACACGGATCCTTTTCAGCTTTACAGAATCCACTCTTGGTCATGAAGGAGTCAAACTTCTTGTACCACTGCCTTGGTGCTTGCTTTAGTCCATACAAGCTCCTGGTGAGCTTGCACACCATGTGTTCATTGCCTGGAACCACAAATCCTTCCGGTTGTTGCATATATATCTCTTTGTCCAGATCTCCATGAAAAATCGCTGTTTTTACATCCATTTGCTTTAGATGCAAATTCTCTGATGTAACAATACTCAACAGAATTCGAATAGAGGTTAACTTCACAAAAGGAGAAAATATTTCAGCATAATCAATACCTTTCCTTTGTGAATATCCTTTAACCACTAAACGAGCCTTGAACCTTCTTTTGCCATCTGGTCAGTCTTGATTCTGAACACCCACTTGTTCAGCAAAGCTCTCTTCCCTGCAGGTAACTTAGTCAACACCCATGTGTCGTTCTTCTTAAGTGACCTCATCTCATCATACATGGCTTGCTCCCACTTGATCAAATCCTCCACCTGTAGGGCCTCATCAAAAGACTCTGGTTCCCCCTCATCAGTCAACAATAGATAGTGTAATGCAGGTGAATACCTATCTGGTGCCCTGATGGTTCCGGATGATCTCCTTAACACCTGCTCATGTGTAACTTGCTCCACTTCATATTCTTTAGTACGAGTTGGTTGAGTATCTGCTTCGACATCTTTGGGTTACTCTTCTCAAACTAAACCTCAACTCCCACTTTCTTTGTAATCTCTAGAACCTTCTACTCTTTGTCCTTGTACAGGACATACTCATCAAATGTGACGTCACAATGTCTCAGGATCTTTCTGTTCTTGTCATCCCGAAACCTCTACCAAACAAATCAGAACCATAGCCTATGAAGTAACACTTCACAACCTTGGAATCAAGCTTGTCTATCTTTTATTGATCAACATAAACATAAGCAATGCAACCAAAAGTCATCAAGTGTGAGTACTTGAGTTCTTTTCCTGTCCACACCTCTTCTGTAATATTGAACCCTAAAGGAACTGATGGTCAAGTGTAGATCAAGTATGCAGTTGTGCTCACAGCATCCGCCCAAAATGATTTGGGCAGCCCACATTGTACCCTCATACTCCTTGCACGCTCATTCAATGTTCTGTTCATCCTCTCAGCAATTCCATTCTGCCTTGCCTTACCAGGAACTGTTCTCATCAATCTTATTCCCTCACCTGCACAGAATGCCTTGAAATCTGATTTGTCATACTTTCCTCCATCGTCAGACCTTAGGCATTTGACTTTCAAACCGGTCTGATTATCAACTTCAGATTTCCACTTCTTGAAAGTTGCAAACACATCTGACTTATGCTTCAAGAAGTAAACCCATACCTTCCTGCTGAAATCATCAATGAAGGTAACATAGAATTTACATCCTCCAAGTGATGATACTGGATATGGTCCCCAAACATCTGTATGGACCATTTCCAACCGCACTTTCTTTGGCTCTCTAGGAGTCTTTGTTAAGCTTACTCTTTTCTGTTTGCCCATTACATAGCTCTCTCAAAGACCCATATCAACAGACTTCAGACCCTCTAATGCTCCTTTTGCAACCAGCATCTTCATTCCTTTAGCAGTCATGTGTCTAAGTCTGTTGTGCCACAGAGATGAACCGGAAGCACCTTCAGTAACAGTGGCCATGTTAATACACCCTGCAGTGGTGTACAAGATTCCAGATTTGGTGCCACGAGCTACTACCATAGCACCTTTCACAATCTTCCACGAACTTTTCCAAAACTCTGCTGCATATCACGTGCTATCCAACTGACCAACAGAGATCAGATTTTTCTTGAGCCCAGGAATATATCTGACATCCTTCAATATCCACTGGTTTCCCGAGGTGGTCTTTATGCAAACATCCCCCTTTCCTTCAATCTCTAAGGCTTTATTTTCAGGAAGATACACCTTTCAAAAATTTCCAGATTTCAAATTTTGGAACAACTCCTTGCTTGGAGACAAATGGAAAGATGCACCAGAATCCAAAATCCATGATTCAACTGGGCTGTTTACACTAAGGATTAGAGCATCGAAAATGTCCTCTGCTGAATTTACGGAATCATTGTCATCTCCAGATATCTGATTTTGTTTCTTCTTTGGCTTTGTACAGTTCGTCCGAAAGTGCCCTTTTTCTCCAAAGTTCCAACAAGTCACGTTTGATCTGTTCGGAGATTTTACTCGATTCTTTGATTTTAATCGACCATGTTGATTTTGGCCTTTCGTATTACTTCTCCCCCTTCGGTCAACGGTTAGAGCACTTCCTGATGAATCTCCCACATCTCATTTGCAAATACTTTCGCTAAGAAAAACATCACAGATTTCATCAAACTTCAGTTTCTCAGATCCACGGGAACTGCTAATCGCAACAACAACAGTATTCCAAGACTCGGGCAGAGATGACATAAAAATGAACGCCTTAATTTCATCTTCGAAATCAATATCCACGGAATTGAGTTGACTCACAATCATATTGAACTCGTTTATATGATCGAAAACGGATCCATTCTCAGACATCTGTAAATTGAACAATCTACGCATCAAATATACCTTGTTCATCACCGATGGTTCTTCATACATGTTTGACAGTGCCTTCAACAGACCGGACGTAGTCTTCTCCTTCACGATGTTGAACGTCACGTTTCTTGACAAAGTCAACCGGATCAACCCTAGAGACTGGCGATCCTTGAGCTTCCACTTCTCATCCGTCATGGATTCCGGCTTCACCCCGGTCAACGGTTCGTGAAGATCTTTCTGGTACAAAGAATCTTCGATCTACATCAATCAGAAACTGAAATTGGATCCATCAAACTTCTCGATTTAAAGCTTTGAACTATCCATCTTCAGTGATCGTGTTTAATCTCCTTAGCTCTGATACCAGTTGTTAGGATCGAATTCACGAACACACACTTGATGAATAAAGAACACAAGAACTTTCAAGAGAAAGAGATGAAAGATCTAGAGAGAGAAAGAGAAAAACCAATATTTCGTGGTAACACCTCGTGAGTAAACTTCCACGGTGGTGGGGTATATATATTAATAAATCAGAGTATTTTTGGTTATAGGGAATAAATCAGGCTCAACAACCTAACAACTCTCCCACTTGGAGACTAATTCAGTCATCCAAAAAATACATTCTCAAAAAAAAATCTCTTCATCATCAACATCTTTACCGCACCGCAAAATCTGTAGCAACAACTACAGAAGAACAAGCGAGGTTTTGCATAACCCCAGTTTCCCAACATCAACACATTTCGTCAACATGCCTGTCGGGTTCTTCGTAGCCTCTATCAGAAAGAAACACAAATAATAGTAAAAGAGAAGAATGTTATTTAAGATGTCATACTAAATGTAACCTTGCCTAGACTATTATTCGCCATGAACTCATAGCTAGGAATTTTTCTGCTCCATTTATGCAGTATCCCGACATCTTCGTTAGGTTACGATGTTGTAAAATTGGTATTAATTTGACTTCATTATCGAACTCAGTATGTCCATGGAGTGAAGTCATGTCTTGCTTCTTCCCTGTTATTTTTACTCCATTCTCTAATACACCCTACAAATTATGTATCATTTGGTTATGAATTTTGTTTAGTTATTGTAGATATGCATTTTCATGCTTTGTTGAAAAGAAATTATAATCTTATAAACATTGCTAAAGTCATCATGCCTCTATCTTTTAAGCCATACACATTTTCTTATAAGATAGTGCATGATGGTCTAGCAATGTTTATCAGGTTAGTTTTTCCATTCAACGACCATGAAAATGCATATTTACAGTAACTCAGACAAGATAATTAATACCCAAATGAAACATAATATTTGTAGGGCGTACTAGAGAATGGAGTAGAAATAGCAGCGAAGAAGAAAGACATGACTTCACGCCAAGAATTACTAAGTTCGAGAATGAAGTCAAATAAATAGCAAAGCTACAACATCGTAACCTAACCAAGTTGTTGGGATACTGCATTAATGGTGCAGAAAAATTCCTAGTCTATGAGTTCAGGTTGAGTAATAGCCTACACAAGGTCATATTTGGAACAAAATCTTATATAACATTCTTTCTTTTTACTATTGTGCGCGTTGTTTTGATATTAAAAAGAAAGAAATTTGGGAGTATTCGACTGAAATTGAGTAACTATTTTTTGTACTTGTCCAGATCCTACAGGAAGGGGTACAGTAACATGGCCAATACATAATGTAAAACTGAGAATTGGCTGCAATTTTTCAGCAGTGCAGAAATTTGAAACAAGAGCTAGCTTTAAAAACTGAGCAGTTGACTGCAATATTGTAGTAGTGCATAAATTTTAATGCCGCTTTGCAGAAAATAAAAAATAGAGCCATCATAAAAAAATTGTATGGTTGAAATATGTTTTACAGTCGTGGCACCTTAGCTCGTCTTCTCGCCTAACCAATTTGTTTAAACAATTTAAGAATTAACTTTTAACTCCAACTATTCTTTTAACATTCACTAATTTGCATACAACTATAGATGACATTTCTTAAAAAATCAATTACCGATATAAATATAAACGAATTTTGCTCGTCTTCTGAAAATACCACATTCAACAAGAAAACTCTCAATAAAAAAAATGTCTACTTACTATTGTATAGATGGTAGGAAAAATAATGTTGTCTACTAAGTTGTTGTCATACAGAAGTAGACTGCAACCATTGTATAGTGGCATGTCAATGGTGACAACAATATGCAAACCTAAGACAACAAGGACATTTAATATGGACAAGGCGTCAAATGTAAGCAGTAAGAAATAACCGACTCAAATAAACAGGATGAGAACAAGATTCATTTTTGACATTGTATCTTATTCTGCTACACTATTAACATAATAGGGAACAAGTCAGTTATTACATCTTTCTTGAAGATTACTTCTGTAACTGGGAATATTACTTGTATGTGGAATACTTCGTAATTATTCCTTTTGATATAACCATGGAAAATTTTTGTGCGAGCCATTATTAAAATCATAATCAAAAAGATGAAGATGAAGAAAAAGATGGCGAGACAGTAGAAGAATGTGTGAGTGCAAGATGAAGTAGAACAGCTATTGAAAGATTTGTATCCAAATCTTGACGGAGGAATTACACATACTGATTGTGATGACTTACTTGAGGAGGAACAAAATGTTGAATTTTTTGTACAGCCTGTCGAAGGATTTCTAGTTTCCATTATACCACAATTCAAAAGCTTCAAAGCTTTCCTCTTTGATAAAATTTATTCATATTAAAAGTATGGGTCGTTGGAGTAATGCATCATTTACAATGCTATTGAAACTGTTGAAAGAGGAGTTGTTGCCTAATGTGACAAATTTTCCGAACTCATATTATGAGTCAAAGAAAATAATTCAAGAACTCGGGATTTCATACAACAAGATTGATGTGTGTACTAATGAATGCCTGTTATATTGAAAGGAGGATAGCTTACTCGATTCTTGTAATGTTTGTGGTGCGTTCAGATGGAAAATAAATACACATTGTGAATAAACAAGGAATAAAAAGGTAAAAAATAACATCAAAGAGTTTATACTATTTTCCTTTAAAGCCTAGACTTCACAAATTGTTTATGTCTACAAAGGCATATACTCCAATGATATGGCATAAGGATAATAGATTAATGATTGAATAATCAGGCACCCGACTTATTCAATGGCATGGAAGACATTTTATTAACTTCATCCTTTTTTTGCGGTTGAGTCTTTAAATGTTCAAGTCATACTTGATGGTGATGGATTTCAACCATTTTGGAATGCAAAAGCCTCATACAGAATTTTGCATGTGGTTCTTATTCCTTATAATTTACCATCTTGGTTGTGTATAAAGAAAAAAAATTTATTTTGTCAATGCTTATTTCGTGTCAAAATAGTCCACAAGTTTCAATTGATACATATATTTAACCTTTAATAGAGGAATTGAAGAAGTTGTGGAAAGTTGGTGGTGAGACCTATGATGCGTCAACTGAATAATTTTTAAGTTGCATGCTTCCCTATTATGGAGCATCAATGACTTCCCAACATATGGAAATTTATCACAATGGAGTACAAAAGGAAAATTGGCATGACCACGTTGCAATAAAGGCACTGTCCTAATTCAATAGGCTAATTGTAAGAAACAGTGTTTTATAGGTTATCGGCGTTATCTTTCTCAGAATCACAACTTTAGAAGTGAGAAGGACTCATTTCATGGTACAACAGTGTCCCCACCAAAAGTGAGTTCTTGTATTGAGATACTTAATCAAGTGCAAGATCTTGAAGGATTACATTTATCAAAGGACCCTAAGATAAGAAAGAAGAAATCACATGGAATTTAATGGATAATAGGCATAAAAAACTATCTCTTTTGAACTTCCATATTGGAAGTGTCTCTTGTTGCTACATAATTTGGATGTTATGTATATTGAAAAAATATATGTGATAATATCATGGGGAAAAAATATGAATGTCAAAAAAAGACCGAGGACACAATTAAAACTCGATTAGACTTGCAAGAGATGAACATTAGGTCGGAATTGCACCCCATCCAATAGGGAGAAATTTGACTTTCCAAAAGCAGGCTACACATATTATCATAAAACATAAGCACAACTTTTTTGACTTTTCCTAAAGAATCTAAAATGTTATGATGATTTCCATCTAATATTTCTCAATATGTGAATTAAATGATCACAATATATCTTGATTGAAAAGTCATGATTATCATATTATGTTGCAACATCTACTCCCTCTTGCACTTCGTGGTTTGTTGTCTAAAGAACTGTGTGAGCCGCTGATTGAATTATATATATTTTTAGTTTTCTTGGATCAAAATAGTTGAGAATTGAATACTTGGAACTTATTGAAGCACAAATACCCAAAACATTTTGGAAGTTAGAAAAACTCTCCCCTCCTTCATTTTTTGATTTCATGGTGAACTTACCTGTTTATTTAGCTACTGAAGCTTAAATTTCTGGACCGAATCATTATCAGTGGATGTATCATATTGAACGATGGCTGCATACATTTTTTTTAAAATTTTTGCACTGTTGCAACATTGCAGCCAGTTGCTCGTTTTTAATGCTCACTTTTTGTAACTTCTTCACTGTTCTAAAATTACAGCCAGCTGCTCATTGTCCATGTTACTATACACCTTGTTGGAGGATTTGAACATGTAGAGAATACAGTTGCTAAATTTCACTTGGATACTCGCTAATTTCTATTTTTTGTGGCTTTTCAATATCAAAAACAACACCGACAATAGTAAAAAGAAGAATGTTATTTAAGATGTCATACTTAATATGACCTTGCCTAGGCTATTATTCGTCATGAACACATAGACTAGGAATTTTTCTACTCCATTAATGTAGTATCCCAACAACTTGGTTAGGTTATGATGTTGTACATTTGCTATTAATTTGACTTCATTCTCGAACTCAGTATATCCTTGGGTGAAGTTACGTCTTGCTTCTTCCCTGTTATTTCTACTCCCCATTTTCTAATACACCCTACATATATTATATATCATTTGGGTATTAATTTTGTCATCTTAGTTATTTGAAATAAGCATTTTCATGCTTGTCGAAAAGAAATAATAACCTTATAAACATTGCCAAAGCCATCTTGCCTTATCTTATTAGCTGTACACATTTTTTTATAAGATAGGGCATGATGGATTTGACAATGTTTATAAGGTTATTATTTCTTTCAAACAAGCATGAAAATGCATGTTTACAGTAACTCAGACACCATAATTCATACAAAAATGATACATAATATTTGTAGAGCGTACTAGAGAATAGAGTAGAAATAGTAGTGAAGAAGCAAGACATGACTTCACGCCAAGAATTTACTAAGTTTGAGAATGAAGTCAAGTTAATAGAAAAGCGACAACATCGTTACCTAACCAATTTATTGGGATACAGATTTAATGGAGCGGAAAAATTTCTGGTCTATGAGTTCATGTCGAATAAAAGCCTAGACAAGGTAATATTTGGTATGGAATCTTAAATAACATTCTTCCTTTTTACTATGGTTTGCGTTATTTGATATCGAAAAGACAAAAATTTAGGAGTATTTGACTGATATTAACTATTTTTTGTACATGTCTAGATCCTACATGAAGTGGTTCACTAATATGGCCAATACATATAAGAGTTGGAAACTAATTGTAAACTATTTAAGGAAGCTTGAAGACTGATGGAACACGTCGAAGTTACTGGTCCATCGAAACAGGCCGATGAGTTAGTGTTAGAGTCATACTAGGACTAGACTACTAAACCCTATGTTATGTACGACTAAGCTACTAAATATTATTGGAGTCGACTAGGTTAGGGTATTTGACTTGTAATAAAATACTACCCATGTAAATATTTGTGTTGTAGTAGGATTCTTAGTATAACTAGAATATAACTCTGGTCCTATATAACATCGGTCCAAAGACCTACCCTTGTGTGTTCATAGGGTACAACAATTTACACAAAGGATATATAGGCTATCATCCCTATACAATGAGGGTTTACATATCAAGACATGTTGCGTTTGATGAAAACACATTACCCTATGTGTCTCTAAAGCAATCTCTTACTAACATTGATGTCTCACCTCACCGTGCTACTTTTGTTGAAACTTTTTCTAAACTGCTGGCACATGATAATTTTGATTCAAAGGAAGTACATGTTGCTATCCCACACATTAATAGTGATAATGTTGCTACACCTCATGTACTCTTTGATGATGAGAAGTATTATTAACCTCTCAGGCGCAGGATCATATGCTAAGGAACAAGTTGAACCTGGTGACCCATACAATAGTGTTGAAACTCCAATTGCATATTTTGAATCTGTCGGGAGCAGTGAGGAAAGGGTTTCTCTTCCAGTTCCAACCAATGATCATCATCAAAGAACCACTTTAGATGATGTACCAATTGACGATCAACCTGACAGTGCTACACTCCAGTCAACTACATTGGTTGATGTACCGGTTGAGGTACTTCCTGCACCACAAGGGCATCATATGATCACCAGGCACAAGGCGAAGGAACATCACTTGTCACTTGTTGCTCGCAGTAGAACAAAAATTGTGGGAGAACCAAATACTACTAAGGAAGCACTAAAATCACCTCATTGGCTTGCAGCAATGCACGAAGATATTGATGCTTTACATACTAACAAAATATCGATTTTGGTGCCCAAATCTCCTGCTATAAACTTGGTTTGGTCAAATGGGTTTTTAAGACAAAATTAAAATTTTTGATGGGACAATAGATAGATACAAGGCCAGACTTATGGCTAGGGGATTCTCGCAGTTTGAATAGACAGATTTTGAAGAAACATTTAGTCTTGTAGTAAAAGCTACAAATGTTAGGGTGGTTCCACCCATTGCTGTCAGTTCAAATTGGGAAGTTAGACAGTTAGATGTCAAAAATGTCTTTCTCCATGGCTTCTTACAAGAAGAGGTGTACATGAGTCAACCTCTTGGTTTTATTGATCACAGTATCCTCAGCATATATGTCTACTCAAAAAGGCATCGTATGGTCTTAAGCAAGCACCAAGATCCTGGTTTTATATGTTTAGCATGCATCTCTTACACCTTGGTTTCATTTATAATAAGGCTGACCCTTCCTTATTTACTTTGCAAACTCACAAAGGCAAAATATTTCTCTTGTTATATGTAGATAATATTATTGTCAAAGGAAGTAGTCCACCTCATGTTTCAGAGTTGGTTCTACAACTTGGGAAGGAGTTTTCTATGAAAGATCTTGGCCCATTACACTACTTCCTAAGAATCGAGGTGAAGTATTTAGAAGGTGGAATTCACTTAAATCAAAGCAACTATGTTGTTGAGCTATTGTCCAAGACAAAGATGACTTTGGCAAAGGTTGTAGCCACTTCTTTTGGTAAAAACATGGTTTGGATGAAGTTGTGGGAAGTCTTGTAGATGCATTCTTTTACAGGATGATAGTAGTGAGACTTCAATATTTGATCCTCACAAGACTTGATATCACTCATGATGTGAATTTAGCAGGCTAGTTTATACAAAGCCCAAACATCAACATCTTCAAGGGGTAAAAAGGATTCTCAGGTACATCAAAGGTACTATACACTTTAGACTCAGAATTATTTCACAATCACCATGTAAGTTGTATGGCTACTCTGATGCTGATTTGGGAGGTTGTACCACAACTAGGAGATCAACTACAGGCTATAGCATCAACCTTGGTGCAAATTGTATTTCTTGGACCTCCAAGAAACAGAACACAGTAGCCCGATCTAGTGTTGAAACAGAGCATAGAGAACTAGCCTCCACTGCCGCAGAAATGACTTGGATTTTGTATCTTCTTTATGACCTTGAAATGTTCTTTTGATCTGTTCCTACGTTGTATAGTGATAATATGAGTGTCTTGTACAGGACAATTAATCCAGTTATGTATGCTAGAACAAAACATGTTTAAATGGACTGTCATTTTGTTCATGAGAAAGTGGCCAGGGATGACTTCTTTCTTAGTTTGTGAAGTGTAAGGATCAAAAGCTGATATTAATACCAAAGCCTTAACACAATAGGTTTTCTCTGATTTTGTAGCTAGTTAGGAGTTACAGTTCCTCCACTCACTAGCTTGAGTGGAAGTGTTGAAGGAAACTTGACGACTGATGGAACACGTCGAAGGAACAGATCCATCAAAACAGGCTTACGAGTTAGAGTTAATTCATACTAGGACTAGACAACTAAATCCTAAGTAATGTACGACTAAGCTACAGAATATTATTGGAATCGACTAGGATAGGGTATTTGACTTGAAATAAAATACTACCAGTGTAACTATTTGTGTTGTTGTAGGATTCCTAGTATAACTACAATAGTACTCTTCTCCTATATATGGAGCTTGTAACTGAACATTATAGTTATCAATACATCTTTGATTTTTCCATGCTTTCGTGAGATTTCTACTAAACTGAGCAGTTGGCTGCAATTTTTCAGCACTGCAGAAAGTTTAAAACAGAGAGCAGAAAATATTTAGCAGCTGGCTGCAATGTTGCAGCAGTGCCAAAAATTTAAAATTGAGCAGCTGCCTGCAAGTTTTCCGCAGTCTAGAAATTTTAAAAATAAAATTTATGCAGCTTAATATTTAAAAACAGAGACAACATAAAAAAATTATGGTTGCAAAAACTTTCTACAGTCGCCTCACCTTACCTCGTCTCCTCGCCAAACTATTCTTTGAACATTCACTAATTTTTCATACAACTATAGACAACATTGCTCAAACAACTCATGTTCCTATATAAATATAAATGAATTTCGCTCGTCTTCACAAAATACCACTTTCAATATGAAAACTCTAAATACAAAAATGACTCCCAACTATTGAAAAAATGGTACCAAATAAAATGTTGTCTTCTAAGATGTTGTCAAACCGAAGTAGACTGCAACTATTAAGAATGACAGGTCAATGCTGACAAAAATATGCAAGCCAAGACAGTAGGGCCATTAAATTTTATATATATATATATATATACATATACATATATATATATATGTATATATATATATATGTATATATATATATACATATATATATATATATCTACATACATATATATAAAGCGTCAATTGTAAGCAATAAGAAGTCACCGACTCTAACGAAAAAGAAGAGAACAAGATTCATTTTCGATATTGTATCTTATTCTACTGCACAATTAACACAATAGGAAACAAGTCTGTTATTCCATCTTTCTTAAAGTTTACTTGTGTGACTGGGAGTATTTCTTTTTCACATCAAAAGACCCATTTTTTATTATTTATTATACATTCATTACGTTGTTATGTTTCAACAAAATAAATTAAAAAGTCATATATATTGTTACTAACCTGGTCAATTGAAAAGACTCTAGTCATTCAGTTGAGGAGGACGATGTTGTAGGTGGGGCATATGATTGTTGAGCAGTGAAGAATTCTTTCATTTTCATTATTTCTTTCATCTTGACTTCTATGGTAGACAGGCGATCATTTAAGGAGTTGTTTTCTTCGTTCAAGGATATGATATCCTCTCGAGTTGAACGTAGTACATACAACAATTCAGACTTTGATGAAGTTCCACCTTTCAAATCTTTTGCCTTTACTCCACTCCCAAATCTAAATACATGGCTACGAGTTTGAGGTCCACAAAAAATTTCAACAAGCTCTACCATAGGTAGAGATGGATCTTCTTGAACCATTTCTTAGAGTTGAGCCTACACATATCAAAGAACATTTTATATCATAACACATAATGATTATTTCAAGTAATTTAAATATTCAATTAATCAAATGCACATGCTTTTCAATTGCTTTAGGTTCAACAAGCTTGTTATCTTTTTTACGAGTCTCAAATAAAATAGTTGTCAAATCGGTGGAATGCCATCTTTCAGACATTTACATCAAAGCCAAACATGTCAAATAACACAAACCTGGCAAAGATCTTTAAGCTCAAAAACTTGAAAACACAATAGATTTTCAAAAAATACAATACATTTGAAAAAGATCTTACTTGTTTCAACTTCTTGGGTGTATTTCTTTACTTGATTAGTAGATGTAGGAGATGAAGTACTAATTTGATAGTTCTATTTCTCAAAAGTCGTGAAGTTCTTATGCGTCGTTCGTATTCCTTGACTTGTGGACACGGTAGAGTTTTTACGTCCTTGTTCCTGTTCCTTCCCTGTAGAACCTGAAAAAAACAGATCATTTTATACGTTGACTAATGTATCGCTAGACAAGAAGAACCAAAAATGTCTACAAGAAGTTTCTAAAGCTAATTTTGTTTCACAAGTTCTCTTTGTTGAAAATTATGTATTCAGCGTCAGTTTCTTAAGATGTTTTTTGTCCTTGTATTTACCTTCTTATCATTATAGTTTCATACATCACGTATTATTCCTATAGTCTATATCAAATAGAAAGCTGGAAAAAATTATTTTCCACACCTTCTCCTCCATGATAAAACACAGAATACAGAATACTCGAAAAAATATTTTCCTTTAACACAATTAAAACTTTTGCTTATGGTCTGAAATAAAAGAATACAAAATATCTTACTTGTTTCAGTTTCTTTGATGTGCTTCTTAAATAGATCACTTGATTGAGTAAATATACTCTTAGATGGTAAATTTCATTTCCCATCCAAAGATTTAAGCCCTCGTCCTTGTCCCTTTTCAAAAGCACTAGGCGTGATAAATGTATATTCGATAGTTTTCTTCATATTAGCATCGACCTCATTTTCAATCCTCAATGGTTTCATCTTGAACCTGCAAAAGAGCCAAAAAGTTAAAAATTAAACCTAAAAATGTTTAATAATGTACTAAAAAGGAAATTTTGCCATCATAACATTTATGAATGAATATACTAACTCATAAGAGATATTAATTAATCTCATTAGTTCTTTTTCTTTTCTTTTGGAAGGACTTCCCAACTCTACAATATCATCATCCATTTGTTCCACAATTTTATAGGAATCATGAGATTGGATCTTCCTCACTACTTGCCAACCTTTGTTGGAAGTATCATCAACATAAAATACTTGAGATGCTTGATCAACTAAAACAAATGGGTCATTTGTTTTTGAAAATCTACATGGATCACACTCACAAAATCACACTCACTCTTTTAAACTTCTTTTATTACATCATACACATCAGACAAATTACATCGAAATAAAGATACTCTTTTATCCATGACAAATTGCAACTCAATCGCATCAGCTAAAACTCCATAGTAATCAAGGTTTTCACTATCTTCATCTTTCTCACCCAATACACCAATACCACAATTTTGAGTCCTTAACTTTTTATCATAATCATGATGCATGGAATATGGCAAGGGCATTTTTCAGTGGATATGATTTTCCCAGATTCATAACACATACAAATCTGGAGCTGATACCAAAGAAGAATGTGGTGGATAATTTTGGGGACATAAGATTTATTATCCTGAAGACTTTTGCTAATTAAATTATATCGGTTGATATATGAAAGAGTTTAATTGGTGTTACCTAGTTTGATTTCTAAAAACTAGTCAGTCATTGTTAAAGGGAGGAGTATGACTGAAAATGTACTTTTGGCTCAAGAAATAATAAGGGACATCAACAAGAGAAACAATTTGCAGATTGTAGTGGTAAAATCAGACATGACAAAGGCATATGATAGAGTCTACTGGAAATACTTTATCAAGGTCTTGAGAAGATTTAGATTCTCTGAAAGAATAATTGACATAATAGTATGGCTAATAAGCAATAATTGGTACTCAGTTCTAATGAATGGAAAAGCCTTTGGCTTATTTCAATCTTCTAGAGGTTTGAAAGAGGGTGACCCTTTTTCACATACCCTTTCTATAATAGCAATTGAAGTGTTGACCAGGATCCTAAATTGTTCATTTGAAC
The DNA here is from genome assembly GCF_001406875.1 of Solanum pennellii. Classification (NCBI taxonomy): domain Eukaryota; kingdom Viridiplantae; phylum Streptophyta; class Magnoliopsida; order Solanales; family Solanaceae; genus Solanum; species Solanum pennellii. The sequence goes on from NC_028646.1 coordinate 64,816,913, forward strand.
ATAGTGACTTTAAGGGATTTGGGATGCCTAAATGGAGTCCGCAGATAAACCACTTATCATATGTTGATGACACTATTCTTTTCTTGCTCAGGACAACACAAGTCAATGAGGATGAGGATGATTGTGCTAAGAATATATGAGGGGGTGTCTGGAAAAATGATATACATAGACAGAAGCATTTGTTATCGACATAATAAAGTCCTTGTAGTACCGTGTCATCAAATAAAGAGGATAACAGGGGTCAGCAAGGTAATTCTCCTTTTACTTATCTAGGTTTTCCACCTTTCTATGAAGGAAAAATAAAGGTCATTTTGTAGTACTGATTAAAAAGGTGGATAACATAATGGCCATATGGAAGAATAGATTACTATCTTATGGGGGAAGGTTTATATTTTAATAGCACATGTTTTGCAATCTATGCCCATGGATTTACTATCATCCTTAAATCCCCCATTTAGTGTAATAAACCAATTACATAAGCTACTTGCTAAATTTTTCTGGGTAAATGCAACTGGATCTAAGAACAAGCACCGGTTTTCATAGGGAAGCATGTGTTATCCCAAGGAAGAAAGGGGTCTAGGTTTAAGGTCTTTGCATAATGTATCAAAGGCTTTGTTTGCAATGCTTTGTTGGAACTTTAGGAAATTAATTTGTTCTTTGTGGAGTGGATATATGTGGTACAACTATTGCAAGAAATTGCATCCACCTATAACTACAGGTGGGGGTGGATTACATGTCTGGAGAAAGATGATAATTATAAGGGAGGAAGTAAAGCACAATATATGGTGGCAGATAAACTTAGAAAATTCCATGTTTTTATTTGATAATTGGAAAAAATTGGGAGACCTCTTATATATTGAGAGTGATATGGCCATTGAGGAAGATGTAGAAGTGAGGGAGTTCACTTCCATTGGTGGATGGAATGAACAGAAACTGGCCACAAAACTCTCAGCAGAAATGGTAGAGTATATTACAGAGAGTAAGAAACCACCTTTTAATGAACATCAGACTAATTTTCGTGGTTGGATGAACAGTATGCAGGGGAATTTCACTATTTTTTTTATAAAGGTAACTTTGTATTCATAAGAAAATGGTTATTTACAATCCTCACATGTTATTGTAAAAACAAACAAACCACGGCTAATGTTTTACAATTTGTCCTATGAAGTCAACTAATAAATCTATGTTCCCCACCATATCTTGTTTACACAAAAAATAAAGAAGGCTAATATAGGTAATTCTAATCCTCTTGATGTTGTTGATTTTTCCTTCAAAACACCTTGCATTTATTTCCTTCCATAAGGTCAACCAAATGCAGGTTGGAATTAGTTTCCACCAGTCTCCTCTAGAATTCTCTTCTTCCAATTGTCTCCCAGCTCCTCAGTAGATAAAAAGTGTATGTAGTAATTGTTCAGCTTACTCCAAGTTTACATAAAAACATGTTCCACAGATTTACAGTTCTTTTGTAATGTAGGAAGAGGTGGTTGTTTACCTCTACCTCCTTGTAACAAAGAAAACACTTTAAGCAAATTTGCAAACCCTCTTCTCTGTAGTGCTTCGTGAGTTAGGCAAGCTCTCCTGATCACCAACCCGATAAAATAGGACACCTTCAAGGGGATTTTAATTTCTAGATTAGTTTCCAAGGACAAATCCTAGTGGAGGAGAAGCTGATGTTGTTGTTCTAGTAGCGTAATTTGACAGAGAATACTCTTTTACTGTGCAACTTCCATAGAAGTTTGCCTAGATTTACCGAAACACCTGGAAAAAGGTCAAAGACGTGGAAGACTAGCTGTTTTTTCTACCTTCTAGTCATTTAAATCTCTTCAAAGATTAAATTCCATTCTTGTGGGCTCCATATCTAGTAACAGTCTCAGTTATCTAGAGACTGAGGTCGTAGAGGTCTGGGAAGGTGGTCTTTATGCTTTCATTACCTATCTACTGCTCATTCGACAAAGATCTTCGTATCGTTCCTCACCTTATAGTAAATGTTGATATTGAATTGGGACCAGAGTCTTTGAATTATTTTCTATACACTGCATCCAAAAGTACTCTCCACTTCTTCCGTTGTCCATTGGTTAAGGAGTTCATATTTCTCTATGATGAATCTCTACCATAAGGTCATGTCTTCTGTTCCAAATTTCCACAACCACTTTCTCAGTAAACAACGACTGTGGAGGTTGAGTTTCTTGATGCCTAAACTTCCTTGTCTCATTTTAAGGTAAGGACATCCCACTTCACTAGATTGTAGCCTTTATTTCCTTTGTTCCCTTGGAACATGAAGCTCCTTCTCATTTGGTTGATATTTTTTTCAATGCTCTTTGGGATGGAAAACAAACTCATCATATAGGTGGGCAGTTAATCCATGAGTGATTTTATGTGTGTCAATCTTCCTCCCGAGAATAAATATTGTCTTTTCCGTATTTATAGCCGCTTGTTACATCTCTCTTATATTGTTCTCTATAAATTGAGTTCATTATTTTTTTCTCCCAATGGCATGCCTAGATAATTAGTGGGTAGGGAAGCAACATTGCAACCGAGATTCATGGCCAAAAACTGCATATTTAGGAATTCATTGACTCGCTAGAGGTAGCTCCCATGCCAATTTACATTGAGTCCTGAGATGCCGTATAAAAATGTTATAATAGCCTTGTTGTGTCTAATTTTTGACACGTCTGCTTTACATAGTATAAGTGAGTCCATCGGCATACAATAGGTCGAAATTTCTCATGCCTTTTGTTCTACTTATATGAGCTCAAAAACCTGTCAACCATCTATTTTTCGCTTGCTTTTCCGAACATATGATTGAGACCCTCCATAAATAGTATTAAAAGGAATGGTGAGAGGGGGTCACCCTGCCTAAGACCCCTCTTGATTGAGGGAAACCTACAACATCACCATTTAACATTAGGGAGAAACTCACATATGATATGCAAAATCTAATTCAATTTAGCCATTTTTAACCAAATCCCATATCTTTAAGGATCTTAAGATGGTAGATCTAGTTGACATGATCAAAAACCTTGTCGCTTCACTCTTGAATCTACCAGATCAGTTGCCACAAGTGATGCATCCATTATTTGTCTCCCTTTCAAAAAGGTCATTTATTCTCATCCACCAGTTTTCCCATGATAAACTTAATTCTATGATTAAAAATTTTTAGATGAGCTTGTAAGTCCCTTCTATTAATATTATATGTCTCTGGCCTTTTAATTCTTTGGCATTTGCCTTTTTTGTAATTAAGGATATGAAAGTGGCAGTCATAAGCTTCTCAAACAATTCCTTCTAGTGGAATTTGTAGATGGTCTGCATCAAATCTACCTTTATAGTATCCCAGCAAACTTCAAAAAAAACTCATGGTGAAACCATCAAAACTAGGCGCTTTTTCCCCCATTACAACTCTTGATGATGTGTAGTACTTCTAATTCTCAGAAGGGTCTTGGTTGCTATTCATTCTCTTAATATGTGATTCTGGGACAACCTTGCAAATTAAAAGTAGTCCTCCAAGGTTCAGCTTCTAAGTACAACTTTTTGGAGAAATCTATCATATCTTCTTTTATCACTGTAGATTACCGAGTTTCTTCACCATTAACTATAAGTCTATCAATGGTGTTGAATCTCTTGTGTTGTTGCCATTCTTTGGAAAAAAATTGTGTTGTTCTCACCTTTTTTAGTCATAGTACTCTTGATTTCTGTTCCATATGGATTCATCTTGTCCAGCCAAATATTGTAGCTCAACTATAATTATTGCTACAACCATTATTTCATCTTCAGTCACGTTTCTACTTTCATGAATTAAGTCAATAACAACGAATTCTTCAAGTAAATTTTTCTTCTTGCTGGTTAATTCTCCAAAAGTAGTTTTACTCCACTCATTGAGCTTTAAAATTCTTAACTTGTTGTTGAACCTGAAGTCGGGACATCCCTCCACTAAAAGACATTCCACTAGTTATTTAGTTACCAACATGCTGAAACCCTACATATTGAGCCATCAATTTTTGAAATTGAAAATTGATTTGCTTTTCTCCCAATTTACACATTCTAGCATGATGGGGTTGTGGTTTGAAGTAGCTCTAAAAAAATCCTTTGTCTGATTGTTCTGAAAGTTTCTTCTTATTCTGAGAAGAAGAGGAACATGTGTAATAGCTTCACTAGGATGGTTGATGCCTCTAAAGAAAGTAAAATTATCTAAAATTAGATGGGGGGTCATTAAGTTCCATGTCCTCGATCCATCTAAAGAACGCATACATCACATTAGTGATTCTGAAGCACCATTTTCTTTCTAACATAAATCAGTTTGTATTGAAATCTCCACAAGTTACCCAAGAACCTTCAAAAGGTTGGGTACAAGCTGTGATTTCCTCCCATTATAATAATTTTTCACTTCTAATAGGTGGAGCATAGACACCGGTGAGATACCACGTAAAAGAGTTGTGAGAATGGACAAATTCAAAGGTGAAAGAGTGTTGCCTTATTCCCATAATTATCCTTCACCTAATATTGTTGTCCCATATTATTACGACCCCCCTTGCTTCCCACAACTTTGATGAAATGTCATTTCATCCATCTACAAGGTCATACTTGTTTGGTTTCTTCATCACTCTCGACTTAAGTTTGTTTCTTGGAAACAGTAGACATCAGAAGCCTCCCATTGCAATAAACTCTTAAAAGATTCATATTTTCTATATTGTTGAGTCCCATCACATTCCATGAAATTAGGTTTACATTCATTTGTAAGTGAGATTGAGGTTTTTCCCCCTATTTCTTACCCCTTCTACTTGGTTGAGATTGGATTGCAAATTTTTCAATACATTCTTGGTGAGTCTCTTACTTTTTGGGGTGGTGATTGTCTTCTCCTACTCTTTCTTTTTTAGCGTCGCTTTTCATTTATCTAGCTATATGAAAATGGCTTGTGTTTCCTCTTCTAAACCTTCAAAAACTACTCCATAAGTATTGCTTAGTTTAAGAATGTGAGAATCCACCCAGTCTAAAGCCTCTATCTCAGCGTATTCTAGGGATGCAGGAGAGAAGGTGATAACCGATTGACGTCGTGGACAGGCTACAGTTGCAAGTTGCACTTATCTGAGATGGGTGCATGCATGGTTGTACCCTCTACTATTTCATTGGGATGGTTATTAATCTCAGTCTCTTCAGATATATGAGGGGTAATCTCAAGTTTCATGGTCAAGGTTCCTTTCGATGTCACTTCAATCGATTTCTCTATATCTCCTAAGTCTACAAAGCAAGCTTCCAAAGTCATATATGATTTTAGGAATTTTGAGGCCACAACTCAATTGTTCTCCAGTTAATTAAGAGTGTTAGGAGAGCTCTTCATCAGAAATTGAGTTATAGTTGGGCTCAATATTTGAGAAATAAATTTTCGGTCTGATTAAATTGGGCCTCCAGAATTAAAATTAACCCAGCCCGAAGGATTTAAATATCCTGGGGAAGTTGTCCAATGTAACTCAACGTTAGTATGTGTTATCATTGTGAAATGTGACTCAAATTGGCATGTCTTGTCACTATCCCATGCTCGGCATTGGCATGTGCTATCATTGTTGAGTGTGTATGTGGTAGACTGCCAGTATTTGTATCTACTATGTAAAAATTCAATGACTATTGGGTAATGCGATTCAAAATTCTTCTATATTTGATAGTTGTCATAGCTGAAGCTCATTCCATATTTGCATAGAGAAGGTAATTCCACTAATTTATATGGAGATCTCCTTCAGCACCTTACTCCCGATTCATTAGATTTTGATTCTCGTCCATTTGAGTTGGCTATAGATGGACATATCTTTATTTGTTTTAATCCATCCGCCAAAATGGTCTCGGATCACCTTGAAGGTTTTATGGGCCCATAGGTGAAGAAGGATCCCCACGATCCTAATCTAAGTGGAACTTGGTTTTTCTGTTGAGTTGGAAGTACCCGACGATGGGTTCCACCATTGAAGCTTGAGTTGTATTTTGTTCAATAACCAAATTCTAGAAAGTAATTTCTCTATCATATTACTAGACGCAAACCCGAAAATAAAGAGGCCCCTTCCTGTTTTATATATGTTGAGGCCGTGCACCTGTTTCCATAGGTTGGTTGCCCATCTCTGTATTTGTGACAATGTAGGTGAGAGATTTTACCTATCTTCGATAGTACCAACCAAACTCTTGTTTAATACTTCATTTTTGGAGAACGAGAGACCATTAATGCAGATCAAAATCCCCCTCTTTAGTGCTTGAAAGTTCGTTGAATCATTTTCTGCCTTCTTGCACCATGTACTATTTTTAACTACTTCAATAAAAGAAATGTTTGTTGTAGGTTAATCTGTGGTTATCTCTGCTGGTCTCCCTCTTTTGTTTGGAATTAAATTCATCATTTTCTCAGCAGTAAGGTCCAACCAGAGTTGAAAATCAGTTCAGGCATGATGATGGCTGACCTTCTCCTGCCCCTTACTTTAATAAGACTGATATGTATCTGTCAAAATTATTGAAGTTCCTAGCAAAGAAGATTTCTGACAGCGTTTCCTTCTTATTCAACCTTTTGACTACATTCCTATTTGTCTAAAAAGCTTCAAAGAGAGTCTAGATAATCCAATGCATTATCTTCCTAGCAAAAGATGTTCTAGTGACGCCGTCTCTACATCTTTCAGTCCAATCATTAAATTTTCCTAACTGAGTGCGGTCAATAGACTTGAATCCAACTGCAAAATAGATAGATTCCTCCCTCTCAGTGGGGGAGGAGACGGGGGGAAGAGAAGAGGAGGGAGGGAATCTGGTAATCAAGACGGATCATCGGGAGAGGGTTACAGGGTTATTTTGAATGAATGTAGCATCTTTTTGGGAATCCTGTCATGGAACAAGAAGAGTTCTTAATCCCAAAATAATTCAAGTTAAACCTATTTTAATTTTAAATCAACATTGTAAACTATGAGGACGAAGTAGGAGAGAAGAAATGAATATGTTTATATTTGGAACAAGTGGGTTCCTTTTAAGGTGAATTTCTTCCTATGGAGATTGTGGAAAAGGAGAATTTCTACCGATGATAATTTTAGGTGAAGATTCTTCTAGTTTCATTATGTTTGTGTTGCGATGAAAAGAGTGAGGAAACACTAACCCATATTTTTCAAAAATCCTCCTTGTCTAACAAGCTATGGAGAAAAATTTGCTAATTTCGCAGATATACACATAAAAGGAATGCATTTACAACCATTAATCATTACTTTGTGGAAATTCAAATCATCACCACAACTACAAGGAGTAACGAGAGCAATGCCAACAATAAACATGTGGACAATATGGAAGAGAAGAAATAGTATAAAGCATGGACGAAACAAAACTTTTGGAGGAATGGTGATTCAAGTTCAAGAAATGGTTTGGAAGTTGGTGAAAACTCTATATCGTAAGATATATTTGGATTCAAGTTTGTGAAATTTTCAAAAAACTAAAGTGGCACAAGCCTAAATTTCATTATCATATGTAATATGGAAACCCTTAGATACAAATAGATTTGAGTGCAACATTGATGGAGCATCCAAAGGGAACCCAGGACTGAGTGTATACGTCTTTTGTCAAAGGTACTCGCAAAGAAATCTGATCTATGCTAGGGATGCAGAAGTTGGAAATAATACTAACACAGAGATATAGTCAGTGGCAATCTATGAAGCATTGGAGTATTGTTGGGAGAACAGGGTGATGGAAGTAACAATCAAAATAGACTCACTAAGTATGATGAAAATGATAAGAGGGCAATGGAAGATACCTTAGGAGCTGGCGGAAAGAACAGATAATATAAGGATGAGATCACAACAATTTCATGCAAATATTACTCATATATTTAGAGAAGGTAATAATGTTGCAGACTTATTGGCTAATTAAGTTGTGGAAATAGAACAAAGAAAGGAGTACAATAGTTGCCTATTTACCAAGCAATATCAGGACACATATAAATACAAACAAATAATAAATACCAATATTGAAAATCAGATCAAGAATAATTGATTTTCACCAATGAACATACCAAAAGCATATCTTCATAGGAAAGGAAAGCATATGACTACTGCAGGTATTGACAAATCTACATAGAATAGTATAATAATATAATATACAATCATAGTGTATAAGGGGACAGGTCAAGACATAAATGCTATGTTTTACCCTAACTACCACAAAGTTACATCAAATGAACACAGAGACAAGTGGATCGGACATTTCCGATGGAGCTTTAGAATGTTTCAAGGGAAAGATACATCACCAGATCTACATCTGAGAAAAAGCACAAAAGAAAGGGATATCTTTCAATATCATGAGGGCAGAAGCGAAGAAAAAAATGAGGTAGAAAGGAAGCGAACATACCAGTTAACAGTGAAGACCACTCGAGCTCAAAAATGATTCAAAGGAGGAGGCAGAACTACTAGAATTTTCTTCGACAATGCAGTGGAGAAGGTGGACGAAAGAGTATTGTGTACTCACTAAGGATGAGTAGAGATCAGACAAAATTAGGTATTCTGTATTTTCGTTATTATAGGGCCATGGGCCATTTTATATGTATGGACCACAATTTATTCAATAAAAGGCTCCAAGCAAAAAATTTATTTAAAAAAACTTGCATTATAGCGCTAGAAGTACTCATATATAAGCAACACTACATCAAACCTTTACAATTTGGCCACACTAAAAGACTTTATGTTCAAAAAAAATTCTAGTTATACATGAAGAGTCACGAATAAGAAGTTGATGCCACAACAAAAAAACTTATTCCTTTCAAAAAAAAAATTTCTATACAGTTCTTCAATTGGTAGTGCCTAATTTCTTAGAGTAGTTAATTCCTAAATAATATTTTTATTACTTTCATAGATTATATAGGAGTCGATAGCCAAAATGAAAAAAACAAAAAATTGTCAAAAATTTCAAAAGGACACAACAATTTTTTTTTTAAAAAAATCAATACGGAAAAATCGTTTCGGAAAAAAAAGCTACTGTTATAATATAAAAAATAGTTTTCTTAAGAATACTGCCCAAGTAGCACTTCAGTAATAAAAAAAACAGTTACAACACCTATTTTACTATAATTATTTTATATAAAAAGAAAATCAATGCCTTCGCAGCGATTTTATTAAAAAATTTAAATAAATCGCTGACAAGGCAGAAAAAAATCTCTCTTTTCACCAAGAAATATACTTTTTCACTTATGTATATTGGAATTGGTTAATTTATCAGATTAATTCATTTAGTTAGTTAAGATAATTAGATTTATTTTAAGTTGGTTAAAAAGTTTGTTAGGTTTTCATATAGTTTGTTAAACTTGTCAGATCAGTTGGATCTAGAAGTTGTACATATATAAATGTAATGTAGCTGATGTACGAGTAATTGTGATGATAAGGTTTCAATTTTCATCTAAATCTCCCTAGTAAAATCTACTTGGTATCAGATCTCTAAATTGTTAATCAGTTTAATACAATAATCGATGAGCCAGATAGATGGGAGATGCTGAAGCTTCCACCATTAATGCATCACAAATATTTACAGTTGAAACAATCGATGATGTCGATCGAAAGAAAATCCATCCACTTCATCTTCATATTCACACTCCTACTAGTGTGCTCATCACTGTGCAACTTACAAGGATATGGACTTACTCTTTATGAAGAAGATTCATGTTTATTAATCATTGAGCAAAGAGTAATTTCAGGTTTGTGTTGGGGACTTTCAAGAAGAGTGCTTATGAAGAAGAACGGGAAGAGCAATGAGTGAAATGCTATGCGTTTGTACTTTCTTGGATCATGAACTCTATATCGACAAAGCTGCTCGGTGGGATTGCTATTGCTACAAATGCAACCATCGTGTGGACAGATATAAAATAGAGATTTGATAGGGTTGATGGATATCAACTGCATAGGGAGATCCGCACTATTCATCAAGGTAATTCGACAATTTCAACATATTTCTTGAAATAATGATTTTTAAAGATGAGTTTGATGCATTGGTTTCTTAATCTTTATGAAAATGTGATAAATCTAGAACTTATATTGATCATGTAGCTTGTTTAAGGATATTTGTTTGTTTTAATGGGATTGAATAAAATGTATTATCATGCACGAAGTCATATCCTGATGATAAACCCTCTACATACTATTGGAATGGCGTATTCTATGTTGATGGTTGTTGACACAAACTATTGGACTTCCACCATATAAATTCATCAATTCGAGCTTCTTCAAATTCAAACGATTTAAGATAATTAATATTATAAAATCTTAAGAAATATACAAAGTTTGCACCTTAATTATTTTCCATAGTTTTGTAACTTTTTATAATTTCTAGATAACATATATTTTACATAATTATGTATGTAATTAATATGTTTTATGATTATTCGAATATCATCTCAAGAGCATTTTAATTTTAGTAAGTATTTTATCAAATTAGTTTAGTTTAAATTATGGTTATATTTTTAAATCATTAGTTTATAATTTAGTTATTTATTTAATTTATTAAGATTAAGAAGCTCGTTAATTAATTAATATTAATTAGTCCTATTTAAATATTAGTCGAATGTTCGAAAATCAATTCTTTCATTACGCCGTTAATTCATTTAATTAAATTATTAATTATTCTATTACAATTGTAGTCAAACATCTTCAACCTATTTAGAGATCAATGTTTTGGGCCTTTATTTCAGCCAACCCAATTCAATATTTCATTCAGCCCAATTCTTTCTCAAGTGCCCCAGCCCAAACTTTACACCCTCCAACTCGATCCAAGCTCAATTCTCAACAAATATCCAACATCACCTTACAACTTAAAAAAAAAAAAAACAATCCCTGCGTCTTCATCTTCTTCTCCAAATACCTAATAAATCAAAGACCCCCGAATCTCGATCCAGTTCAAAACCCAACAATCGCGAGCCCAGTCCAAAAAAATCTGACCCAGCAATTTCATTTTCCTTTCGTCCTCTCACAATTCTTCCAAGTGTCGAAATCTGGTGCGTGTAGTCACTTAAAGATTATAAAATATAAATTTATAAAGTTATTCTGATTATATTAAATTAATGAATATATAAGTCCAAATAAATATTATGGATTAATATAATTGATTTATACATATGAATTTAATTAAAGCCTGCTCCATAAAGCCCATATGATATTTCACTTAAATATGATTGGCTGAAGGGAGTCCTGTTCCAACCGCAACTCCTCTATTCTAAAACTATAAGTAGGGGTCTCAAAAATCTGAAAAACAGAAGAAAGAAATTTCTAAACAAGAAGATAGAGAAAATCCATGGTACAAACGCCATTTAATTCTCTACAAAGCTACAAGTTTAAGAATTCAAGCATTCAAGTTCAAGAACAATCAAGATCAAGGCCATTGAATTCAAGAACAAGCTCGAAGCCCTTTAAATCAAAAAAAGAGTCAAGATCAAGATAATGTTCAAGTTCATTAGAGATTCAAGAACAAGCTTTAAAGCCCTTGAATTTATATTTGAAAAGGTGAATTCAGAGGAATCATAGAGATTGTAATACTCACATTTGAAATAATACAATCGATTGTTGCTATAAACTTCCGTTCTTGATTATTATTTTCTCGATGCGAATTTTGTTGTCTACAAATTCTGCACGCCCAGTGGGACGATCTCTACCTCTTTTCTCAACTCTTCAAGAATCAAAGAATATTAAAATGTCTTCCACTAATGAAAAACAATTAGCAAGCTTAACTAAAGCAATTGAAGACCTGACAAAGTGCGTACACGAACAAGATGCTAAACTTTCAAAGATAACAAATAAGATAGATAACATGATTGAAAGAAGATCAAGTCAATCACCTTTGAAGCTTTCTAAAATTCAACACAAAGAAGTGTCTTGCTTAAAGCAAACAAAGATTAAAGAGATTCATATCTCGAATGAAGGTTTGATTCCAATTGATCAGTTAAAGAATTTTATTATAGACACAATCGAAGACAAATCTGAGTCTTGATCCAAATTTTATCCCTTATATGTAAACCCATATACACAAAGGGTTGATAACTTGAAAATGTTTGAGGGTTATTAACCTCCCAAGTTTCAATAATTTGATGGCACAGGTGCTCCCAAACAATATATATATCTCACTTTATCGACACTTGCAACGCTGCAGGGACGTATAGTGATTATCTTGTTAAAGAGTTTGTTTTTGATTGGTACACAAATCTTGAACCTAATTCTATAGATAGTTGGGAGGGATTAGAGCAATAGTTCCTTAATCGTTTTTATAGCACAAGACGTGTCATTAGTATGATGGAAATTACAAAGGCTCTTCAAGGTGAAGATGAGTTAGTTGTTGACTTTGTCAATCGTCGGAGAAGTCTGAGCCTCAACTACAAAGATCGCCTTAGTTAATTTTCTACCAATGAATTGGGGTCTTCACTACATTTTTCAAGGATTAAAGACCAATACATTTGAAGAGTTGGCAACTCGTGCACATGACATGGAATTAAGTATGTATTTAAGAAAAGATCAACAATCTCCTGTCTATGGACCTTATGAAGATGAAGATATAGAAGAACTCCAATGTGGGGGCAAGTTTTCATCCGAAGATGACTTTGAAGAGTCATTGTATATATAGACGCTTCTTAATGCATGAGCTTAAACTTAAAGTTACAATTCTCCTTAATGCAGGAGCTTAAACTGCAAGTTACAATGCTCCTTGAAACACGAGCTTAGACTATATATCACTTAAATCTTCAAGTTACAGTTAAATCTTCAAGTTGAAATGCCCCTTGAAACACGATCTTAAACTGTATGTCACTTAAATCTTCAAGTTTGAGTTAAATCTTCAAGTTGAAATGATTCTTGAAACACGAGCTTAAATTGTATGTCACTTGAATCTTCAAGTTAAGGTTAATACTTCAAGTTGAAATTCTCCTTGAAAAACGAGCTTATATTTTATGTTAAAGTTAAATCTTCAAGTTGAAATGCTCCTTGAAACACGAGCTTAAACTGTGTGTCACTTAAATCTTCAAGTTTGAGTTAAATCTTCAAGGTTAATGCTCACTGAAACACGAGCTTAAACTGTATGTCACTTAAATCTTCAAGTTTGAGTTAAATCTTCTAGTTGAAATACTCCTTGAAACACGATCTTAAACTGTATGTCACTTACATCTTCAAGTTAGGTTTAAATCTTCAAGTTGAAATGCTCCTAGAAAAACGAGCTTGAATTGTGTGTCACTTAATTTTCAAGTTTGAGGTAAATCTTCAAGTTGAAATTCTCCTTAAAACACGAACATAAACTATATGTCCCTTAAATCTTCAAGTTTGAGTTAAATCATCAGTTGAAATGCTCCTTGAGACACGAGTCTAATCTGTATATCATAAAGCTCTTTAAATTTGAGCTAAATCTTCAAGTTAAAATGCTCCTCAAAGTACGAGTCTAAACTATGTACGACACAACGAAAGAGTCACTCACTTCTCCATAACTACGTTGCGACTTGATCTTCTTCATTGAGGTACGTAGGCACTTAGAACCATATTCTATGTTCAGTTGCATAAGTGTCAAAAAATCAAATGTTCCCACTTGATCTATTACATGAGTTAAATCTATGGGTAAGCTTTCATAAAACTTCAGACTTGCACCAAATGGTGGTGACTCAATGGGGGCAAACCCATATGAATAAATTTGTTTCAACATGAAGTTTTTAAATCTCTAAGTATGCAAGTAGAAGTCTTCAAATTCTTCAAGCCTAGTCTTTGAAAGATAAAATATCTGGAGAAGACTTGAAGAAGGGGGCATTTGTAGTCACTTAATATTTACTAAATATAAATTTATAAAGTTGTTCTGATTATATTAAATTAATGAATATATTAGTCCAAATAAATATTATGCATTAATATAATTGATTCAATTATTTAAATTCAGATAAATATGAATTTAACTAAAGACCACTCCATAAAGCCCATATGATATTTCACTTAAATCTGATTGTCCGAAGGGAGTCCTGCTCCAACCGCAACTCTTCTATTCTAAAACTATAAATAGGGGTCTCATAATTCAGTAAAAGAGAAGAAAGAAAATTCTAAACAAGAAGCTAGAGAAAATTTGTGGTACAAACACCATTTAATTCTCTACCATGATACAAGTTTAAGAATTCAAGCATTCAAGTTCAAGAACAATCAAGATCAAGGCCATCGAATTCAAGAAATAGCTCGAAGCCCTTGAATTCAATTAAAAGTTAAGATCAAGATAATGTTAAAGTTCAAGTTCATTAGAGATTCAAGAACAAGCTTTAAAGCCTTTAATTTATATTTTAAAAGGTGAATTCATACGAATCATTGATTTTGTAACACTCAAATTTGGAATAATAAAATCGATTGTGTAACAACCCTAAAAAAGAATAAGATAAGAAACACTTAATGTGTCAAGAATGCCTACGATTAGACCAGGGTTCACACGGATTGATGCGCCTAGAACCAGACCTCGTAACCCTTACAACAGTCAGGCAACCTAACTTGGGGAGTTAGTTGAGCTTGAAAAGGTTGGGTCCAACCATATAGGGCTCTCGAATACGAAAATTTACTCAAGGAGTCTTTACCGGACATAAAAAGAAGAAATTTTAGGTTTGAAGGGTTTAGGGGTAAAATGGTTTTTTCCTGGTTAAGGGTAGTATCTTAATTACCCTAAATATGTAATTAATTAATTAATTAATTAATTAAATATAGGGGTAATTTTGAGAGAGAGGGTCGAAATTGAGCCCTTGAAGTGAAGTCTTACTCCACCCGAGTTTGAACCTAGATGGGAGCAATGATTTAATGTGATTTTTTTAATTGGTGAATTAATTTAATAAATTAATGGCTGATTTTTTTTAAAAAAATATTTATTATTAATTATTATTTATTTATTAATTAATGTATTTTTATGACTAAGTCTCCTAGTTGACTAAGTCTAATGTACTTCACCTTCTTTAACTCTCTCTCACGCTCATCTCTCTCACGTTTTCTCCACTCTTTTAACGATTTCTCACTTCCTAAACGACTACAAGAACAGAAAAATTTCTAGAGTTCTTCACACTTGATGAACTCACACTAAAATATAAGAAAACAAGCTAAGTGAACACGTTAGGTAAAGAGAGGGTTTTTCTGTCAAAATTTTTGTGTTGAAAACTAGGATTGGACTTTAGTTTTGGAGAGGGTTTGGGGAAGAAACTTCAAGGTTTAAGCGTCAAAATAAGATATGTATTTTCTTCTTTCTTGATCCCTTTCCCAAGAGACCCCTTAAGGTTCATATTATTTTTTCGAAAACTAGGATTGTTTTCCCTTGAGCATGCCCCTATCACTAGCTCCCAATGAATCGTAGGTTGTGTATGATTGCTAGTAGATTTAGGTGTATGCTATGTTTTCGTGATGAATATGACTACGTTGTGTACTTGAAATCGTATGATAGACAACCATGTATTCGAAAGTTTGTGCAAGAGTGTGCAAGTGCAAAAATGTTGCTGTTAATGTACTTTGAACTAGGCCGAGTTAAGGCTTCAAGTTTAATATTGTTTCTGTTGTCATTTTACGTACATAAATCTATGTAAATTGTGATGTTCATTAAAATGGAAATGGGGCTTGTTTGAGTTTCAACATTTTGGCTAAACAAATCAATGAAATACCCCCAAAAAAGTGTTAAACGAACCGTGAATTTTCCTAAGTTTTCAAGTTGATATATTGATGAAAATCAATTAAGAAAATGATTAGGTTTCCAGACAAAAATATAAGTTTAGTTTAGGATTAAATATAGAGAAGAAATATGGAAAATTTAATTGATTTTAAAGGGATGAGGCCACTAGGATTCAAACATGTGACCTCGCCCGTTTGGTACCTTAAATTCTCAATAAAAGAACTGGGGTCAAGGGGATTCGATATGGGGAGTACTAGCTGAGAAAGGAGAGAGCAAAAACTTAAATAAATAAAATGGGAGGCGTGGGAATCGAACCCATGACCTCCAGGCAGCGAATGAAGGGAAAGTAAAAAAAAAAAGAAAAGAGGTGTGAGGCGTGGGAATCGAACCCACAACCTCAACGCCTGAAAGGAGAAAGGGCAAAATAAATAAGAAAATAAATTGAGGCTGTGGGGGCTCGATCCCACAACCTCACTGCCAATGCTTAGCCAAGTCAACTTTTAAGTAAAAATAAAATAAGGAGGTTGAGGTGGTTCGAACCCACAACCTCACAACCCCTATCGAAATAAAGCATAAATAAAGAGAGGTTGTGGGGGTTCGATCCCACAACCTCATGGTCCATGCGAATTGGACAAGAAGAATTAAATGAAAAAAAAGAGGTTGTGGGGCTTGTACCCCACAACCTTTCGGCCAAATAAAAGGAGATCCAAGGAGAAAAATAAATATAGAATGTTTATATTGGGGCTCAATCTAGGGTCCCAATGTCAAGAAGGCTAAAAATAAAGTAAAAAAAAGTATGTATTGTCCTAGGGATTCCAACTTTGGTTCCTTTGCCAAAATATTTGTATTGATACATAAGCTATACGTGAATTAAATGTTCTAGAATAATGCCACCTACTTAGATAGTAATCGATATCTTGGCATACATATAAGATACATATGTCATGTACTACATAATATTAGGAATATATAAGTCAGTTAACGAACTATGAATGAAGCCTTATGGCTTGTATGTATAAACCCATATGTCTAGCATACGTTTAAAAATAAGTGAACCTAAGATGTATGTAACGAAATGAAGTAACCCTAGAAGGGTTAAGTACTAGTGTAAAACACACTAAATGCCCAAGTGCATTGGCATACGATGAAATGATTATGATGTTATAAAATGATAAAACCCTAAAAGGTTTAAGTAAGAGTGTGAAACACATAAATGGCCAAGTGCATTTGAAAATGATGAAATGAACATTCACGTAAAATGGGGTGAGTAATTATGAAGAGCAATTGTACTAATGTTAATGAATGTGGTGACAACATGATATGAGGCTAATGTGAAAATGAGAACAATCTCAAATGAGCCTAAGTAAATGTTACCAATACGTACTCAATTATGCGAGTGTGAGTTAATGAAGAGACCAGTCTCTATGAACACTCTAAACACACTTAATACTAATGATGAGATGAGAAATCATCTATTGAGTTATGATGTCCTCATACTAGAAGCCAGCTTCCATTATGTAATAGTTGAATGTAATGGAACTTTATACTGGGATCGATAGACTAGCTATTAGCGGTGATGCCTTTTTTTGGGAAGGGAGGAGGTTCACGTAACTCTCATCAGATGAGACTGTCCGGCATGCCGGTTATGGGTCTCCTTATATCTCCTAGTCTTTGAACCTTTACTGCCAATATAGGGATCTGGCGGGGTTAAATTCCCATGTAAGCTAGCATATTTTGGGTCACCTTGGCCGGTGATTCCACCTCTTTTTAGTGTAGGGGAGACACTAGATTTCATGATGCTCACATTATCAATGTCGGTTAAAGTTAAAGTTCCCAATTAATGAATGAGGCCAACCTCAAATGATTTACACAATGAAATGAATAATACCAAAGGTGTTAGGATAGGATAATGAAGATGTATAGTAGACTCAAGTAATGATACTAGGTTATTCTTGATAATTGCACAGCAAACCCGATGAGAGTCTTAAAGTACATCCTCGGTATAGCTGGTGTTTACACTAACTTATGAATGAATGCAATGAAGTACGTATGAATGAATGAAGCAAACTCTATATTTTCAATGAAGACGCCGTAGTTGAGGTCTCATACGTTGAGCCCTGATTTTCTAAAGTCTTAATGTCAAGTGCATTATTCCAATGTCTCATGGCATATGAATGAATGTTATAAAAGATGTTATGTGGTATATGTTATGTTATATGTGTTATGTGTAAAATGTTATGTGTTGTGTACAATATGATAAGTATGATGATGCATGTTACTCTCATGGCATTACCTGCCTAATCCAAATTTGGAAATTTCACTGACTTTCCTAATCCATATTTGGAAAGCTCACTGACTTTTCTAATTCAAATTTTGAAAGTTCACTAACTTTCCTAATCCGAATTTGGTGAGTGCACTGATTTGACTTCCCATAATCATGTTTTTATGAAAGAGATATTCTTGCTCATGAATGTCTGTGGTGTGTGCTTTCATATACCCATATTTAGTACAAGTGTGTGCTAACCCTATACAACTCTACAATTTTAGGTGCAGGCACAAGTGGAAGTTAGAGATACAGGTTGACCCTGAAGCTATCCGGACGTAAAGCATTCATCCGGACTTGGTAGGACCTCATGCGTTGGAAGATGCTTGCCATTTATATTCTAGCTTAGTCTTATGATTGAGTTAGTGGAGTATGTTCCACTAGCGTTTCTTTCCCGTATTATTTCAGACTTTGTATTAGTGCCATTTTGGCAACTATTCAGTTATTGCTATATTCAGGTTCTACCCTAGGCTCCAGCTGAAGGAGTTTCTATGCGAGTTGACCCAGCTTGATTGACTGATACGGATGTGTGGGAATCTATGGCCCAGATTGCACTGGCCATCAATATGTAGGCCCAGTCCATGACTGCCCAGGTCAACTGATGAATATTGAGAGGGAGAACCCACCAGTGCATAGCACGGCTGACAGGCTGAGAGACTTCACGAGGATGAACACTCCTATTTTCACAAGGTCTAAGACGTCATAGGAACCCCAGGAATTTGTGGATGAGGTGCATACGATTTTGGTGGCTATGGGGGCCACAGATACTTAGAAAGCAGAGTTGGCTTCCTATCAGCTCAATGATGGTGCACAGACTTGGTGCAAATTATTGCAGGATAGCCGAGCTTTGAGCGGAGTATCGGTCACTTGGGAGTTGTTTAAGAAAACCTTCCTGGAGAAATTCTTTCCCAAGGTGATGATGGAGGCGAAGGTTGAGGAGTCTATCAACCTTAAGCAGGGATCAATGACAAGCAGGGAGTATTCCCTAAAGTTTGTCAAACTATCCAGGTATGCTACTTCCCTTGTATTTAACAGCAGGGATGAGATGAGCAGGTTCCTCACAGGAATCAACGGAGATTTGGAAGAGGAGTGTCGATCATCGATGCTCCATGATAACATGGACCTCTCCAGGTTGATGGTGCATGTCCAGTAGGTAGAGCAGAGCCGCAAAAAAAAGGGGCGTTCGTGATTCTAGGAGGCCGAAGCCTCAAGATAAGGTAGGTCCCAGCTACGGAGGCCATAGAAAAAAATTTAGCGTCCGTGAGAAGCCCAGGTTCAATAAGGGGCAACAGAATTCTGGGAATTCTAATTCCCAGAAGAGTAAAACACCTATTGGAGGCAGAACTGATCACAGTGGAGAGTGCAGACAGTGCACTAATGCCTGTTTCGGTTGTTGTAAGAGTGGGCATATGGTTAGAGACTGCCCATAGAACAGAGGTTAGTCTAGAGGTAATGCTCAGACTAGGCCTAATCCACAGGGTGTAGCAGTACCCGAGCCTCCTAAGAGGGACAAGTTTTATGCCCTAAAGGGCAGGGAGGAGCAGGAGAAGTCCGCTTCATATGGTCACATGTATGCTACAAGTATTCTTAACTTCTGTTTATGCTTTACTTGATCCAGGGTCTATGCTTTCCTTTGTAAATCCATTGCTTTGTCTCCCTTTTGAAATATTTCCTAAAGTTCTGCATGATCCTATAGTGGTTAGTACACCTTTAGGAGAAAATGTAAGAACTGATAGAGTATACAAGGATTGCCCAATAGTTGTAAGTGGTAAGACTATCTGTGCAGACTTGGTTGAGTTACCCATGCATGATTTTGATGTTATCTTTTGCATGGATTTGCTTCAAAATTGTTATGCTTGTTTGGATTGTCGTAGTAGAGTGGTAAGATTTTGTTTCCCTAATGAAGAGGAACTAGTCTGGGAGGGATACAACTTGAGGCGTCCTAATCCGTTGATTTCGAACCTTAAGGCCAATAAAATGATGTCCAAGGCGTTATTATGTCATATTGTGAGTGTTAATGATTTAGATCATGATATTCCTTCCATAGAGTCAGTGCGTGTTGTGAATGAGTTCCTAGATGTATTTCCTGATGATTTGCTTGGAGTCCCTCCTCCTCCAGAGATTAACTTTGGTATCAACATGGAACCCGATACTAAACCAATTTCGATTCCTCCCTACAGAATGGCTCCAGTGAACTCAAAGAGTTGAAGCTGCAGTTAAAAGATCTCACTAACAAGGGTTTCATTCAGCCGAGCATATCCCCTTGGGGCGCTCCAGTGTTGTTTGTGGAAAAGAAGGATGTAACCCTTAGAATGTGTATTGATTATCGACCGCTCAACAAATTCACTATAAAGAATAAGTATCCATTTCCGAGAATAGATGATTTGTTCGATTAGCACCAAGGGTTTAATTTCATCTCTAAGATTGATCTTCCCAAAGAAAGACTTTCGTACCCGTTATGGTCATTATGAGTTTTTTGTTATGTCATTTGGTCTCACGAATGCACCTGCTTCATTTATGGATCTCATGAACAGGATCTTCAATGAATACCTTGATTCTTTTGTCATAGTATTCATTGATTACATTCTTATCTACTCTAGGACCAAGGAAGAGCATGAACAACATTTTAGACTAACCTTGCAGGTACTTAGACAACATCAGCTGTGCGCCAAATTAAGCAACTGTGAATTTTGGCTTAGATCAGTGACCTTCCTAGGTCATGTTGTGTCCGATCAAGGTGTAGAGGTGGACCCCAGGAAGACTAAGGTTGTTAAGAACTGGCCAAAACCTCTTACTCCCACAGATATCTGTAGCTTCTTGGGAATGGTTGGTTACTACCGTAGGTTGGTGGAGGGCTTTTCTTCCATTATTGTCCCACTAACAGCTCTGACAAAGAAGAAGGCCAAGTTTTAATGGACAGAGACTTGTGTGAAGAGTTTCTAGGAGCTCAAGGATAGAGTCACTTCAGCCCTGGTACTTACTTTGCCTAAGTGTATTGAAAATTACACTGTTTATTGTGATGCATAAGTGTATTGAAAATTATACTTTTTATTGTGATGCATATAGGGTTGGTTTAGGTTGTGTTCTTATGCAGGGTGGTAAGGTGATAGCCTATGCGTCCAAATAGTTCAAGGTTCATGAGAAGAATTATCCCACTCATGACCTGGAGTTAGTAGCTGTGGTGTTTGCACTGAAGCTTTGGAGGCAGTACTTTTATGGACTGCATGTGGATGTGTTCACAGACCACAAAAATCTCCAGTACATGTTCACACAGAGGGAGTTTAATCTACGTCAGCGGAGATGGTTGGAGATTTTGAAGGATTATGACTTGAATGTTCACTACCATCATGGTAAGGCTATTATTGTAGCCGATGCTTTGAGAAGGATGAGCATGGGAAGTACGACCCACGTTGAGGATGAAAAGAAGGAGTTAGCAAAAGATGTACACAAACTAGCTAGACTAGGTGTGCGATTGGTCGACTCTACTAGTGGGAGAGTTTCAGATCATCCTTGTTCTGAATCATTCTTGGTAGTTTAAGTCAAGCAGGGTCAGCAACTCGATCCTGTGTTGATGGAGCTAAAGGACTCAACGTTGATAAAGATGAATGAGTCTTCCGCTTTTGGAGGTGATGACATACTTAGGTATCAAGACAGGTTGTGTGTACCATATGTGGATGATTTGCGGACTAGGATTGTCATAGAGGCCTATGGTTCCAGATATTCCATACATAAAGGTTCCACCAAGATTTATCATGATCTTAAACAGATTTATTGGTGGGATGGCATGAAGAAGGACATTGCAGAATATGTGGCCAAGTGTCCTAATTATCAGCAGGTTATGGCAGAATATCTTAAGCTTGGCGGTCTTACTCATATTATTGAGGTTACGACTTGGAAGTGTGAGGCCATTAATATGGACATCGTGGTTCGTCTTCCGTGGAATAGGAGACAACATGACTCCGTATAGGTTATTGTGGACAAATTGACTAAGTCTACCAACTTTATCCTTGTGAAGTTTACTTACAGAGCCGAGGACTATGCGAGACTCTACATAGATGAGATTATGAGATGGCATGGGATTCCTCTATCTATCATTTCAGATAGAGGAGATCAGTTTACTTCCCATTTCTGGAGATCTTTCCAAAAAAACTTGGGCACGTAGGTAAAGCTTAGTACTGCCTTTCATCCTAAGACTTATGGGCAGGCAGAGCGCACCATTCAGACATTGGAGGAAATGTTGAGAGCGTGTGTGATTGACTTCAAGGATAGGAAAGAGCTATACTTGCTCATGAATGTCCGTGATGTGTTCTTGCATATACCCATACTTAGTACAAGTGTGTGCTAACCCTATACAACTCTACAATTTTTGGTGCAGGCACAGGTGGATGCTTGAGCTACAGGTTGACGATGAAGCTATCCGGACGTCGAGCATTCATCCAGAATTTGTAGGCCCTCATGCTTTCGAGGATGCTTGCCATTTATATTCTAGCTTAGTCTTCGGATTGAGTTAGTGGGGTATGTTCCACTAGCATTTCTTTCCCGTATTATTTCAGATATTGTATTGGTGCCATTTTGGCAAGTATTCAGTTATTGCTATATTAAACTATTTCTTTCATTTGATGATCTTAATGTTAGATGGTTGATGGTGAACAAATTATGATTATATTAGAAATAATTAGTTAGAATGTTAATTAACAAAAAATTCAATTTTTCCGCTAAAATTAACCAAGATGAAGTAACGATGACGTATGTAGGGTTGTCTGCGACCTCTGAGAGGTCAACGACGCCGGTCTCGTCTGGGGTCTAGATTACGATCTTGAAAGATTGTTTCTATAATCTTCCATTCTTAACTATTGTTTTCTCGATGCCAATTTTATTGTCTACAGTGCGTTCTTCGTCGTTTCTCCGATAATCAGACGTCTCTCCTCTAGTTTCCGTTGAAAATTGCACAAGTTTGGTACAATTGATAGTTTGCCACCTTAACATTTTGAAGGGATTCGAATTCGAATTCAATATTCCCCCTCTCGATTTCCCTCCTTTTTCAATTGCAATTCTCCCTCTTAATAAAAACTTATATTTTTTACCATTTTTTTTTTTTGATTTTTTTGGGGGAAGCTATTTTACTATTTGAAACAGAAAGAATTTTCATCAAAGAAAATAGGCGTAGAGATAGAAAATCTCCAAAATATATATGGAAAACATACATTAAGAGCTCACGAGCTTAGTGATTTTCTCATTTAAATTCATCGTAGTTTGTCAAAATCCGATGAGGCTCCGTTTGGTATGAAGTCGTTGCATATTCTCTATGCTGCCTCGATATCGCTGCCCAAAAGATGGTAACACGTCTTTCTTGATTAAATTCTTTTTTTTTCTTTCTCTTTTCCGTTTTGAGTTGATATTTTCAGTATTGGGAATCGATTATTGATGTTCGTTTGTCTATTTAATGTTAGTTCGATGGTGATATTAGTAGGAAGAGTGTGTTCCTATTTACTTCATTAGTCGGCATATTATCCGGTTATAGTTTGGAAGTTCGCTGGTTTTATCTTTAAGTTATTCTTCTATTCATCCTTTTTAGCATGTTTTCTCGAAAATAGTTGAATTTTTAATGTTATTTAATATCCGGCATCTTATCCTTTCATTCTTTCACCGAGTTGAACGAATGAACTGACATGTCGAGATTTGGAATTTTCCTGTGGAGTTGGTAAGCGTTTGAACTTCGTGTTCGCAGTTTCGATTCGTCTAAATTATGTTTGTGGTTCCAAGATGATTCTAAGTTTGGTTTTCTATTGGAAATATGTCACAATATTGTGCTAAAATCATATGGTGTTTTTTGTTGCCTAGAATTTTCTTCTCTACCTGGACTTGTGGAATATTCCAAAAAAAGGGGAGATAAAGGAAAAATGTCTCTCATTGTTTTCATGCCTAACTTTAGCAAGAAACAGTGGCATATCGTGATATTTTTTGCTACTTCTTTACTCCAATTTAAGATGTTTAATATTTTTCTAAACATAGATACATTGTTACCTTTGCTTAGTTTTATGTTGTATCTTAATCCGAATGGCATAAACTTTCCATTTGGTCACACATTGTTTTCACTATTAGAAATCACTACCGTTGGTTATCTTACTTTATCATGAGGAGATTGGTTTAGTTTTAAGTGGATATGCTTTGAATGTTGCATGTTTTCCTTGGTCATTTTTAGCATAACATGGGTATAGTAAATCAAACACATGCATTTTGGTGTTATTTCATTTTCATTTGTCTTGGCTGCATTATATAGATTTAAAGCATGCTATATCATTAATCGTTATCTTGTTTTAATCTCTTCTATGTTTGAATCGGCTTCTCCCGAGTTTTTAGATGCTCTTTCCTTGCATTTCGTCAATTCCCTTCATTGAGTCAGCAAACATGAAGTTGAGATACAGGTTGCCAAATGTCCAATACGAAGCTGGAAATTAACTTATTATGTTTCCAAAATCCCGAAAATGAGTTGTATACACTTATATACAGATCTGAAATGTCAAAAAGTATGAGGGATACATGTCAGGAGACAAAATACAGCTGGTTAACTTGTATACGGGAACAATGCAAAAATACAAACATAGAACATAGAATATACATGTAGCGTATACAAATTCTTAGAGGTCAAAAATGGGCTCAAAAGCCTCAAAATAAATTTGGAAAAATTTACTTATATAAACAACTTTACTTATCTTATTATCTGTTTTTCCCTTTTTTTTAAAAAAAATAGTACATAAGTCGCTTATTCCTCTCAATAATTGAAATTTTCGGATACAAAAATTTAATAGTCAAACCCACGTTTCCTACTTCATTTTTTCGCTCCCTAAATTCACTCCACATAATTAGCCGTTACAAATGGCAAATCAATTTGATTTTCAAAAGAATTCTTGTTCTAGTCAATCAATTTCTAAATAGGTAAGAATTGTCTGCTCTATTGTTGTTTTTTCTCTCCCTAAATTCTTAGTTTATGAAATTGTACACATGAAGACAACCAACCACAAAAGATATTAGGTTTTATATGTATTTTTTTCTTGATTAAATTGCATAGGTTAATATGTTATTAATTTTTTGATGAAGGATGTTGCTAGTAAATCTATGTACTGCACGATTAAATTTGTCGGCAAAATCCAATATTGAACCTCAAGAAAGTACCTTTAAGTTTGATTCACAATGAACTTCACCAATACAATTCGATTTTGTCATAATGACCAAAACATTGATTGTATCTGCTGTTAAGGTTGATGATCAGATCCATGACTGCAGAGGTATGTATCTGATACATTATGATTTAATAGTGTTTATAGTTCATTATATATTATATGAATTATATATTTCATACATATTTTTCTTGAATATAATTAAATATATCATTAACATATTTGTTAACACTTGTTTGTTCTTAAACTTCAATTACAGATTGATGATAGTGTTAAGAATCAGAAATAGTGGATGTTTCAGAAGTCTAACCGAAAGATGAAAAAATTTAAGGTACTACCAAAAATCAACACTAAATAGAGATTTTTTCAGAAATCCAACTCATATATGAAAATATTCATGTTACTCCAGAAGTAAGTGTACATAAGATTGTATTAGTATGATCATATAATTTAGTATTATGATACATTATCAGATGTTTGATACATCATAATTTTTTTGTACATGATGCATTATCAATTTAATGTATCCTGACTTATACTACATGCTTCTTCTTTAGGATGCTGAACCAGATCAAGGCCCTCAAGATCTTAATGAAGCAACAACGAATGAAGACATATAAATAGTATATATCATGCATTAATTTATTAGGCATGATACTTTATTCGAATTTATACAAAATATATCTCATATTCATTTTTTTTGTATATGGTACATAGCTACGTCGAATATGGTCATGTTTTATAAATACTGATTTATACTACATGTATCAATTTCAAGGCAAACAACTTATGAAAAACAATTAATTGTTTAATGTATCCCATAATAACACAGTACTTATCAGTTGTTTGAAGATACATAAATAGTGATGTATCATGCACTAGTTTTTTAGATATGATACGTGAACTCGAATTTATACGAAATGTATTAAATGCATAACAACTATTACATAATAATGTCTCAATCTCAAATCTAACATCTTATGACTTATAAGAAACAATTTCTTATTTGATGTATCTAGTATAAATACAATATTTATCAAGATAACAATATTATATTAGTACTAAGAATTATTGTATAAGTTGTCGTACATATTTGTCTTATATAAACTAGTATAAAATTTGAATAAAATTAAGTATAAAATTCATTAATGCATAAGCACGTAATCATATTTCTTCTCATTAGTTTTAGTCAATTGTTGAATAATTTTAACACCTAACCAATGTCATGTAATATATACCTTGATTATTGATTCAATTATGTATTTACTTGATAATTTGTTCTAGTTAGTTGTGCATTGAATTATGTTGATACATTGAATAATTAGTTGTATTTTGTCTTGATTCATTCGTTTATCTAATTGATAAATTAGTCTTACTTATACATTTATAGATTCACATGATTTTATTTTACGTACTATTTTCGCAACCTTATTGTATCATATACATTTTCAACTATATAATGATACATTATATAAAAATGTATCTGAACCATATCGAATGGAACCATCTTCACAAACACGTTCTCTGGCACATTATTATCAAATAGTTAATGATACATTATTTAAAAAAAAGGTATATGAAACACAATGTGTTACAAAAAATGAATACAAGGTCGAAAATCTTAATATTTCAATTTATTTTATCAAAATTTCACCAGCTATTAATAAATTGTAATGTTTTGTCAAAGTAAAAGTTTGAAAAACAATAACTAAAAATCGATAATCTCAAAATAATTTATCTGAAACATAACAGTAGTCCCCAAAAAAGTGTTTGTCAATCTCCTTTCGGAAAGAAAGTACAATTTCTTAAGGCAAACGATGTATCTTCATCAACCTATATATATTGAATAAATAAATTTAGAAGATGGAACACTTGTACACATTAAAAAATGAGAGATGCATCACATATCAATTAATTAAATTTAAGATACTCAAAAACCTAATGATATTTAACTCTAGATACACGATAATTTATAGATTGATATATGTAAAGAAATTCATATATTGATAAATAAAAATTCACATGTATCTGATACATTATAGTAATAACGCACTGACTCACATCTAAAGAAATTCATTGCATATACAAGTAAAAATAAATCAAGTTTCAATCAGCAATGTATCATGATCTCTATGTGCATATACAAATTCAAATTTTAAAAAAGAAATTCACATGTATCTGATATTTTATATTAAAAGTATAGTAACTCGCAGATCTTCAAATCCATAATGTCTACTTCAAAGTTTTAATGTATCAATTCTATTAGTAATTTATCATGACTTATCAATCATATATAAATTCATGAATGAAAAACAATGATTAAAGCACATGAATATGTGTTTCATACCTTTTCTATCAAACATTTAACTCGAAAATTGAAGTTATGGCAAATAATAACTATTTATACCCAAGCTAAGTGTAAAATAACAACTTTCAGTTGCTTTGATATTTGGGATCTGCAATTACACAATGGTAAGTAACCACCTGTACAACAATAAAGATACCAAGAAAATTGGCAAAGAAACACAACCTGATCGTCCATTGTGAGATTCGTGTAGAATTCAAAGAACTCAAAAGCTACGATCTTCGATTTTTTCTTCCTTCAAGAGTGTTAGTCAAACACCATATATTCATTATGTATCTTATCAAATTTTCAACAAAAAAATTGAATCCTACTCGAAAGTTTCTTCGTTCAAATATGGACAATGATGAACATGGATTATGAATTTTAAATTGATTTATTATTTTAGGATATACGTTTCTTTGATTGATACAGTAAAAAGCAATTAAATAGCATAAATTATGGGATATTAATTTGATTTTCTATTTTATTTTGCAACAGCCATATATATAAAGTATCACAATTAATGTATCCACACAACCAATTATGTATCCGGATGTGTAATATTTAAGAGATTTTCATAAAATAGAAAAAAGTAGGGATAGGATGTAATATAAGTTTTACACCATGGAATTTATGTAAGTTATACAATAAATTTCCAGCAATTCTTTTTTAATTTAAATGGGCCTGGGCCTATTTTTGCAATCTTAGATCAGGAAAAGTTACAAGACTTGGGCCAGAAGCCCATCAAATTTGGAATTTGGGCAAAAGGCCCAAATTTAATACTCTCTCCCTTTTGCTCTTATTCATTTGTGATTATGTTTACTAACATTATATTTATAGTTTGGTTTTAACTTAATTTATTCCCAAAAGATAGTCATGTTATCTATTATGTTCAAATTTAAATGTTTTTTATTTATTAATTATTTAGTTCTATTTTATTTTAATTGTCTTGCAAAATATAATTTAATCAATTTAAAAATTCCCCTTAAGTTTATTTTCCCTTTAAATAAAATTTAGTTTTATTTCTTAATAAAAACCTTAAAAGTTGATTGAAAAGTCGTTTTAGTCAAATCGCCGGTCAACTGCAAGTTATCGGACATCCGAGAGCCTAAAACCTTCTCGAAATGTACATTGAATTTCGAACTATATTTATTTCAAATTGATTTTTATGTTTTTAAATTATTTTGAAAAATTATGTTTTTTTTTCTTGATTTTTATCAAAAAATTAAGTGGCGACTCTATTTAGTTGAAAAATCAATTTCTCTTAAATCATAAGTTTGATCGATTTTCCGAATGCAACTCATTTTTTTTCGAGTCAAACAATGGTCGACTGTCAATGTATGACTTCAAGTTCACATGTAGTGGGGGCATTTTAGATATGCAGGGGAACGAATTCTAGATCCAACTACATTATATGTAGGGAAAGGGAATTCTCAGAGAAAATTTAGGATAAAAAGGAGAATTTGGATCAAATATGTGATCATTGTAAATTGTAAGGCCACATTAAGGACAACTGTTTCAGGTTAGTTGGACACTTTGTTGACTGGAAGTTCAAAAAGAAGTCAGAACCACAAGAAAATTATGTTCAGAACAATAAGCAACACGTCATGGCAAATCATGCAAATGCTATCAGATATGATAATTATGATGATGCATTTGGCCCTTTGGTCACAGGCTTAGATTCTTACTGAAGATCCGTGTGACATTTGACAACTTACTCACGAATCTTTCACGATCTTGTAAGCTCAAATAAGACTTTAAAACTAAGATCGATAAGAGAATGAAAGGAAGACTTAGAAAGATTTGAGAACTTTGGAAGAAGGATTTCATTATTTGGTAGATTGCTTACACCTTGTTTGATTGCTTGTTTCAAGCTTGGATAAATTTACAAATGTGTGCCCCATCTATTTATACTACAACCTAGGGGCTAATGTTTAAAATAATATTTACTTTATAAGTCCTCCTGATAATTACCCTTTGGTATTTCTCTAGAATTTTTTAAATGTTTTAGGATACTCCGAAGCTTTCTAAGACATCTTCTAAGTTATTCTAGAGCCTTCCAAGGAAAGCCAGAAGGAATTCTCGAGTCTTCTTGGAATATCTAAGGGCCTCTAGAGTTTTCTATAAACTTTTCCAAAACTCTAGACTCTTCCGCCTCTATCCAGATGCAAAATCTTACTATGAATTGGTGGGACATGACACTCTCCCCCACATACTGATGCAACGACAGCATCACATCGTTGGTGTATCAGAAAACGAGTCTTGTTTCTCGTATGCACGACCAACAATCCATTGACTCGGTCAATGCCCTAGCACAATTCCTTTAATTACTTCTTTATTCTTCGAACTCTGCCCCACGATCTACCTCTTTCCTATGAGGCAAGTCCTCGTTGGCTTTTTTGACATCACAACATTGTTCCCTCTTGGAACCTTCTTCGTGTTAGTGGCAAGGACTTCTTAGCGCCATTGTGTTCTTTCAAAGTTGTAATAATGACTACAAATGTGGAATTCTCCTTATTAGGATTTTTCTTAAGTTGCATGGTCGTTATTTAAAACGGCCTTTCTGTCTTCGGTGCCTTAACCATGGGAACCATACAAGTTCGTCCTTGTTCCATGACCAGATTCGTCGAGGTAAGGATCGATCACAGCGTGGCACTACTGGAAGAACTCTTGCCCAAGTATTATATCGAAGAGGTGTAAATGAATGATAGTGAAATTGGTCTTACCTTGCCATACGCCGAGCATGAAGCTTACTCCATGTGTGACTCCGCTAACAGGAGTCAATGGTGCATTGACCATCTTGAGTTTGGTTTTACTTTGACTGTAAGTCATCCCCAACCCTTTTGCTGTCGTCTTGGTCATGAATTGGGCCTTTGCACCCATGTCGACCATATCACGAGTGATTTTTTCATTAATCGTGATGTCGACATACTGCGTGCCATATTCGTTTGTATTCCTTGATGCTTTGCGATTGCTCCGCATAGTACTACAAATCCCAACTGCGTCATCTCCGCGCCTTGTTCTTTCTCTTGTGCTTCCTTCTCTTTTCACTCTCGTAGGATAGCACCGAGGCTCATCAGTTCAGCGCACCTTTTATATTAATGCGACCCACCGCATATGTAGCAACCACCACTTTTGCCAACCTCTATCTTTCTCTCCGTGTCACCATGACGTCAAGACATCTAGCCATCGGACTTATAGGTATCATGCTTCTTAGGATGTGGCCACTGCTCTTCGACTTTGCCACAATCTCCCCCACCATGGTTATGACTACCTCTCTTCTCCTCTCCTCTAGCTCGGTCTGCCTTCTCGTGGTTGAAGTCTGTCAAAACTTCGGCCTGCATGATGGCTTCATCAATAGTACTGACCTGTCGGTGTTGCAACTCCATCCTGGACCAATTCTGCAATCCATCCATGAAGTGGAACAACATATCTTCATCTATGAGGTTGGGAATCTGAAGCGTGATGATGGTGAACTCCTGCACATATGCGTGTATGCTTCTGGTATGCTTAAGTTCCCTAAACTTGCGCTTCGCCTCATAGATGACATTGTTAGAGAGGAAGGTTTTCTTGAACTCTTCACGAAATCACTCCCAAGTGTTGATGGTGCAACGTCTCCACCAGAACATGGCCATCTCCGAAAGATATAACACAACGGTATTGATCTGATTTTTGTCTCTCTTCACTCAGTTACACTTTAAGTAATCCTCCAAGTGCTACAGGATTGGGTGGCTTGGGATCCTAGAATCTGGCCTCTCTATCGTGGACGGGTGATGTAGATCCTCCATCCTCTGTGCCTTCCTTGAGCGTCATAACTTCGTCCTTCAAAGATTCAATAGTGCTTAATGCTTCCATGAACCGACACTCAAAGGAAGTGATGGCCTTTTTCTTCTCGAACCCGTCCCACTGGCGACCCTCCAACTCCTTATGGATGTTTTTGATCTCCTCAAGGGTGAAGTCCTCATGGTTCTTGAACTTGCTGTCGGCCACATTCATACGCCGGCCTAATATCTCCACGGCCTGTCTCTCCACTTCCATCCTTGCGACCCATTCTTCTCTAGTGGAGACGTCGATAAAATCCCCGCCAAGTTCATCGTCACTTGCTTCGGTGATCGAGGGTGGATGAGAGGTTATCACATCGCTTGTTGTGGGATAAGGCAGCACCTCGTCATTACCTTTTTGATTCTTCTTTACCTTTCTGTTCTTCTTTCCACCATCCAAATGGATGTTGGTGGTGCTAGCGCCGTTTACGTCTCCCTCGATAGTCATTCCCTTAGTATCAACCTTTACTCTGATACCACGTTGTCACAGACTTAAAGTCTTACTAAAGCTCCGTGCGGCACCTGACAACTTACTCATGAATCTTTCACGATCTTGTAATATCAAGTAAGCCTTCAATACTAAGATTGCTAAGAGAATGAAAGGATGATTTAGAATGATTTGAGAACTTTGGACGAAGATTTTTTATTTGGAAGACTGCTTACAACTTGTTGGATTGCTTGTTTCAAGCATGGATGATTTACAAATGACTGCCCGCATCGATTTATACTACAACCTAAGAGCTAAAGTGTAAATAATATTTACTTTACAAGTCCTCCTAATAATTACGCTTCGGTCCCTCTGTAAAACTTTATACATGTTCTAGGATAATCCAAAATATTCTAAGACATCTTTCTAAGGTATTCTAGAGTCTTCAAAGGAAAGACCTAAGGAATTCTAGTGTCTTCTTGGAATATCTAAGGATTTTTAGAGTTTTCTATAAACTTCTCCAAAACTCTAGACTCTTCTGCCCCTATCTGGATGCAAAATCTTAATGAGAATTCGCGGGACATGACACTTTGCTCCAAAAGAAGAACATGTATCAAAAGTATAAACACATGATGGACAAGGAGGAAGTAAGATCAAGCTCCAAAGGTACAATGGATATGGAAAACATTGCAGGTATAATTACGAAACCTAAAGCATTATCAATGACAACTAGAGAAACAGAGGAAGGAGATAGATGGATAATAGATTCGGGTGCTAAATGCCATTTATTATCTAAGCCCAATATATTGATATGTGCATCTAGTTGTCTAGGCAGGAAGGTGCATATACCTAATGGTGAAT
Organism: Solanum pennellii; assembly: GCF_001406875.1. Taxonomy (NCBI): domain Eukaryota; kingdom Viridiplantae; phylum Streptophyta; class Magnoliopsida; order Solanales; family Solanaceae; genus Solanum; species Solanum pennellii. The sequence continues at coordinate 64,849,488 of NC_028646.1, forward strand.
CTACTTCAGTGTCTTAAGTTAGTAAATGTGAGACTATTGATTGAAATGTGTTGAATAATGTTTTGGTGGTACCTGCATTCAAGCATGATCTTATTTTAGTATCACAGATTACAAGAAAATAGAAATGCTCAGTTCACATCTTTCCTCTGTTTTTTGTTTTTCAGGGACCTCTCCAATGGGAAATTAAAGTAAAGGGGATTTGTAAGGAGATTGATGGACTTTATTACATGTTCAGAAACCATGTGGAGAACGAATGAATGATGAGATGGTGTCCCTCACACAAAACTCATATGCATACAAGCTCCTTTGGCACTATAGGCTAGGACACCATTCAATAAAGGTCTTGAAATATATAACTCTAGGAAAAGAGAATATAGACATTATTGCATGTAATAAATGTTCAATATGTCCCCTTTCAAAGCAAACTAGATGGACTTTTCACACAAGTATATCTAGAGCTATTGAGGTTTTTTACTTTCTTTACTTAGATATTTGGGGACCCTATAGGACTGCTACTCATAATGGTTGTTGATTTTGCTTGAAAATTGTTGATGATATTCAAGAATGACCTGGTTGTATCTATTGAGGATGAAGAGTTATGTCTCCAAGTTCTAAAGTCTTTTTTTGCTTTAGTTCAATCTCAGTTTAACAAGCATGTCAAAAGGATAAGATCAGACAATGGCAAAAAGTTCTCTAATACTGAATGCAATACTTTGTTTAATTCTCTTGGTATTATTAATGAAAGTAGTTTTCCTCATACACCATAACATAATGAAGTGGTGGAGATAAAGTACAAGCACATACTTGAGGTAGCAATGGAAGTAAGATTTCAAGGTGATATTCCTATCAGATTTGGGGGAGAGTGTGTATTAGTTGTTGTTTATCTGATTAAAAGATTACCTACTGATGTTTTGAAGGGACAAACTTCTTTTCAATGGCCATAAGGCAAATATTGATCATCTTAGGACAATAGTATGTCTATGATATGCAACTAGAATGGTTAAGCCTAATAATTTCACTCCCAGAGCTAACGCATGTGTTATAATGGGATACTCAGCAACTCAAAAGGGTTATCTTATGTACAGTATGTCTCAGTAAAAGCTCTTGGTAAACATAGATGTTTTTTTGAAGTAGTATGTGTTTCCCTTTTATTAGATGACCAACAAACAACCATCCCATTATTGATTATGAACTTGATAAGACACATATAGCCCATAGAAGACAACTTAGTAGATCCGAATGTTGAATCTTCTGAGCATGATTATTCTTATGTGGAAGATATTACCCCGACCAGATGTATTCAATGCTCTTCTATAGGGTGATTTCTCTTAGGAGGTATATATGGAACTGCCTAAGGGATTTTGTGATCAGGGGAAGAATAAACATTGTAAACTTGTTAAGTCACTCTATGGACTTAAACAATCATCAAGACAATGGAATGTCAAGTGGACAGAGGCTTTGTTTCATTGTTTACTAAAAGGAGTGGATCTAGATTGGTAATAAACTTTGTATGTTTTGATGATCTGTTGATTACAAGAAATCATATTGAGTTAATCGAAGAAACTAAGTGTGTTTAGTACATATATTTCAAAATTAAAGATCTAGGAAAGATTAAATTTATTTTGGGAATTGGGTTCCTTAGATCAAGAAAATGTTTTATGTGAACCAAAGGAAATATGCTTTGGAGTTGATAGTTGAAGTTGGGTTAGGAAATGCTAAACCAAGTTTGATACCACTAGAATGCAACATAAAGTTGACCAATGTAGACTTTATTAAAGATATCAAGACTACTTACATTGTATTTGGGATGTTTCTAGATACCAAAGGCTTATAAATAAGCTGTTTTATCTTACAACACAAGGCCGGACATAGCTTTTTTAGTACAAACCTTAAGTCAGTTTATGAACCAACCAATAATGTCACACTACATTACTGCTATAAGGGTGATCAAATACATTAAACTGGAACCAGGGAAGGGATTGCTGATGAGCGCAGATAACATACCTCACTTAACAGGCTATTGTGATGCATATTGGGTTGTTTGTCCAAATACAAGAAGATTAGTTACTTGTTTTGTATTTGAAGTTTTGTGATTCTCTAATTACTGGAAATCCAAAAAGCGGAATACTGTCCATAGGAGTTCTGTAGAGGCTGAGTATAGGAGTTTGTCTAGTTTAACATCTGAAGTAGTATGGATTGCTGATTTGTTCATGGAACTGAATGTCAAACTGATTAAACCATCTTCTGTTTTTTGTGATATAAAGGTTGCTATATAAATTGGTGCAAACCTAGTGTTTCATGAACGTACACATAGAGATTGATTGTCATTTCATTTGAGAAACGATTCAGTAATGACTCAAGACAACCTACATCAACACTAAAGACTAACAAGCTTAATTGCTTACTAAGGTTTTTGAAAGGACACAACATAAATTCTTACTATATAAGCTTGGAGTAATGAACGTTTTCAGTACATCCATCTTGAGGAGGATTATTGTAATTGATTAATTGATCAGTGGATTAATTTAATTAGTTAGTCAAGATAGTTAGCTTTATTTTAAGTTAGTTAAAAAGTTTGTTAGGTTGTCAGATAGTTCGTTAAACTTGCTAGTGATTAGTTGCTTCAATAAGTTGTATATGCATACATGCAATGTAGCTGACGTACAGTTAATTGTGATGAATTGTAAAGTTTAAGTTTACATCAAAATCTGTCTTTAAATCTACAAATGTATGATGACCTTTTTCTAGTTGTTTCATTTGTTGCTAGCTTCTTCGTGCTTTTGACATTATCATGTCTCTAATGAAATTTCCGCTGCCTTCTCAGCGACTTTAAAATTAGTTTTTACCGATTTTTTTTAGCTAACTCTGGGGAGCATTTACAAGAAAAATAATTTCTTAACTAAAACACTTGAGGACAATGATTTTTATTTTTAACAGAGTAATGGCGTCATTATTTAGACTTCGGACTCGTTTATATTGTAGGTATTTCCTTTTTTTTTAAATTACTGTAAGGGACTTCGTTGACCCTGATGAGGTCAATGAAGATTATAAGGATAGTTGCAAAACTGTTAAAAATAGTTCTATAAGTGTAACAAGGGAATTTATAGTTTAGGGTTGTGTTAAGTAAAAGATACTAGAAAATTCCTACATAATGCAAGGAAGATCTTGGTCAATAATATGAATCATTGGCCTTGATGGATTGGAAAGTATATCCATAATGGTACCATAGAATCCATTTATGGTCCATATTTTTGTTACCTGAGTTGTGGATGTACGAGGGAAAAGGCATAGATTTCCTCTTTAACTTGTCCTGAAAAGAAAGTTACACTATTAAACTATCATGGTGACCAATTACGCACCTTAACTATTCAAAAGTGACCTATAACATTTTTGTTATTTTTATGTACTCTTGAAGGTTAGGGCGGACCCTCATGGGCTTCAAGGGGTTCAGCCGAACTCCCTCAGCAAAAAATATTTAGATCGTATATAGGGTAAGTTTTTTGTATTTATGTAGATATATATATATTTTGAAACCCTTAATGACAAAGAGACACTGATAGCTCCCGTTGAAATTAAGTTTCATGATAAGTGTTCAAATCCCTTTGTTAGTGTTTTTTCTTTCTTTCTTAGTTTCAATTCTTTCACTTTTTTTAGTGTTTTATTTTATGAAACTTTATTTTTGGTTTTAAACCCCAAAAAAATTAGGGGTCCGCAACTTAAAACTATATACAACTATTTCTTCGAAATTTAGTTTTGTTGGATTATATACATGTTTATACTTTTGTTTTGCAAACCTGCTAAACGAAAATCTTAGATCCGCCACTACTTGAAGGTTATGAAACCTAGTACCTAATGAATGCAACATGTTGATAACCGTCTTGATGAAATCTACTTAGCCAGCTTGCAGAAGTTTTTGTATTATGCTTTGCAAAAAAAAAAAAGAGAAGAATACGAAATAGGATGTCCATTTGTCAAATGTTAATACAACTTTAGGAACTCGTCATATAATTGAGACACATTTGCTAGTATATGGAATACTTCGCAATTATACTTTTTGGTATCACTATGGAGAATGTATTGGTAAGCTATTATTAGAATTATAGTCAAAAGATGAAGATGAAGATCAAAATGGTGAGGCAGTAGAAGGATGTGGCAGTGAAGATGAAGTAAAGGAGCATGAGAGATTTGTATCCAAATCTTGACGGAGGAATTACACATACTGATTGTGATGACTTACTTTAGGAGGAACCAAATGATGAATTGTTTTTACAGCCTATCGAAGGATTGAGTTGTCATTATACCAGAATTCAAAAGCTTCAAAGCTTTCCTCTTTGATGAAATTGCTACATATCAAAAGTATGGGTCGTTGGAGTAATGCATCATTTACAATGCTATTTAAATTGTATGAAAGAGGAGTTTCTTCTTGATGTGACCAATTTTCTGAAATCATATTATGAGGCAAAGAATATAATTCAAGAACTAGGGCTTTCATACAACAAGATTGATGCGTCTAGTAATAACTGCATGTTATACCAAAAGGAGGATAGCTTACTTGATTCTTCTAAAGTTTGAGGTGCGTTATGATGGAAAATAAATGCATATTGTAAATAAACAAGAAATATAATAGGTAAAAAATTGCATCAACTAATTTTCACTATTTTTCTTTAAAGCCTAGACTTCATAGATTGTTTATGTCTACAGAAACATATACTTTAATGACATGGAATTAGGATAAAACATTGATGATGGAGTAATCAGGCATCTGACTAATTCAATAGCAGGGAATTCATTTGGTGAACATCATCCTTCATTTGAGTTTGAGCATTTAAATGTTCGAATCAAACTTCATGGCGATGGATTTCAACCATTTCTGAATGCAAAAACCTCAAACGACATTTGACATTAGGTTCTTATTCCTTATAATTTACAACCTTGGTTGTGTATGAAGCAAGAAAATTTTATTTTATCAATGCTTATTTCGTATCCAAAAGGTCTAGGAGATGCAATTGATACATATCTTTTAACCTTTAATAGGAATTGAAAGAGTTGTGGGAAGTTGGTATTGAGACCTATGATGCATCAACTAATAAAATTTTAAGTGGCACGCTTCTTTATTATGGACCATCAATGACTTTCAAGCATATGGAAAAATTATCAGGATAAAGTACAAAAGGAAAATTGGCATGTCCATGCTGCAATAAAGACAATGCCTTAATTCAATAGGCTAATGTTAAGAAGCAGTATTTTATAGGTTATCGACCTTATCTTTCTAAGAATCACAAATGTAGAAGTGCGAAGGACTCATTTTATGGTACAACAGAGAAAATGTCCACACCAAATGTGAGTTACGGTAATGAGATACTTCATCAAGTGAAAGATCTTGAAGTATTGCAATTCTCAAAGGATCCTAAGATAAGAAAGAAGATATCACATGAAAATTGAATGAATAATTGAAAAAAAAAACACTATTTTTTGAACTTCTATATTGGAAGTGTCTCTTGTTGCTACATAATTTGAATGTTATGTATAGTGAAAAAATATATGTGATAATATCATGGATAAATATGAATGTCAAAGGAAAGACCAAGTACTCAATTGAAACTCAGTTATACTTGCAAGAAATGAATATTAGGTCAGAATTGCACCCCATCCAAAAGGGGAGAAATTTGACTTTCCTGACATATTCTCATGAAGATAAGCACCAATTTGTGCCTTTTCTTAAAGAATCTAAAAGTTTCTGATGACTTAAACTTAATATTTCTCAATGTGTGAATATAAATGATCACAAGATATCTTTATTGAAAAGTCATGATTATCATATTATCTTGCAACATCTACTCCCTCTTGCACTTCGTGGTATGTTGTCTAAAAAAGTGTTTGAACCACAGATTAAATAATATATATTTTTAGTGTTTTTGGATCAAAATAGTTGAGAATTGATAACTTGGAACATATTGCAGCGCAAATACCCATAACAATTTACAAGTTAGAAAAGGTCTCCCCTCTTTCATTTATTGATGTCATGATGAACTTAACTATTCATTTAGCTACTGAAGCTTACATTTCTGGACCGATTCATTATCAGCGAATGTATCCTACTGAATGATGGATGCACTGTTGCAACATTGCAGCCAACTAAGCTGCTAATCTTTTTATGCTATCTATGTTTCCAAATTTCAGCACTGTTGAAAAATTGTAGCCAACTGCTCAATTTTGTTACGCTAGTTGTGTTTTAAATTTTCAAGACTCCTTCAACATTGCAGCCAGTTTCTCAATTTTTTATCCTCTCTGTTTTAATACTTCTGCACTGCTAAAAACTACAGCCAGATGTTCATTGGCCATGTTACTATACTCCTTCTTGCAGGATCTTGACATGTACAGAAAACAGTTACTCAATTTCACTCGAATACTCGCAAATTTCTATTTTTTGTGGCTTTTCAATATCAGAAAAAACACAAATAATAGTAAAAAAGAAGAATGTTATTTAATATGTCATACTAAATATAACCTTGCCTAGAATATTATTCGCCATGAACTCATAGACTAGGAATTTTTCTTCTCCATTTATGAAGTATCCCGACATCTTGGTTAAGTTACGATGTTGTACATTTGGTATTAATTTGACTTCATTATCGAACTCAGTATGTCCATGGCGTGAAGTCATGTCTTGCTTCTTCCCTGTTATTTCTACTCCATTCTCTAATACACCCTACAAATTATGTATCATTTGGGTATTAATTTTGTTGTCTTAGTTTTGTAGATATGCATTTTCATGCTTTGTTGAAAAGAAATTATAACCTTATTAAACATTGCTAAAGTCATCACGCCAAGAATTTACTGAGTTCGAGAATGAAGTCAAGTTAATAGCTAAGCTAGAACATCGTAACCTAACCAAATTGTTGGGATACTGCATGAATGGAGCACATAATTCCTACTCTCTGAGTTCAAGTCGAATAATAGCCTACACAAGGTCATATTTGGTATGAAATATTATATAACATTCATCCTTTTTACTATTGTCCGCGTTGTTTTGATATTGAAAAGAAAGAAATTTTGGAGTATTCGACTGAAATTGAGTAACTATTTTTTGTTCTTGTCTAAATCCTGCAGGAAGGGGTACAGTAATATGGCCAATATATAATGTAAATCTGAGAATTGGCTACAATTTTTCAGCAGTACAGAAATTTGAAACAAGAGCTAGCTTAAAAAACTGAGCAGTTTACTGTAATATTGTAGTAGTGCATAAATTTTAATGCAGCTTTCAGAAAATAAAATACAGAGCCAGCATAAAAAAATTGTATGGTTGAAAAATGTTTTACAATCGTGGCACCTTAGCTCGTCTCCTCTCCTAACCAATTTGTTTAAACAATTTAAGAGTTCACATTTAACTCCAACTATTCTTTTAACATTCACTAATTTGCATACAACTATAGACAACATTTCTCAAAAAACTCAATTTCCTATATAAATATAAACGAATTTTGATCGTCTTCTGAAAATACCACTTTAAACAAGAAAAATCTCAATAAAAAAAATGTCTACCGACTATTGAATAGATGGTAGGAAAAATAATGTTGTCTACTAAGTTGTTGTCATACAGAAGTGTTAGTATCGTATTCACGCATACACGCTTGATGAATGAAGAACACAAGAACTTTCAACGGAAAGAGATGAGAGATCTAGAGAGAGAAAGAGAAAAATTAATATTTCGTGGTAAAACTCCGTGAGTAAACTCCACGGCGGTGGGGTATATATATTAATAAATCATAGTATTCTTGGTTACAGAGAATAAATCAGGCTCCACAAACATAACAATTCTCCCAGTTAAATCAGGCTCCACAAACCTAACAATTCTCCCACTTGGAGACTGATTCAGTCATCCAAAAAATACATTCTCAAAAAAAAAAATTCTCTTCATCATCAACATCTTTACCACACCGCAACATCTGTAGCAACAACTATAGAAGACAAACCGAGGTTTTGCATAACTCCAGTTTCCCAACATCAACACATTTTGTCAATAGAGAGGATTATAAACCAACTGTATGGCACTCTGGCTATTTGAGTAAAGAATCTTCTTGCTCTGATTCTTGCCCAATTCCTCAAGATAATCTGCCAGCCATATCATCTCTTTCCCAGCTTCAACTATTGCCACATACTCAGCTTTAGTAGATGAAAGAGAAACACACTTCTGAAGCCTGGACATCCAACTCACTGCTGTTCCACCTATGGTGTAAATGTACCCGGATGTACTCTTGCTCGAGTCAACATCCCCACCAAGATCAACATCCACAAAACCATGTAGAGTCACATTGCCTTTGCCAAAACAAAGTGAAGTAATAGATGTACCTCTCAGATATCTCAGAAGCCACTTCACAGCTTCCTAATGCTCTTTCCCAGGGTTCGCCATGTACCTGCTAACAACTCCAACTGCATGTGCCATATAAGGTCTAGTGCAGACCATAGCATACATCAAACTCCCAACTGTTGATGCATATGGAACAAGTGCCATATGATCACGCTCCTCGGCAGTCTTGGGTGACTGCTACTTTGAATATTTGAAGTGATTTGCCAATGGAGTAGTCCTGGGTTTAGCATCATTAATCCTGAATCTGCTCAGCACCTTCTCAATGTACAACTCCTGAGATAGATTTAAAGTGCCAGAAGATCTATCTCGAGCTTCATCCCAAAAATCAGCTTTGCTGGACCCAAGTCTTTCATCTCAAACGCTGCAGACAACCTTGTCTTCAAATTGTTAATCTACCTCAAACTAGATCCTGCAATCAACATATCATCCACATACAAGAGTAGAAAGACATATGAATCAGTGTATTTCATGAAGTAACAACACGGATCCTTTTCAGCTTTACAGAATCCACTCTTGGTCATGAAGAAGTCAAACTTCTTGTACCACTGCCTTGGTGCTTGCTTTAGTCCATACAAGCTCCTGGTGAGCTTGCACACCATGTGTTCATTGCCTAAAACCACAAATCCTTCCGGTTGTTGCATATAGATCTCTTTGTCCAGATCTCCATGAAAAAACGCTGTTTTTACATCCATTTGCTCTAGATGCAAATTCTCCTATGCAACAATACTCAACAGAACTTCACAACAGGAGAAAATATTTCAGCATAATCAATACCTTTCCTTTGTGAATATCCATTAACCACTAAACGAGCCTTGAACCTTCTTTTGCCATCTGGTTCAGTCTTCATTCTGAACACCCACTTGTTCACCAAAGCTCTCTTCCCTGCAGGTAACTCAGTCAAAACCCATGTGTCGTTCTTCTCAAGTGATCTCATCTCATCATCCATGGCTTGCTCCCACTTGATCGAATCCTCCACCTGTAGGGCCTCATCAAAAGACTCTGGTTCCCCTTCATCAGTCAACAATAGATAGTGTAATGAAGGTGAATACCTATCTGGTGCCCTGATGGTTCTGGATGATCTCCTTAACACCTGCTCAGGTGTAACTTGCTCGACTTCAGATTCTTCAGTAAGAGTTGGTTGAGTATCTGCTTCGACATCTCTGGGGTTAGTCTTCTCCAACTCAACCTCAACTCCCACTTGCTTTGTAATCTCTAGAACCTTCTGCTCTCTGTCCTTGTACAGGACATACTCATCAAATGTCACATCACAATGTCTCAGGATGTTTCTGTTCTTGTCATCCCAAAACCTGTACCAAACAAATCAGAACCATAGCCTATGAAAGTAACACTTCACAGCCTTGGCATCAAGTTTGTCTCTCTTTTCTGGATCAACATGAACATAAGCAATGCAACCAAAATTCCTCAAGTGTGAGTACTTGAGTTCTTTTCCTGTCCACACCTCCTCTTGAATCTTGAACCCTAAAGGAACTGATGGTCCCGTGTAGATCAAGTATGCAGCTGTGCTCACAGCATCCGCTCAAAATGTTTTGGGCAGCATACAGTGTATCCTAATACTCCATGCACACTCATTCAATGTTCTGTTCATCCTCTCAGCAATTCCATTCTGCCTTGCCTTACCAGGAACTGTTCTCATCAATCTTATTCCCTCAGCTGCACAGAATGCCTTGAACTCTGATTTATCATACTCTCCTCCATTGTTAGACCTTAGGCATTCGAATTTCAAACCGGTCTGATTCTCAACTTCAGATTTCCACTTCTTGAAAGTTGCAAAGACATCTGACTTATGCTTCAAGAAGTAAACCCATACCTTCCTGCTGAAATCATCAATGAAGGTAAAATAGAATTAGGATCCTCCAAGAGATGATACTGGAGATGGTCCCCAAACATCTGTATGGACCATTTCCAACCGCACTTTCTTTGGCTCTCTAGGAGTCTTTGTGAAGCTTACTCTTTTCTGTATGCCCATAACACAGCTCTCGCAAAGGCCCATATCAACAGACTTCAGACCCTCTAATGCTCCTTTTGCAACCAGCATCTTCATTCTTTTAGCACTCATGTGTCCAAGTCTGTTGTGCCACAGACATGAACTGGAAGCGCCTTCAGTAACAGCGGCCATGTTAATACACCCTGTAGTGGTGTACAAGGTTCCAAATTTCGTGCCACGAGCTACTACCATAGCACCTTTCACAATCTTCCACGAACCTTTCCCAAACTCTGCTGCATATCCCGTGCTTTCCAACTGACCAACAGAGATCAGATTTTTCTTGAGCCCAGGAATATATCTGACATCCTACAATGTCCACTGGTTTCCCGAGGTGGTCTTTATGCAAACATCCCCCTTTCATTCAATCTCTAAGGCTTTATTGTCAGCAAGATACACCTTTCAAAAATTTTCAGATTTGAAATTTAGGAACAACTCCTTGCTTGGAGACGAATGAAAAGATGCACCAGAATCAAAATCCATGATGCAACCGGGCTGTTTACACTAAGGATCAGAGCATCGACAATGTCCTCTGCTGAATTTACGAAATTGTTGTCATCTCCAGATTTCTGAATCTGTTTCTTCTTTGGCTTTGTACAGTTCATTTGAAAGTGCCCTTTTTCTCCACAATTCCAAAAATTCACGTTTGATCTGTTCAGAGATTTTACTTGATTCATTGATTTTGATCGACCATGTTGATTTTGGCCTTTCGTCTTACTTCTCCCCCTTCTGTCAACGCTGAGAGCACTGCCTAATGAATCTCCCACTTCTCGTTTGTGAATATTTCGCTAAGAACAACATCACGAATTTTATCAAACTTTAGTTTCTCAGATCCACGGGAACTGCTAATCGCAGAAACAATAGTATCCCAAGACTCGGGCAGAGATGACATCAAAATGAACACCTTAATTTCATCTTCGAAATCAATATCCACAGAATTGGGTTGACTCACAATCATATTGAACTTGTTTATATAATCAGAAACAGATCCATTCTCAGAGATCTGTAAATTGAACAATGTACGCATCAAATATACCTTGTTTATCGCCGATGGTTCTTCATACATGTTTGACAGTGCCTTCAACAGACCGGACGTAGTCTTCTCCTTCACGATGTTGAACGCCACATTTCTTAACAAAGTCAACGAGATCAACCCTAGAGCCTGGCGATCCTTCAGATTCCACTTCTCCTCCGTCATGGATTCCGGCTTCACCCTGGTGAATGGTTCGTGAAGATTTTTCTGGTACAGATAATCTTCGATCTGCATCTTTCAGAAACTGAAATTAGATCCATCAAACTTCTCGATTCCAAGCTTTGAACTATCAATCTTAAGTGATCGTGTTGAATCTCCTTAGCTCTGATACCAGTTGTTAGGATCGAATTCACGCACACACACTTGATGAATGAAGAACACAATAACTTTCAAGAGAAAGACATGAGATATCTAGAGAGAGAAAGAGACAAACCAATATTTCGTGGTAACACCCCGTGAGTAAACTTCCACGGCGGTGGGGTATATATATTAATAAATAAGAGTTTTTTTGGTTAAAGAGAATAAATCAGGCTCAACAACCTAACAACTCTCCCACTTGGAGACTGATTCAGTCATCCAAAAAAGACATTCTCAAAAAAAATATCTCTTCATCATCAACATCTTTACCGCACCGCAATATCTGTAGCAACAACTACAGAAGACCAACCGAGGTTTTCCATAACCCTAGTTTCCCAACATCAACACATTTCGTCAACATATCTGCCGGGTTATTCGCACCCTCTATTAGAAAAAAACACAAATAATAATAAAAAAGAAGAATGTTATTTAAGATGTCATACTAAATATAACCTTGCCTAGACTATTATTCGCCATGAACTCATAGACTAGGAATTTTTTTGCTCCATTTGTGCAGTATCCCGACATGTTGGTTAAGTTATGATGTTGTATATTTGGTATTAATTTGATTGCATTATCGAACTCAGTATGTCCATGGCGTGAAGTCACGTCTTGCTTCTTCCCTGTTATTTCTACTCCATTCTCAAATTAATAGCTAAGCTACAACATCGTAACATTCCTAGTCTATGAGTTCAGGTCGAGTAATAGCCTACACAAGGTCATATTTGGTACGAAATCTTATATAACATTCTTTCTTTTTACTATTGTGCGCGTTGTTTTGATATTAAAAAGAATGAAATTTGGGAGTATTCGACTGAAATAGAGTAACTATTTTTTGTACTTATTCAGATCCTACTGGAAGGGGTACAGTAACATGGCCAATACATAATGTAAAACTGAGAATTGGCTGCAATTTTTCAGCTGTGCAGAAATTTGAAACAAGAGCTAGCTTATTGTAGTAGTGCATAAATTTTAATGCAGCTTTGAGAATATAAAAAACAGAGCCAGCATAAAAAAATTTGTATGGTTGAAAAATGTTTTACAGTCGTGGCACCTTAGCTCGTCTCCTCGCCTAACTAATTTGTTTAAACAATTTAAGAGTTCACTTTTAACTCCAACTATTCTTTTAACATTCACTAATTTGCATACAACTATAGAAAACATTTCTCAAAAAACTCAATTTCCTATATAAATATAAACGAATTTTGCTCGTCTTCTGAAAATACCACTTTTAACAGGAAAACTCTCAATAAAATAAATGTCTACCGACTATTGAATAGATGGTAGAAAAAATAATGTTGTCTACGAAGTTGTTGTCATACAGAAGTAGACTACAATCATTGTATAGTGGCATGTCAATGGTGACAACAATATGCAAGCCTAAGACAACAAGGACATTTAATATGGACAAAGCGTCAATTGTAAGCAGTAAGAAATAACCGACTCTAATGAACAAGATGAGAACAAGATTCATTTTTGATACTGTATCTTATTCTACTACACTATTAACACAATAGGGAACAAGTCAGTTATTCCATCTTTCTTGAAGATTACTTCTGTGACTGGAATATTACTTGTATGTGGAATACTTCGTAATTATTCCTTTTGATATAACCATGGAAAATGTTTGTGCGAGCCATTATTAAAATCATAATCAAAAAGAAGAAGATGAAGAAAAAGATGGTGAGGCAGTAGAAGAATGTGAGAGTGCAAGATGAAGTAGAACAACTATTGAAAGATTTGTATCCAAATCTTGACAGAGGAATTACAAATACTGATTGTGATGACTTACTTGAGGAGGAAAAAAATGTTGAATTTTTTTTACAGCCTATCGAAGGATTTCTAGTTGCCATTACACCAAAATTCAAAATCTTCAAAGCTTTCCTCTTTGATAAAATTGCTTCATATTAAAAGTATGGGTCGTTGGAGTAATGCATCATTTACAATGCTATTGAAACTGTTGAAAGAGGAGTTGTTGCCTAATGTGACAAATTTTTCGAACTCATAGTATGAGTCAAAGAAAATAATTCAAGAACTCGGGATTTCATACAACAAGATTGATGTATGTACTAATGAATGCCTGTTATATTGAAAGGAGGATAGCTTACTTGATTGTTGTAATGTTTGAGGTGCGTTCAGATGGAAAATAAATACACATTGTGAATAAACATGGAATAAAAAGGTGAAAAATAACATCAAAGAGTTTATACTATTTTCCTTTAAAGCCTAGACTTCACAAATTGTTTATGTCTACAAAGGCATATACTCTAATGATATGGCATAAGGATAACAGATTATTGATTGAATAATTAGGCACCCGACTAATTCAATGGCATGGAAGTCTTTTTGTTAACTTCATCCTTTTTTTCCGGTTGAGTCTTTAAATGTTCGAGTCAAACTTGATGGTGATGGATTTCAACCATTTTGAAATGCAAAAGCCTCATACAAAATTTGGCATGTGGTTCTTATTCCTTATAATTTACCATCTTGGTTGTGTATAAAGAAAGAAAAAATTATTTTGTCAATGCTTATTTCGTGTCCAAATGGTCCACAAGTTTCAATTGATACATATCATTAACCTTTAATAGAGGAATTGAAGGAGTTGTAGAAAGTTGGTGTTGAGACCTATGATACGTCAACTAAATAATTTTTAAGTTGCATGCTTCTCTATTATGGAGCATCAATGACTTCCCAACATATGGAAATTTATCACGATGGAGTACAAAAGGAAAATTGGCATGACCACGTTGCAATAAAGGCACTGTCTTAATTCAATAGGTTAATTGTAAGAAACAGTGTTTTATAGGTTATCGGCGTTATCTTTCTCAGAATCACAACTTTAGAAGTGAGAAGGACTCATTTCATGGTACAACAGAGAAAATGTCCCCACCAAAACTGAGTTCTTGTATGGAGATACTTAATCAAGTGCAAGATCTTGAAGGATCACATTTATCAAAGGATCCTAAGATAAGAAAGAAGATCACATGAGATTGAATGAATAATTGGAATAAAAAACTATATCTTTTGAACATCCAGATTGGAAGTGTCTCTTGTTGCTACATAATTTGGATGTTATGTATATTGAAAAAATATATGTGATAATATCATGTGGACAAATATGAATGTCAAAAAAAGACAAAGAACACAATTAAAACTCGATTAGACTTGCAAGAGATGAACATTAGGTCGGAAATGCACCCCATCCAAGGGGGGAGAAATTTGACTTTCCAAAAGCAGGCTACACATATTCTCATAAAAGAATAACACAAATTTGTGAGTTTTCTTAAAGAATCTAAAATGTTATGATGATTTCCATCTAATATTTCTCAGTATGTGAATTAAATGATCACAAGATATCTGGATTGAAAAGTCATGATTATCATATTATGTTGCAACATCTACTCCCTCTTGCACATCGTGGTTTGTTGTCTAAAGAAATGTGTGAGCCGCTGATTGAATTATTTATATTTTTAGTTTTCTTGGATTAAAAGAGTTGAGAATTGAAAACTTGGAACTTATTGAAGCACAAATACCCAAAACATTTTGCAAGTTAAAAAAAGTCTCCCCTCCTTTTTTTTTTTATTTCATGGTGAACTTACCTGTTTATTTAGCTACTGAAGCTTAAATTTCTGGACCAAATCATTATCAGTGGATGTATCCTATTGAACGATGGCTGTATAGTTTTTTTTAAAAATTTTTTTGCACTGTTGCAACATTGCAGCCAGTTGCTCGTTTTTTATGCTCTCTTTTTGTAACTTCTTCACTGTTCAAAAATTACAGCCAGCTGCTCATTGTCCATGTTACTATACTCCTTGATGGAGGATTTGAACATGTACAGAATACAGTTGCTAAATTTCACTTGAATACTCGCTAATTTCTATTTTTTGTGGCTTTTCAATATCAAAAACAACACCGACAATAGTAAAAAGAAGAATGTTATTTAAGATGTCATACTAAATATGACCTTGCCTAGGCTATTATTCGTCATCAACTCATAGACTAGGAATTTTTCTACTCCATTAATGTACTATCCCAACAACTTGGTTAGGTTACGATGTTGTTCATTTGCTATTAATTTGACTTCATTCTAGAACTCAGTATATCCTTGGGTGAAGTCACGTCTTGCTTCTTTCCTGTTATTTCTACTCCCCATCCTCTAATACACCCTACATATATTATATATCATTTGGGTATTAATTTTGTCATATTAGTTATTGTAAATAAGCATTTTCATGCTTGTCGAAAAGAAATAATAACCTTATTAACATTGCCAAAGCCATCTTGCCCAATCTTATTAGCCGTACACATATTTTTTTAAGATAGGGCATGATGGATTTGACAATGTTTATAAGGTTATTATTTCTTTTAAACAAGCATGAAAATGCATATTTACAGTAACTCAGACACCATAATTAATACCAAAATGATACATAATATTTGTAGAGCGTACTAGAGAATAGAGTAGAAATAGCAGTGAAGAAGCAAGACATGACTTCACGCTAAGAATTTACTAAGTTCGAGAATGAAGTCAAGTTAATAGCAAAGCGACAACATCGTTACCTAACCAATTTATTGGGATACTGATTTAATGGAGTGGAAAATTTTCTGGTCTATGATTTCATGTAGAATAAAAGCCTAGACAAGGTAATATTTGGTACGAAATCTTAAATAACATTCTTTCTTTTTACTATGGTTTGCGTTATTTGATATCGAAAAGACAAAAATTAGAGAGTACTCGACTGATATTAACTATTATTTGTAAACTATTTAAGGAAGCTTAAATACTGATGGAACACGTCGAAGTTACTGGTCCACCGAAGCAGGCCGACTAGTTAGTGTTAGAGTCATACTAGGACTAGACTACTTAACCCCATGTTATGCACGACTAAGCTACTAAACATTATTGGAGTCGACTAGGTTAGGGTATTTGACTTGTAATAAAATACTACCCATGTAAATATTTGTGTTGTAGTAGGATTCTTAGTATAACTAGAATATAACTCTTGTCCTATATAACTTCGGTACAAAGACCTACCATTGTGTGTTCATAGGGTACAACAATTTACACAAAGGATATATAGGCTATCATCCCTGTACAATGAGGGTTTACATATCAAGACATGTTGTGTTTGATGAAAACACATTACCCTATGTGTCTCTAAAGCAATCGCAAACTAACATAGATGTCTCACCTCACCTTGCTACTTTTGTTGATTCTTTCTCTAAACTACTGGCACATGATAATTTTGATTCAAAGGAAGTACATGTTGCTAGCCCACACATTAATAGTGATAATGTTACTACACCTCCTGTACTCATTGATGATGAGAAGTATTATTAACTTCTCAGGCGCAGGATCAGGTGCTAAGGAACAAGTTGAAGCTGGTGACCCATACATTAGTGTTGAAACTCCAATTGCAGATTTTGAATCTGTCGGGAGCATTGAGGAACAAGTTTATCATCCAGTTCCAACCAATGATCATCATCAAAGAACCACTTTAGTTGATGTACCAATTGATCATCAACCTGACAGTGCTACACTCCAGTCAACTACATTGGTTGATGTACCGGTTGAGGTACTTCCTGCACCACAAGGGCATCATATGATCACCAGGCACAAGGCGAAGGAACATCACCTGTCACTTGTTGCTCGCAGTAGCACAAAAATTGTGGGAGAACCAAATACTACTAAGGAAGCACTAAAATCACCTCATTGGCTTGCAGCAATGCACGAAGATATTGATGCTTTACATACTAACAAAATATCGATTTTGGTGCCCAAATCTTCTGGTATAAACTTGGTTGGGTCAAATGGGTGTTTAAGAAAAAATTAAAAATTTTGATGGGACAATAGAAGATACAAGGCCAGACTTATGGTAAGGGGATTCTCGAAGTTTGAATTGACAAATTTTGAAGAAACATTTAGTCTTGTAGTTAAAGCTACAAATGTTAGTGTGGTTCTACCCATTGCTATAAGTTCAAATTGGGAAGTTAGACAGTTAGATGTAAAAATTTCTTTCTCCATGGCTTCCTACAAGAGGAGGTGTACATGACTCAACCTCTTGGTTTAATTGATCACAGTATCCTCAGCATGTATGTCTACTTAAAAAGGCATCGTATGGTCTTAAACAAGCACCAAGATCCTGGTTTGATATGTTTAGCATGCATCTTACTCTTTTGTTTCATTGGTAATAAGGCTGACCTTTCCTTATTTACTTTGCAAACTCACAAAGGCAAAATATTTCTCTTGTTATATGTAGATAATATTATTGAAGGAAGTAGTCCACCTCATGTCTCAGAGTAGGTTCTACAACTTGGGAAGGAGTTTGCTATGAATGATTTTGGCCCATTACACTACTTACTAAGAATTTAGGTTAAGTATTTCGAAGGTGAAATTCACTTAAATCAAAGCAAGTATGTTGTTGAGCTGTTGTCCAAGACAGAGATGACTATGGCAAAGGTTGTAGCCACTTCTTTGGGTAAAAACATGGTTTGGATGAAGTTGTGGGAAGTCTTGTAGATGCATTCTTTTACAGAATGATAGTAGTGAGACTTCAATATTTGATCCTCACAAGACTTGATATCACTCATGATGTGAATTTAGCAGGCTAGTTTATACAAAGCCCAAACATTCAACATCTTCAAGGGGTAAAAAGGATTCTCAGGTACATCAAAGGTACTATACACTTTAGACTCCGAATTATTTCACAATCACCATGTAGGTTGTATGGCTACTCTGATGTTGATTTGGGAGGTTATACCATAACTAGGAGATCAACTACAGGCTATAGCATCAACCTAGGTGCAAATTGTATTTCTTGGACCTCCAAGAAACAGAACACAGTAGACCGATCTAGTGTTGAAATAGAGCATAGAGAACTAGCCTCCACTGCCGCAGAAATGACTTGGATTTTGTATCTTCTTTATGACCTTGGAATGTTCTTTTGATCTTTTCCTACGTTGTATTGTGATAATATGAGTCTCTTGTACAAGACAGTTAATCCAGTTATGCATGCTAGAACAAATCATGTTTAAATGGACTGTCATTTTGTTCATGAGAAAGTGGCCAGGGGATGACTTCTTACTCAGTTTGTGAAATGTAAGGATCAAAAGCTGATATTAATACCAAAGCCTTAACACAATAGGTTTTCTCTGATTTTGTAGCTAGTTAGTAGTTACAGTTCCTCCACTCACTAGCTTGAGTGGAGGTATTGAAGGAAACTTGAGGACTGATGGAACACGTCTAAGGAACAGATCCATCAAAGTAGGCTTACGAGTTAGAGTTAATTCATACTACGACTAGACAACTAAATCCTAAGTAATGTACGACTAAGCTACTGAATATTATTGGAGTCGACTAGGATAGGGTATTTGACTTGTAAAAAAATACTACCTATGTAATTATTTGTGTTGTAGTAGGATTCCTATTATAACTACAATAGGACTCTTCGCCTATATAAGGAGCTTGTAACTGAACATTATAGTTATCAATACATCTTTTATTTTTCCATGCTTTCATGAGATTTCTACTAAACTGAGCAGTTGGCTGCAATTTTTCAGCACTGCAGAAAGATTAAAACAGAGAGCACAAAATATTTAGCAGTTGACTGCAATGTTGCAGCAGTGCCAAAAATTTAAAATTGAGCTAGCATAAAAAAATTGAGCAGCTGCCTGCAAGTTTTCCACAGTCTAGAAATTTTAAAAATAAAATTTATGCAGCTTAAAATTTAAAAACAGAGCCAGTATAAAAAAATTATGGTTGCAAAAATTTTCTACAGTCGCCTCACCTTACCTCGTCTCCTCGCCAAACTATTCTTTGAACATTCACTAATTTTACATACAACTATAGACAACATTGCTCAAACAACTCAAGTTCCTATATAAATATAAATAAATTTCGCTCTTCTTCACAAAATACCACTTTCGATAAGAAAACTCTCAATACAAAAATGACTCCCAACTATTGAAAATATGGTAGAAAATAAAATGTTGTCTTCTAAGTTGTTGTCAAACCGAAGTAGACTGCAACTATTATAGAGTGACATGTCAATGCTGACAATAATATGCAAGCTAAAACAACAGGCCACTGAATACTTTTATTATTTTTTTATAATTGATTATATGATAATTAGGGTAAAAAGAATCTGTAGAAGAAAATAAAAAAGAGCAGAAGAGGAGAACGAAAGAGAGCAGCGTGAACGAAAGAAGAAAGCAAGTGACTTAAACTTCAGGTAAATCATTCGCTAAAATTTTATACTAGGAATGTGTGTATGAAATTGGAAAGAAAGTGAGGAATGTTAATATATATATATATATATTTATATTATATTATTGATAGAGAACGAATTAAGGACAAACCTGCAAATTGAAAATGCTGCTTGAGGAAAAAGAGGAGTAATGCATGTGTGCCACTGGTCTCGTGACCAGTGGCTTCAATTGTTAACGTCGGTGGGAAATTAGGAAATATACATATAAAGTTAGGTGAATTTTGGGTCTAGGCTAGACATAGAGTAATATGATGTCTGTAGACTCGTTAACTTACAAATATGTATATATATTTGATAGATTGAAAAGGTTCATAGGCATTGAGGAAAGCAAAGGCATTGGAGAGGTAGCTTGCTTGATTTCGGTTCTTCGGTGGAGGTAGGTTATGGTTTATTTCTATGTGATAGATAAACTCTAAATAGCGATTGATATGTATTGAGTGATATTGTAAAGTCTCCTATATACTTGATTGTGTGCTTGTATGTTTTGATTGTGTGGTTTGTGGTTGGCCTAAAATTATGAGAGTGTTGAATTTCTAATCTTGAACCCTCTCAATTAAAATGACTCCTTGAATAAAGAAGGCTTGATGAAATAAATAATGAGATAATTGGATCGGAGTGTCACGTTCCGACACGATAACATTAAAGGCAAAGAATCTTGAAGTAACTTAATATACTTAATCTCAAGGAACCTATTTTCCAAATGAGTATGGAGGCATGAGTCCTCACAAGTGTGCGTGATGTTGTGATTGATGGTGTACCTATTACGGTGTTGTTGTTGTCAATGGTTCATGTGTTTGTTGCTTGCCACCTGTTTAGTATTGTAGTTGATTTTATATTGTTATTCATTATATATTGGTTTCTATTTTGAGTTGGCCGATGATACCTACTCAGTACGTGTTCCTTGTACTGACCCCTATTTGTATTTTCTTCTTTGTTCTTTTGTGGAGTGCAGCAAGTGTACCATCGACTTCAACTCTTGGAATCTGGGCACTGGGATTACTTCTCTTAACTTCATGACGAACCTGCAGGACGGACCGTCATAGATACGACGGACCGTCACAAGCTGCATAACCCCACACTTGGTCAGACTTCCGCTAAATTTTAAATGGGTGTTTTGGACTATTCATAATTATAATTATGAAATAAGTGGGGTAATTTTAATAATTTATTTAGTCGGTTTGAGCAGTAGAATTATTTTTGATAAATTCATGGGTGAAACCTTCAGCAAGAATTGTTCACCCTCGATAAAATCCAAGTCCCTAACCTTTCGATCTGCATATTCTTTCTGCCTGCTCTGAGCTGCTAGAAGCTTCTCCTGAATGAATTTTACTTTATCTAACGATTCCCTCAAAAGATAGGTACCCCAAGGTCTCACCTCAAATGCATCAAACCAACCAATGGGAGACCTACATCTCCTCCCTAACAGTGCCTCAAAAGGGGCCATATCAATACTTGAGTGATAGCTATTATTGTATGAAAACTCTGCTAAGGGTAAGAATATATCCCAATGACCACCAAAATCTATCATACACGCACGAAACATAGCCTCCAACACTTGAATTGTTCGCTCAGACTGCCCATCGGTCTGAGGGTGAAATGCAGTACTAAAATCCAATCTAGTGCCTAATTCAACATGTAAGGTCTTCCAAAGCTTAGAAGTAAATTGCGTACCTCTATCTGATATGATGGAAAGTGGAACTCCATGTAATCGAACAATTTCTGAAATATAGAGTTTGGCTAACTTCTCTGCATTGTAAGTCATCTTGACCGGAATGAAGTGAGTAGACTTAGATTACCCAAATAGAATCAAACTTACCCAATGTCTTTGGAAGACCAACTACGAAATCCATTGAAATTCTTTCCCATTCCATTCAGGAACTCTAACGAAAAAGAAGAGAACAAGATTCATTTTCGATATTGTATCTTATTCTACTGCACAATTAACACAATAGGAAACAAGTCTGTTATTCTTAAAGTTTACTTGTTTGACTGGGAATATTTTTTTCTCACATCTAAAGACCCATTTTTTTAAATTTATCTACACATTCATTACGTTGTTATGTTTCAACAAAATAAATTAAAAAGTCAGATATATTGTTACTAACCTGGTCAATTGAAAAGACTGTGGTCATTCAGTTGAGGAGGACGATGTTGTAGGTGGGACATATGATTGTTGAGTAGTGAAGAATTCTTTCATTTTCATTATTTCTTTCATCGCATCTTCTATGGTAGCAAGCGATCATTTAAGGAGTTGTTTTCTTCGTTCAAGGATTTGATATCCTCTCGAGATGAACGTAGTACATACAACAATTCCGACTTTGATGAAGTTCCACCTTTCAAATCTTTTGCCTTTACTCAACCCCCAAATCCAAATACATGGCTACGAGTTTGAGGTCCACAAAAATTTTCAACAAGCTCTACCGTAGGTAGAGATGTATCTTCTTGAACCATTTCGTAGAGTTGAGCCTGCACATATCAAAGAACATTTTATATCATAACACATAATGATTATTTCAAGTAATTTAGATATTCAATTAATCAAACGCACATGTTTTTCAATTGCTTTAGGTTCAACAAGCTTGTTATCTTTTTTACGAGTCTCAAAGAAAATAGTTGTCAAATTGGTGGAATGCCATCTTTATGACATTTACATCAAATCCAAACATGTCAAATAACACAAACCTCGCAAAGATCTTTATGCTCAAAAACTTGAAAACACAATAGATTTTCAAAAAATACAATATATTTGAAAAAGATCTTACTTGTTTCAACTTCTTGGGTGTATTTCTTTACTTGATTAGTAGATGTAGGAGATGAAGTACTAATTTGAACGTTCTCTTTCTCAAAAGTCATGAAGTTCTTATGCGTCATTCGTATTCCTTGACTAGTGGACACGTAGAGTTTTTAAGTCCTTGTTCCTGTTCCTTCCCTGTAGAACCTGAAAAAAACAAATCATATTTTATACGTTGACTAATGTATCACAAGACAAGAAGAACTAAAAATGTCTACAAGGAGTTTCTAAAGCTAATTTTGTTTCACAAGTTATCTTTTGTGAAAATTATGTATTCAGCGTCATTTTCTTAAGCTGTTTTTTGGCCTGGTATTTACCTTCTTATCATTATAGTTTCATACGTCACGTATTATGACTATATTCTGCATCAAATAGAAAGCTGGAAAAAATTATTTTTCCACACCTTCTCCTCCATGATAAAACACAGAACACAGAATCCTGGAAAAAATATTTTCGTTTAACACAATTAAAACTTTTTCTTATGGTCTGAAATAAAACAATACAAAATTTCTTACTTAATTCAATTCTTCGATGTGCTTCTTAAATAGATCACTTGATTGAGGAAATATACTCTTAGATGGTAAATTTCATTTCTCATCCAAAGATTTAAGCCCTCGTCGTTGTCCCTTTTCAATAGCACTAGGCGTGATAAACGTATATTCGATAGTATTCTTCATATTAGAATCGACCTCATTTTCAATCCTCAATGGTTTCATCTTGAACCTGCAAAAAGAGCCAAAAATTTAAAAATTAAACCTAAAAATGTTTAATAATGTACTAAAAAGGAATTTTTGCCATCATAACATTTATGGATGAATATACTAACTCATAAGAGATATTAATTAATCTCATCATTAGTTCTTTTTCTTTTCTTTTGGAAGAACTTCCTAACTCTACAATATCATCATCCATTTGTTCCACAATTTCATAGGAATCATGAGATTAGATCTTCCTCACTACTTGCCAACCTTTTTTGGAAGTATCATCTACATAAAATACTTGAGATGCTTGATCCACTAAAACAAATGGGTCATTTGTTTTTAAAAATCTACATGGATTAACACTCACAAAATCACACTCACTCTTTTTAACTTCTTTTATTTCATCATACACATCAGACCAATTACATCGAAATAAAGTTACTCTTTTATCCATGACAAATTGCAACTCAATCGCATCAGCTAAAACTCCATAGTAATCAAGGTTTTCACTATCTTCATCTTTCTCACCCAATACAACAATACAACAATTTTGAGTCCTTAACTTTTTATCATAATCATGATGCATAGAATATGGCAAAGGCATTTTTCAGTGGATATGATTTGCCCAGATTCATAACACATACAAATCTGGTGCTGATACTAAAGAAGAATGTGGTGGATAATTTTGGGGACTTGAGATTTATTAGCCTGAATACTTTTGCTAATTAAATTATATCGGCTGATACATGAAAGAGTTTAATTGGTATTACCTAGTTTGATTTCTAATAACTATTCAGGCATTGTTAAAGGGAGGAGTATGACTGAAAATGTAATTTTGGCTCAAGAAATAATAAGGGACATCAACAAGAGAAACAATTTGCATATTGTAGTGGTAAAATCAGACATGACAAAGGCATATGATAGAGTCTACTGGAAATACTTTATCCAGGTCTTGAGAAGATTTAGATTCTCTGAAAGAATAAATTGAAATAATAGAAAGGCTAATAAGCAATAATTAGTACTCAGTTCTAATGAATGGAAAAGCCTTTGGCTTATTTCAATCTTCTAGAGGTTTGAAAGAGGGTGACCCCTTATCACCTACCCTATTTATAATATCAATTGAAGTGTTGACCCGGATCCTAAATTGTTCATTTGAACATTGTGACTTTAAGGGTTTTGGGATGCCTAAATGGAGTCCGCAAATAAACCACTTATCATATGTTGATGACACTATTCTTTTCTTTCTCAGGACAACACAAGTCAATGAGGATGAGGATGATTGTGCTAAGAATATATGAGGGGGTGTCTGGACAAATGATATACATAGACAAAAGCATTTGTTATAGACATTATAAAGTCCTTGTAGTACAGTGTCATCAAATAAAGAGGATAACAGGGGTCAGTCAAGGTAATTCTCCTTTTACTTATTTAGATTTTCCTATTTTCTATGAAGGAAAAATAAAGGTCATTTTGTAGTTCTTATTAAAAAGGTGACTAACATAATGTCTATGTGGAAGAATAGATTACTATCTTATGGGGGAAGGTATATATTTTAATAGCACACATTTAGCAATCTATGCCTATGGATTTACTATCAGCCCTGAATCCCCCATTTAGTGTAATAAACCAATTACATAAGCTATTTACTAAATTTTTCTGGGGAGATGCAAATGGATCTAAGAACAAGCACAGGGTTTCATGGGGAACCATGTGTTATCCCAAGGAAGAAAGGGGTCTAGGTTTCAGGTTTTTGCATAATGTATCGAAGTCTTTGTTTGCAAATCTTTGCTGGAATTTTAGGACATTAATTTGTTCTTTGTGGAGTGAATATATGTGGTACAAGTATTGCAAGAAATTGCATCCAACTATAACTACTGGTGGGGGTGCATTACATGTCTGGAGAAAGATGATAATTATAAGGGAGGAAGTAAAGCACAATATATGGTGGCAGATAAACGTAGAAAATTCTAGGTTTTTATTTGATAATTGGACAAAATTGGGAGCCCTCTTATATATTGAGAGTGATATTGCCATTGAGTAAGATGTAGAAGTGAGGGAGTTCACTACCATTGGTGGATGGAATGAATAGAAACTGGCCACAAAACTCTCAGCAGAAATGGTAGAGTATATTATAGAGAGTAAGAAACCACCATTTAATGAACATCAGACTGATTTTCCTGATTGGATGAGCAGTAAGTAGGGGAATTTCACTATTTTTTTAATAAAGGTAACTTTGTATTCACAAAAAAATGGTTAGTTACAATCCTCACATGTTATTGCAAAAACAAACAAACCAGGGCTAAGGTTTTATAATTTGTCCTATGAAGTCAACTAATAAATCTATATCCCCCACCATATCTTGTTTACACCAAAAATAAAGAAGGCTAATGTAGGTAATTCTAATCCTCTGGTTGTTGTTGATTTTTCCTTCAAAACACCTTGCATTTATTTCCTTCCATAAGGTCCACCAAATGCAGGTTGGAATTAGTTTCCACCAGTCTCCTCTAGAATTTCTTCTTCCAATTGTCTCCCAGCTCCTCAGTAGATTAAAAGTGTAAGTAGTAATTGTTCATCTTACTCCAAGTTTACATAAAAACATGTTCCACATATTTACAGTTGTTTTGCAATGTAGGAAGAGGTGGTTGTTTACCTCAACCTCCTTGTAACAAAGAAAACACCTTAAGAAAATTTTCACACCCTCTTCTCTGTAGTGCTTCGTTTGTTAGGCAAGCTCTCCTGATCACCAACCCCATAAAATAGGACACCTTCAAGGGGATTTTAATTTCTAGATTAGCTTCCAAGGACAAATCCTAGTGGAGGAGAAGCTGATGTTGTTGTTCTAGTAGCGTAAAATTTGACAGAGAATACTCTTTTACTATGCAACATTCATTGAAGTTATCCTAGATTTACCGAGACACCTGGAAAAAGGTCAAAGACTTAGAAGACTAGCTGTTTTGTCTACCTTCCAGTCATTTAAATCTCTTCAAAGATGAAATTCCACCCTTGTGGGCTCCATATCTAGTAACAGTCTCATTTATCTTGAGACTAAGGTCCTAGAGGTCTGGGAAGGTGGTCTTTATGCTTTCATTACCTATCTACTGCTCATTCAACAAAGATCTTTGTACCGTTATTCACCTTATAGTAAATGTTAATTTTGAATTGGGACCAGAGTCTTTGAATTATTTTCGATACACTGCATCCAAAAGTACTTTCCACTTCTTTCGTTGTCCATTGGTTTAGGAGTCCATATTTCTCTGTGATGAATCTGTTCCATAAGGTCACGTCTTCTGTTCCAAATTTCCACGACCACTTTCTCAGTAAACAACGAATGTGGAGGTTGAGTTTCTTGATGCCTAAACTTCCTTGTCTCATGTTAAGGTAAGGACATCCCACTTCACCAGTTCTAGCCTTTATTTCCTTTGTTCCTATGCAACATACAGCTCCTTCTCATTTGGTTGATATTTTTTTCAATGCTCTTTGGGATGGAAAACAAACTCATCATATGGGTGGGCAGTTAATCCATGAGTGATTTTATGTATGTCAATCTGCCTCCCAATAATAAATATTGTCTTTTCCATATTGATTGCCGCTTGTTACATCTCTCTGATACTGTTCTCTATACATTGAGTTCCTTATTTTTAGCTCCCAATGGCATGCCTAGATAATTGGTTGGTAGGGAAGCAACATTGAAACCGAGATTCATGGCCAAAAACTGCATATTTAGGAATTCATTGACCGGCTAGAGGAAGCTCCCATGCCAATTTACATTGAGTCCTGAGATGCCTTCAAAAATGGTAAGAATAGCCTTGTTGTATCTAATTTTTGACACGTCTGCTTCACATAGTATAAGTGAGTCCATCGGCATACAGTAGGTCAGAAATTCTCATGTCATTTCCTCTACTTATATGAGCTCAAAAACCTGTCAACCAACCTTTTTTAGCCATAAATAGTAAGAAAAGGAATGGTGAGAGGGGGTCACCCTGCCTAAGACCCCTCTTGATTGAGAGAAACCTACAACGTCACCATTTAACATTAGGGAGAAACTCACATATGATATGCAAAATCTAATTCAATTTAGCCATTTTCAACCAAATCCCGTACCTTTAAGGATCTGAAGAAGGTAGATCCAGTTGACATGATCAAAAACCTTGTCGCTTCAATCTTGAATCTACCAGTTCATTTGCCACAAGTGATGCATATATTATTTGTCTTCCTTTCAAAATGGTCATTGATTCTCGTCCACCAGTTTTCCCATGATAAACTTAATTCTATGATTAAAATTTTGAGATGAGCTTGTAAGTCCCTTCCATTATTATTATATGTATGAGGCCTTTTAATTCTTTGGCAATTGCCTTTTTTGTAATTAAGGATATGAAGGTGGCACTCATAAGCTTCTTAAACAATTCCTTCTAGTTGAATTTGTAGATGGTCTGCATCAAATCTACCTTTATAGTATCCCAGCAAACTTAAAAAAACTCATGGTGAAACGATCAGAACTAGGCACTTTTCCCCCCATTACAACTCTTCACGATGTGTAGTACTTCTAATTCTCAGAAGGGTCCTAGTTGCTATTTATTCTCTTAATTTGTGATTCTGGGACACCCTTGTAAATTAAAAGTAGGCCTCCAAGGTTCAGCTTCGAAGTACAAATTTTTGGAGAAATCTATCATATCTTCTTTACCACTGTAGATTACCGAGTTTCTTCACCATTCACTATCAGTCTATCAATAGTGTTGAATCTCTTGTGTTGTTGGCATTCTTCGGAAGAAATTTGTGTTGTTCTCACCTTTTTTAGCCATGGTACTCTTGATTTCTGTTCCATATGGATTCATCTTGTCCAGCCAAATATTTTAGGTCAACTATGATTATTGCTACAATCGTTATTTCTTCTTCGGTAAGGTTTCTACTTTCCTGAATTAAGTCAATGACAACGAATTCTTCAAGTAAATTTTTCTTCTTACTGGTTAATTCTCCAAAAGAAGTTTTACTCCACTCTTTGAGCATTACAATTTTTAACTTGGTATTGAACCTGAAGTCGGGACATCCCTCCACTAAAATTCATTCCACTAGTTATTTAACTACCAACTTGTTGAAACCCTCCATATTGAGCCACCAATTTTTGAAATTGAAAATTGATTTGTTTTTCTCCCAATTTACACATTCTAGCATGATGGTGTTGTGGTTTGAAGTAGCTCTACAAAAATCCTTTGTCTGATGTTTCTGAAAGTGTCTTCTTATTCTTAGAAGAAGAGGAACATGTCTAGAATAGCTTCACTAGGATGGTTGATGCCTCTAAAGAAAGTAAAATTATCTCCAATTAGATGGGGGGTTATGAAGTTTCATGTCCTCGATCCATCTAAAGAACGCATACATCACATTAGTGATTCTAAAGCACCATTTTCTTTCTAACATAAATCAGTTTTTATTGAAATCTACACAAGTTACCCAAGAACCTTCAAAAAGTTGTCTACAAGCTGTGATTTTCTCCCATTATAAAATTTTTTCACTTCTAATAGGTGGAGCATAGACACCGGTTAGGTACCACGTAAAAGAGTTGTTAGAATGGACAAATTCAAAGGTGATAGAGTGTTGCCTTATTTCCACCATTATCGTTGACAAAACATTGTTGTAGCACATTATTACGACCCCCCTTGCTTCCCACAACTTTTATGAAATGACATTTCATCCATCTACAAAGCCATAGTTGTTTGGCTGCTTCATCCCTCTCGACTTAACTTTGTTTCTTGGAAACAATAGACATCAGAAGCCTCCCATTGAAATAAACTCTTAACAAGATTCCTATTTTCTATATTGTTGAGTCCCATCACATTCCATGAAATTAGGTTTACATTCATTTGTAAGTGAGATTGAGAGTTTTCCCCCCTATTTCTGACCCCTTCTACTTGGTTGAAACTGGATTGCAAATTCTTCAATTCATTCTTGGAGAGTCTCTTACTTTTTGGGGTGGTGATTATCTTCTCCTACTCTTTCTTTTTTAGCATCGATTTTCTTTTATCTAGCTATATGAAAATGGCTAGTGTTTCCTTTTCTAAACCTTCAAAAGCTACTCCATAAGTATGGATTAGTTTATGAATGTGAGAATTCACCTAGTCTAAAGCCTCTATCTCAGTGTACTCTAGGGATGAAGGAGACTGTGTGGTAACCGATTGACGTCGTGGACAGGCTATAGTTGCAAGTTGCACTTATCTGAGATGGGTGCATGCATGGTTGTACGCTCTACTATTTCTTTGGGATGGTCATTAATCTCAGTCTCTTCACCTATATGAGGGGTAATCTCAAGTTTCATGGTCAAGGTTCCCTTTGATGTCACTTCAATCGATTTCTCTATATCTCGTGGATCTACAAAGCAAGCTTCCAAAGTCACATATGATTCTATGAATTTTGAGGCCACAACTCAATTGTTGTGTAGTTAATTAAGAGTGTTAGGAGATATCTTCATCAGAAATTGAGTATAGTTGGGCTAAATATTTCAGAAATAAATTTTGGGTCTGATTTAATTGGGCCTCCATAATTAAATTTAACCCATCCCGTAGGATTTAAATTTTCTGGGGAAGTTGTCCAATGTAACTCAGCATTAGAATGTGTTATCATTGTCAAATGTTGACTCAAATTGGCATGTGTTGTCACTATCCCATGCTCAGCATTGGCATGTGCTATCATTGTTGAGTGTGTAGGTGGTAGACTGCCAGTATTTGTATCTACTATGTAAAAATTCAATGACTATTAGGTAATGCAATTCAAAATTCTTCTATATTTGATAGTTGTCATAGCTGAAGCTCATTCCATATTTGTATAGAGAAGGTAATTCCACCAATTTATATAGAGATCTCCTTCAGCACCTTACTCCCAATTCATTGGATTTTGATTCTCGTCCATTTGAGTTGGCTCTAGATGGACCTATCTTTAATTGTTTTAATCCATCCGCCACAGTGGTCTCGGATGACCTTGAAGGTTTTATGGTCCCATAGGTGAAGAAGGATCCCCACGATCCTAATCTAAGTGGAATTTGGTTTTTCTGTTGAGTTGGAAGTACCCGACGATGGGTTACACCATTGAAGCTTGAGTTGTATTTTGTTCAATAACCAATTTCTAGAAAGTAATTTCTCTATCATAATACTAGAGGCAAACACGAAAAGAAAAAGGCCCCTTCCCATTTTTTATATGTTGTGGCCGTGCACCTGTTTCCATAGGTTGGTTGCCCATCTCTGTATTTCTGACAATGTAGGTGAGAGATTTGACCCATCTTTGATAGTACCAACCAAACTCTTGTTTAATACTTCATTTTTGGAGGACGAGAGACCATTAATGTAGAAGACATTACCCCTCTTTAGTGCTTAAATGTTCGTTGAATTATTTTCTGCCTTCTTGCACCATTTACTATTTTTAAGTACTTCAGCAAAAGAAAAGTTTGTTGTCGGTTAATCTGTTGTTGTCTCTGCTGGTCTCCCTCTTTTGTTTGGCATAAAATTCCTCATTTTCTCAGCAATTAAGGTCCAACCAGAGTTGAAATCAGTTCAGGCATGATGAGGGCTGACCTTCTCCTGCCCCTTACTTTAATAAGACTGATGTATCTGTCAAATTATTGAAGTTCCTAGCAAAGAAGATTTCTGACAACGTTTCCTTCTTATTCAACCTTTTGACTACATTCCCATTCGTCTAAGAAGCTTCAAAGAGATTCTAGACAATCCAATGCATTATCTTCCTAGGGAAAGATGTACTAGTGACGCCGTCTCTACATCTTTCGGTCCAATCATTAAATTTTCCTAATTGAGTGCGGTCAATAGACTTGAATCCGACTTCAAAATAGATAGAGTCCGCCCTCTAAGTGGAGGAGGAGAAGGGGGGAAGAGAAGAGGAGAGAGGGAATCTGGTGATCAGAAGGATCATCGGGAGAGGGTTAGAGGGTTAGTTGGAATGAATGTAGCGTCTTTTTTGGGATTCCTGTCTTGGAGCAAGAAGAGTTCTTAATCCCAAAATAATTCAAGTTAAACCTCTTTTAATGTTTAATCAACGTCGCAAACTATGAAGACGAAGTAGTAGATAAGAAATGAATATGTTTATATTTGGAACCCAGGGCTGAGTGTATAGGTCTTTTGTCAAAGGAACTCGCAAAGAAATATGATCTATGCTAGGGATGCAGAAGTTGGAAATAATACAAACACAGAGATATAGTCAGTGGCAATCTATGAAGCATTGGAGTATTGTTCGGAGAACAGGGTGATGGAAGTAACAACCAAAATAGACTCACTAAGTCTGATGAAAATGATAAGAAGGAAATGGAAGATACCTTAGGAGCTGGCGGAAAGAACAGATAAGATAAGGATGAGATCACAGTAATTTAATGCAAACATCACTCATATATTTAGAGAAGGTAATAATGTTGCAGTCTTATTGGATCATTGAGTAGTGGAAACAGAACAATGAAAGGAGTATAACAGTTTTGCTGATTTACCAAGCAATATAAGGAGAAATATAAATATAGACAAATAATAAATATCAATATTGAGAATCAGATCAAGAATAATCGATTTTCAGCAATGAACATACCAAAATCATATCTTCATAGGAAAGGAAAGCAGACTACTGCAGATATTGACAGATCTACATAGAATAATATAATAATATAATATATAATCATAGTGTAAAAAGGGACAGGTCAAGACATAAATCAATATTTTACCCTAACTACCACAAAGTTACATCAAATAAACACACAGACAAGTGGATCGGACATTACCGATGGAGCTTTAGAATGTTTCAAGGGAAAGATACATCACCAGATCTACATCTTAGAAAAAGCACAAAAGAAAGGGATATCATTCAAAGATCATGCGGGTAGAAGCGAAGATGAAAATGAGGTAGAAAGGAAGTGAACTTACCAGGTAACAATGAAGACCACTCGAGCTCAAAAATTATTCAAAGGAGGAGGCAGAACAACTAGAATTTTCTTCGACAATGTAGTGGAGAAAGTGGACGAAAAAATATTGTGTACTCACCAAGGATGAGTAGAGATCGGACAAAATTAGGTATTCTGTATTTTCGTTATTATTGGGCCATGGGCCATTTTATATGTATGGACCACAATTTATTCAATAAACGACTTCAAGCAAAAAATATATTTAAAAAACTTGCATTATAGCGCTAGAAGTACTCATATACAAGCAACACCACATCAAACTTTTGGAGTTTGGCCACACTCAAAGACTTTATCTTCAAAAAAATTTCTAGCTGTACATGAAGAGTCACGAATAAGAAGTTGATGCCACAACAAAAAAACTTATTCCTTTTAAAAATAATTCTATACAGTTCTTCAATTGGTAGTAACTAATTTCATAGAGTAGTTAATTCCTAAATAATATTTTTATTACTTTCATAGATTATATAGGAGTCGATAGAGAAAATGCAAAATACAAAAATTTGTCAAAAATTTCAAAAAGGACACATCAATTTTTTTAAAAAAAAATCAATACGGAAAAATCGCTTAGATTAAATAATTTTACTCTGGCACAATACTGAATTCGTTACTCCATTAAAATTAAAAATCATTGTGTAGCAACAATTGTATCCAAAACTTGTTTTTATTTTTTTTCCCTTATATCGTTGTAGGGGCAACATTTTTCTCGAAAAAAAAACCTACAGTTATAATATAAAAAATATTTTTCTTAAAAATATTCCCCAAGTAGCGACTTCAATAATAAAAAAAATAACACCTATTTTACTATAATTTTCTTATATAAAAAGAAAATCAATGCCTTCGCAGCGATTTTATTAAAAAATTTAAATAAATTACTGACAAGGCAGAAAAAAATTCTCTCTTTTCCCAAAGAAATATACTTTTTCACTTATGTATATTGGAATTGGTTAATTGATCAGTTGATTAATTCATTTAGTTAGTCAAGATAATTAGATTTATTTTAATTTGGTTAAATAGTTTGTTATATTTTCCTATAGTTAGTTAAACTTTTGAGATTAGTTGGATCTAGAAGTTGTACATAGATAAATGTAATGTAGCTTATGTACAAGTAATTGTGATGATAAGGTTTCAATTTTCATCTAAATCTCCCTAGTAAAATCTACATGGTATCAGATCTCTAAACTGTTAATCAGTTTAATACAATAATCGATGAGCCAGAGAGATGGGAGATGTTGAAGCTTCCACCATTGATGCATCACAAATATTTACAGTTGAAACAATCATTGATGTCGACTGAAAGCAAATCCATCCACTTCATCTTCATTATTCACACTCCTGCTAGTGTGCTCATCACTGTGCAACTTACAAGGATATGGACTTACTCTTTATGAAGCAGATTCATGTTGATTAACCTTCGAGCAAAGAGTAAGTTCAGGTTTGTGTTAGGGACTTGCAAGAAGAGTGCTAATCAAGAAGAACGGAAAGAGCAATGAGTTAAATGCTATGCGTTTGTACTTTCTTTGATCATGAACTCTATATAGACGAAGCTGCTCGGTGGATTGCTATTGCTACAAATGCAACCATCATGTGGACATATCTAAAAGAGAGATTTGATAAGGTTGATGGATATCAACTGCACAAGGAGATCCGCACGATTCATCAAGGTAATTAGACAATTTCAAAATATTTCTTGAAATTATGATTTTTAAGGATGAGTTTGATGCACTGGTTTCTTAATCTTTATGCAAATGTGATAAATCTAGAACTTATATTGATCACGTAGCTTGTTGAAGGATAATTTTTCTTTTAATGGGATTAATTAAAATGTATTATCATGCACGAAGTCATATCCTGATGATAAACCCTCTACCTACTATTGGAATGGCATATTTTATGTTGATGGTTGTTGACACCAAATTTTGGACTTCCACCATATAAATTAATCAATTCGTGGTTCTTCGAGTTCAAACGACTAAAGATAATTAGTTTTATAAAATCTAAAGAAAAATACATAGTTTGCATCTTAATTATTTTCCATAGTTTCGTCACTTCTTATAATTTCTAGATAACATATTTTTACATAATTATGTATAAGATTAATACGTTTTATGATTATTCGAATATCATCTCAAGAGGATTTTAATTTTAGTAAGTATTTTATCAAATTAGTTTAGTTTAAATTATGGTTATATTTTTAAATCATTAGTTTGTAATTAAGTTAATTATTTTATTTCATTAAGATTAAGAAGCTCGTTAATTAATTAATATTAATTAGTCGTATTTAAATAATAGTCGAATGTTCAAAAATCAATTCTTTGGTTACGCCTTTAATTCATTTGATTAAATTATTAATTATTCTATTACAATTGTAGTCAAAACATCTTCAACCTATTTAGAGACCAATGTTTTGGGCCTTTATTTCAGCCAACCCTATTCAATATTTCCTTCAGCCCAATTCTTTCTCAAGCGCCCCAGCCCAAACTTTACACCCTCCAACCCGATCCAAGCTCAATTCTCAACAAATATCCAACATCACCTTACAACTTCCAAAAAAAAATGATCCATGCGTCTTCATCTTCTTCTCCAGATACCCAACAAATCAAAGACACCCAAATCTTGATCCATTTAAAACCCAGCAATCACGAGCCCAGTCAAAAAACATCCGACCCAGCAATTTCGTTTTCCCTTCGTCCTCTCACAGTTCTTCCAAGTGTCGAAATCTGGTGCGTGTAGTAACTCAAAATTTATTAAATATAAATTTATAAAGTTATTCTGATTATATTAAATTAATGAATATATTAGTCCAAATAAATATTATGGATTAATATAATTGACTTAATCATTTAAATTCAGATACATATGAATTTAATTAAAGCCTACTCCATAAAACCCATATGATATTTCACTTGAATATGATTGGCCGAAGGGAGTCATGTTCCAACCGCAACACCTCTATTCTAAAACTATAAATAGGGGTCTCATAATTCTGAAAAAGAGAAGAAAGAAATTTCTGACAAGAAGATAGAGAAAATCCATGGTACAAACGCCATTTAATTCTCTACAAAGCTACAAGTTTGAGAATTCAAGCATTCAAGTTCAAGACTAATCAAGATCAAGGCCATCGAATTCAAGAACAAGCTCGAAGCCCTTGAATTCCAAAAAAAGTCAAGATCAAGATAATGTTCAAGTTCAAGTTCATTAGAGATTCAAGAACAAGCTTTAAAGCCCTTAAATTTATATTTTAAAAGGTGAATTCAGAGCAATCATAGAGATTGTAATACTCACATTTGAAATAATAAAATTTATTGTTGTTATAATCTTCCTGTCTTGATTATTATTTTCTCGACGCGAATTTTATTGTCTACAAATTATGCACGCCCGGTGGGACAATCTCTACCTCTTTTCTCAACTCTTCATGAATCAAGGAATATTAAAATGTCTTCCACTAATGAAGAACAACTAGAAACCTTAACTAAAGCAATTGAAGACCTGACAAAGTGCGCACACGAAAAAGATGCTAAACCTTCAAAGCCAACAAATAAGATGGATAACTTGATTGAAAGAAGATCAAGTCAATCACCTTTGAAGCTTTCTAAAATTCAACACTAAGAAGTGTCTTGCTTAAAGCAAACAAAGATCAAATAGATTCATATCTCAGATGAAGGTTTGATTCCAATTTATCAGTTAAAGAACTTTATCATATACACAATCGAAGACAAATCTGAGTCTTCATCCCAATTTTATCCCCTATATGTAGAGCCATATACACAAAGGGTTTATAACTTGAAAATGTTTGAGGGTTATCAACCTCCCAAGTTTCAACAATTTGATGGCAAAGGAACTCCCAAACAACATATGTATCTCACTTTATCGAGACTTGCAATGCTGCAGGGATGTATGATGATTATCTTGTTAAAGAGTTTGTTCGATCTCTCAGAGCAAATGCATTTGATTGGTATAGATCTTGAACTAAATTCTATAGATAGTTGGGAGCGATTAGAGCAATAGTTCCTTTATCGTTTTTATAGAACAAGATGTGTCATTAGTATGATGGAACATACAAAGGCTCGTCAAGGTGAAGATGAGTTAGTTGTTGACTTTATCAATCATCGGAGAAGTCTGAGCCTCAACTACAAAGATCGCCTTAGTGAAATTTTTACCAATGAATTGGGGTCTTCACTACATTTTTCAAGGATTAAAGCCCAATACATTTGAAGAGTTGGCAACTCGTGCACATGACATGGAATTAAGTATGTATTTACGAGAAGATCAACAATCTCCTGTCTATTGACCTCATAAAGATGAAGATATAGAAGAAATCCAAAGTGGGGGCAAGTCTGCATCCGAAGATGACTTTGAAGAGTCATTGTATATCTAGACTCTCCTTAATGCATGAGATTAAAATTCAAGTTACAATGCTCCGTAATGTAGGAGCTTAAACTGCAAGTTACAATGCTCCTTGAAACACAAGCTTAAACTATATATCACTTAAATCTTCAAGTTAGAGTTAAATCTTCAAGTTGAAATGCTCCTAGAAATACGATCTTAAACTGTATGTCACGTAAATCTTAAAGTTTGAGTTAAATCTTCAAGTTGAAATGATCCTTGAAACACGATCTTAAATTGTATGTCACTTAAATCTTCAAGTTAGAGTTAAATCTTCAAGTTGAAATGCTCCTTGAAACACGAGCATAAATTTCAAGTTAAATTTAAATCTTCAAGTTAAAGTTAAATCTTCAAGTTGAAATGCTCCTTGAAAAACGATCTTAAACTGTGTGTCACTTAAATCTTCAAGTTTGAGTTAAATCTTCAAGTTGAATGCTCATTGAAACACGATCTTAAATTGTATGTCACTTAAGTCTTCAAGTTTGAGTTCAATCTTCAAGTTGAAATACTCCTTGAAACACGAGGTTAAACTGTATGTCACTTACATCTTCAAGTTAGGTTAAATCTTCTAGTTGAAATGCTCCTAGAAACACGAGCTTCAATTGTGTGTCACTTAATTTTCAAGTTTGAGTTAAATCTTCAAGTTGAAATGCTCCTTAAGACACGAACTTAAACTATATGTCCCTTAAATCTTCAAGTTTGAGTTAAATCATCAAGTTAAAATGCTCCTCAAGGTACGAGCCTAAACTGCATGTCAATCCTGGCCCACAAGAGTATAAACTATGTACGACACAACAAAAAGTCACTCACTCCTCCAGAACTACGTTGTGACTTGATATTCTTCATTGAGGTATGTAGGCACTTAGAATATGCACTTAGAACCATATTCTAAGTTCAGATGCATAAGTGTCAAAAAATCAAATGTTCCCGCTTGATCTGTTACATGAGTTAAAGCTAGGAGTAAGCTTTCATAAAAGCTCAGACTTGCACCAAATGGGTTGTGACTCAATGGGGGCAAACCTTTATGAATAAAATTGCTTCAAGATGAAGTTTACAAATCTCCAAGTATACAAGTAAAAGTCTTCAAATTCTTCAAGCCTAGTCTTTGAAAGATAAAATATCTGGAAAAGACTTGAAGAAGGGGGCATTTGTAGTATTGCTCCACCCGTGTTCGAACGTAGGTGGGAGTAATGATTTAATGTGATTTTTTAATTGGTGAATTAATTTAATAAATTAATAAATTAATGGATGATTTAAAAAGAAAAAATCATATTTTATTATTAATTATTATTTATTTATTAATTAATGTATTTTTATGACTAAGTCTCCTAGTTGACTAAGTCTAAACTACTTCACCTCCTTTAACTCTCTCTCACGCTCATCTCTCTCACGTTTTCTCCACTCTTTTCACGATTTCCCTCTGCCTAAACGACTTCAAGAACAGAAAAATTACTAGAGTTCTTCACACTTGAAGAACTCACACTAAAATATAAGAAAACAAGCTAGTGAACACGTTAGGTAAAGAGGGGTTTTTCCATCGAAAGTGTTGTGTTGAAAACTAGGATTGGACTTTAGTTTTGGAGAGTGTTTTGGGCAGCAACTTCAAGGTTTGAACGTCAAAATAAGATATGGGTTTTCTTCTTTCTTAGTCCCTTTCCCAACACATCCCCTTAAGGTTCATTTTATTTATTCGAAAACTAGGATTGTTTCCCCTTTTGCATACCCCTATCACTATCTCCCATTGAATCGTAGGTTGGGTATGATTGCTAGTAGATTTAGGTGTATGCTATGTTTTCGTATGATTACGTTGTGTACTTGAAATCGTATGATAGAGAACCATGTATTCGAAAGTTTGTGCAAGTGTATGCATGTGCAAAAATGTTATTGTGAATGTACTGTGAATTAGGCTGAGTTAAGGCTTCAAGTTTAATATTGTTTTGGTTGTCATTTTACGTACATTAATCTATGTAAATGGTGATGTTCATTGAAATGGAAATCGGGCTGATTTGAGTGTCAAGATTTTGGCTAAACGAATCCATGAAATACCCCCCAAAAAGTGTTAAACGATCCCTGAATTTTCCAAAGTTTTCAAGCGGATATATTGATGAAAATCAGTAAAGAAAATGATTAAGTTTCCAGCCAAAAATATAAGTTTAGTTTAGGCTAAAATATAGAGAACAAATCTGGAATATTTAAATGAATTTAAAGGGATGAGGCCAAGATTCAAACCTGTGACCTCACCCGTTTGGTACCTTTAATTCTCAATAAAAGAAAAGGGGTCAGGGGGGATAAGAAATGGGGTGTACAGGCTATGAAAGGAGAGAGAAAAAAATTAAATAAATAAAATGGCAGGCGTGGGAATCGAACCCATGACCTCCAGGCAGTGAATGAAGCGAAAGTCAAAAAAAGAAAGGAGGGTACTCACTAGTCGGTAAGGGAAAGGCGCTTTTCTTACGCTAATTCTTCTCTTATTATATTTACTAGATTGACTTTTGCACTGAGCCCTATTCTATCTCGAGTAACCTGATTCGGCTTTTCCGACAATTCGAACTGAAAATAAGATAAAAGAATAAGAAAAAGACCATAGTAGATCTATGATTAGCCCTCGGTCGGGATGGTCCTGTCGAAGAACTTGATTCATGTAGAGAAAGAAACTTAGGATAGGAGACTGATGGAAGCAGCAGGGCTGGGTCTGCTAGTGAAACCCCAAAACCTCAAATCCCCTAATGCCTATCAAATAGGAGTCCTACTGAGGATCCGGTGTCTAAGGTTTCTAGGTGAGGCGTAGGAATCGAACCCATGACCTAAAGGCCAGAAAGGAGAAAGGGCGAAATAAATAAGAAAATAAATTGAGGATGTGGGGGCTCGATCCCACAACCTCACTGCCAATACTTAGCCAAGTCCACTTTTAACTAAAACTAAAATAAGGAGGTTGAGGTGGTTCGAATCCACAACCTCACAGCCCCTATCGAAATAAAGCATAAATAAAGAGAGGTTTTGGGGGTTCGATCCCACAACCTCATGGTCCATGCAAATTTGAAAAGAAGAATTAAATGAAAAAAGGGGTTGTGGGGTTCGATTCCACAACACTTCGGCCAAATAAGAGGAGAATCCAAGGAGAAAAATAAATATAGAATGTTGATGTTGGGCTCGATCTAGGGTCCTAATATCATGAATACTAAACATAAAGTAAAAAAAATGTAACTATTATCCAAGGGGTTTGAACTTGGGTTCCTTTGCCCAAATTTTTGTATTGTATACATAAGCTATACGTGAATTAAATGTTCTAGAATAATGCCACCTACTTAGATTGAAATCGATATGTTTGCATACATATAAGATACATAAGTCATGTACTACATAATCTTAGGAAAATATGAGTCACTTAACGAAATATGAATGAAGCCTCATGGCTTGTATATATAGACCCATAAGTCTAGCATACGTTTAAAAATAAGTGAATCTAAGATGTATGTAATAAAATGAAGTAACCCTAGAAGTGTTAAGTACGAGGGTAAAACACACTAAATTGCCAAGTGCATTGGCATATGATGAAATGATTATTATGTAATGAAATGATAAAAACCTAGAAGGGTTAATTAAGAGTGTGAAACACACAAATGTCCAAGTACATTGGCATATGATGAAATGAACATTCACGTAAAATGGGGTGAGTAATTATGAATAGCAATTGTACTAATGCTAATGAATGTGATGACCACATGATATTAGGCTAATGTGAAAGATGAGAAAAATCTCAAATGAGCCTAAGTAAATGTTACCAAAATGTACACACCTATGAGAGTGTGATTTAATGAAGAGACCAGTCTCTATGAACACTCAAATGAAAGTATTGAGGTTAACATACTTAATACTAATAATGAGATGAGAAATCATCTATTGAACTATGATGTCCTCATACTAGAAGCCAACTTCCATTATGTAATAGTTGAATGTAATGGAACTTTATACTGGGCACCGATAGACTAGCTATTAGCGGTGATGCCTTTTTTTGGGAAGGGCGGAGGTTCACGCAACTCTCATCAGATGAGACTCTCCGGCATGCCGGGTGTGGGTCTCCTTATATCTCATAGTCTTCGAACCTATAGTGACAATATAGGGATCTGGCGGGGTTAAATTCCCATGTACGCTAGCATGTTTTGGGTCACCTTGGCAGGTGATTCCACCTCTTTTCAGTGTAGGGGAGACACTGGATTTAATGATGCTTA
Source organism: Solanum pennellii (assembly GCF_001406875.1). NCBI lineage: Eukaryota > Viridiplantae > Streptophyta > Magnoliopsida > Solanales > Solanaceae > Solanum > Solanum pennellii. Next base: position 64,890,557 of record NC_028646.1, read on the forward strand.
CATGATCAATGTCGGTTAAAGTTAAAGTTCCCAATAAATGAATGAGACCAGCTTCAAATCATGTACACAATGAAATGAATGATACCAAAGGTGTTAGGATAGGATAATGAAGAGGTAAGGTAGACTCAAGTAATGATAGAAGGTTATTCTTGATCATTGTACAGCAAACCCGATGAGAGTTTTAAACTACATCCTAGGTGTAGCTGGTGTTTACAATAGCTTATGAATAAATGAAATAAACTACGTATGAATGAATGAAGCAGACTCTGTGTTTGCTAATGAAGACGCCCTAGTTGAGGTCTCATACGTTGAGCCCTCATTTTGTAAAGTCTTAATGTCAAGTGCATGAATCCAACGTCTCATGGCATATGAATGAATGTTATAAAAGATGTTATGTGGTATATGCTATGTGATATGTGTTATCTGTAAAATGTTATGTGTTGTGTACAATATGATAAGTATGATGATGCATGTTATTCTAATGGCATGACCTTCCTAATCCAACTTTGGAAAGTTCACTGAATTTCCTAATCCATATTTGGAAAGATCACTAACTTTTCTAATCCAAATTTGGAAAGTTCACTAACTTTCCTAATCCAAATTTGGCAAGTCCACTGATTCGACTTCCCATAATCATGTTGTTAGGAAACTTCTATTTTTGCTCATGAATGTCCGTGGTGTGTGCTTGCATATACCCATACTTAGTACAAGTGTGTGCTAACCCTATACAACTCTACGATTTTAGGTGCATGCACAAGTGGAAGCTAGAGCTACAGGTTGACGCTGAAGCAATCCAGACGTCGAGCATTCATCCGGACTTGGTACGACCTCATGCTTTGGAGGATGCTTGCCATTTATATTCTAGCTTAGTCTTAGGATTGAGTTAGTGGAGTTTGTTCCACTAGCATTTCTTTCCCTTATTATTTTCTGACTTTGTATTGATGCCATTTTGGCAAGTATTCAGTTATTGCTATATTAAACTATTTCTTTCATTTGATGATCTTAATGTTAGATGGTTGATGGTGAACAAATTATGATTATATTATAAATGATTAGTAAGAATGTTAAGTAACAAAAAGTTCATAGTTTCCGCTATAATTAACATAGATGAAGTAACGATGATGTATATAGGCTTGTCTGCGACCTCTGAGAGGTCAACAACGCCTGTCTTGTCTGGGGTCTAGATTCTGATCGTGACAAAGTTTGTATCAGAGCACTAGATTAAATTCCGAGAATAATAAGTTTTCATCAACCACATTGAGTAGTTTCTAAGTCATGGTAATGAAGTGCGCCATTATCCTTAATTAGAGACTGCATGGTCCGTAGGAAAATTTCCCTTCTTCTGATCTTACCGTGCATTTCCTATTGTCCGATTTCTTTGTGTTATGAGCTTGTCTAACATCAATCCTTATTGTTTTCATAGAATGAATACTAGGAGGAATGTTGGTCAAAGGAAAAGAGGAGCAGCTATTGGGAACAATCAGGTTCCACCCCAGGCTCAAGCTGAAGTAGTAGCTATGCGAGTTAACCCATCTGGATTGACTGATGCGGAGGTGTGGGAATATATGGCCTAGATGGAAGAGGCCATCACTATGTAGGCCCAGTACATGACTGCCTAGGTCAAGCGGCGAATATTGAAAGGGAGAACCCACCAGTGCGTAGCATGGATGACAGGCTGAGAGACTTCACGAGGATGAAACCTCCTATTTTCACAAGGTCTAAGACTTCAAAGGACGCCCAGGAATTTGTGGATGAGGTGCATAAGATTTTGGTGGCTCTAGGGGCCGCAGATACTAAGAAAGTAGAGCTGGCTTCCTATCAGCTCAAGGATGTTGCACAAACTTGGTGCAAAATGTTGTAGGATAGCCGTGCTTTGAGCGGATTTTCGGTCACTTGGGAGCTGTTTAAGACAACCTTCCCTGAGAAATTATTTCCCAGGGAGATGAGAGAGGCAAAGGTTGAGGAGTTTATCAACTCTAAGCAGGGATCAATGACAACCAGGGAGTATTCCCTAAAGTTTGTCAAACTATGCAGGTATGCTACTTCTTTTGTATCTAACAGCAGGGATGAGATGAGCAGGTTCCTCACAGGAATCAACGGAGATTTGGAGGAGGAGTGTCGGTCATCGATGCTCCATGATAACTTGGACCTCTCTAGGTTGATGATGCATGTTCAGCAGGTAGAGCAGAGCCGCAAAAAGAGGGGCTTTCGTGATGCTAGGAGGCCGAAGACTCAATATGAGGCAAGTCCCAGCCATGGAGGCCATAGAAACAAAGTTGGCATCCGTGAGAAGCCCGGGTTCAAAAAGGGGCGGCAGAATTCTTGGAATTCTAATTTCTAGAGGAGTAAAACACCTATTGGAGGCAGAACTGAGCCCAAGAAGGCCAATGGAGGTGATATGCAGCGTCCTAAAAAGAATTGTGCTAAGTGTGGCCTTGCTGACAGTGGAGAGTGTACACAGTGAACTAATGCCTGTTTCAGTTGTGGTAACAGTACGCATAAGGTTAGAGACTGCCCATAGAACAGAGGTCAGGATGGAGGTAATGCTCAGACTAGGCCTAATCCACAGGGTGTAGTCGCAGCCGAGCCTTCTAAGAGGAACAAGTTTTATGCCCTAAAGGGCAGGGAGGAGCTGGAGAAGTCCGCTTCATATGGTCACAGGTACGCTACAAGTATTCTTAACTTCTGTTTATGCTTTACTTGATCCAGGGTCTACGCTTTCCTTTGTAACTCCATTGCTTGCTCTCACTTTTGAAATATTTCCTGAAGTTCTGCATGATCCTATAGTGGTTAGTACACCTTTAGGAGAAAATATAAGAACTGATAGAGTATACAAGGATTGCCCAATAGTTGTAAGTGGTAAGACTATGTGTGCAGACTTGGTTGAGTTAGCCATGCATGATTTTGATGTTATCCTTTGCATGTACTGGCTTCAAAATTGTTATGCTTGTTTGGATTGTCGTAGTAGAGTGGTAAGATTTTGTTTCCCTAATGAAGAGGAACTAGTCTGGGAGGGGTACACCTCTAGTCATCCTAATCCGTTGATTTCGAACCTTAAGGCCAATAAAATGATGTCCAAGGAATTATTATGTCATACTGTGAGTGTTAATGATTAAGGTCATAATATTCCTTCCATAGAGTCAGTGCGTGTTGTGAATGAGTTCCTAGATGTATTTCTTGATGATTTGCTTGGAGTCCCTCCTCCTTGAGAGATTGACTTTGGTATCGACTTAGAACCCGATACTAAACCAATTTCGACTCCTCCCTACAAAATGGCTCCAGCTGAACTCAAAGAGTTGAAGCTGCAGTTAAAAGATCTTACTGATAAGGGTTTCATTCAGCCAAGCATATCCCCTTGGGGCGCACCAGTGTTGTTTGTGAAAAAAAATGATGGAACCCTTAGAATCTGTATTGATTATCGACAGCTCAACAAAGTCACTATAAAGAATAAGTATCCACTTCCCAGAATAGATGATTTGTTCGATCAGCTCAAGGGTCTAGTTTCTTCTCTAATATTGATCTTCGTACAGGGTATGATCAGCTTAAGGTTAGGGATGGAGATAACCCAAAGAAAGACTTTCGTACCCGTTATGGTCATTATGAGTTCTTGGTTATGTAATTTGGTCTCACGAATGCACCTGCTGCATTTATGGATCTCATGAACAGGATCTTCCGTGAATACCTTGACTCTTTTTTCATAGTATTCATTGATGACATTCTTATCTACTCTAATACCAAGAAAGAGCATGAACAACATTTCGGACTAACCTTGAAGGTACTTAGACAACATCAGTTGTGCGCCAAATTAAGCAACTGTGAATTTTGGCTTAGATCAGTGACCTTCCTGGGTCATGTTGTATCCGATAGAGTTGTAGAGGCAAACCCCAAAAATACTAAGGCTGTTAAGAACTGGCCAAGACCTCTTACTCCCACAGATATCTGTAGCTTCTTGGGATTGGCTGGTTACTACCATAGGTTCGTGGAGGGATTTTCTTCCATTGTTGTCCCACTAACAGCTCTGACTAAGAATAAGGTCAAGTTTGAATAGACAGATACTTGTGAGAAGAGTTTCTAGGATCTCAAGGACAGACTCACTTCAGCCTTAGTGCTTACTTTGCCTAAGTGTGGTGAAAATTAGACTGTTTATTGTGATGCATATAGGGTTGGTTTAGGTTGTGTTCTTTTGCAGGGTAGTAAGTTGATAGGCTATGCATCAAAATAGCTCAAGGTTAATGAGAAGAATTATCCCACTAATGACGTGGATTTAGTAGCTGTGGTGTTTGCACTGAATATGTGAAGGCACTACTTGTATGGACTACATGTGGATGTGTTCACAGACCACAAAAATCTCTAGTATGTGTTTACACAGAGGGTGTTGAATCTACGTCAGCAGAGATGGTTGGAGCTTTTGAAGGATTATGACATGAATGCTCACTACCATCCAGGTAAGGCTATTATTGTAGCCGATGCTTTGAGAAAGATAAGCATGGCAAGTACAGTCCACGTTGAGGATGACAAGAAGGATTTAGCAAAAGATATACACAGACTGGCCAGACTAGATGTGCGATTGAATGACTCTACTAGTGGGGGTGTTTCAGTTCATCCAAGTTCTGAATCATCCTTGGTAGTTGAAGTCAGGCAGGGTCAGCAACTCGATCCTGTGTTGATGGAACTGAAGGACTCAGTGTTGATAAAGATGAATGAGTCTTTCGCTTTGGGAGGTGATGTCATACTTAGGTATCAAGACAGGTTGTGTGTACCATATGTGGATGATTTGCGAACTAGGATTGTTGGAGAGGCCCATGGTTCCAGATATTCCATACATCCAGGTTCCACCAAGATGTATCATGATCTTAAACAGATTTATTGGTGGGATGGCATGAAGAAGAACATTGCAGAATATGTGGCCAAGTGTCCTATTTGTCAGCAGGTAAAGGAAGAATATCTTAAGCTTGGCGGTCTTACTTAGATTATTGAGGTTCCGACATGGAAGTAGGAGGCCATTAATATGGACATCGTGGTTGGTCTTCTGAATACTAGGAGACAACATGACTCCATATAGATTATTGTGGACAGATTGACTAAGTCTGCCAACTTTATCCCTGCGAAGTCTACTTACAAAGTCGAGGACTATGCGAGACTCTACATAGACGAGATTATGAGATGGCATGGGATTCCTCTGTCTATCATTTCAGTTAGAGAAGCTCAGTTTACTTCACATTTGTGGAGATCTTTCAAAAAAAGCTTGGGCACGCAGATAAAGCTTAGTACTGCCTTTCATCCTCAGACTGATGGGCAGGCAGAGCGCACCATTCAGACATTGGAGGACATGTTGAGAGCGTGTGTGATTGACTTCAGAGGTAGCTGGGATGACCATTTGCCTTTGATAGAATTCTCGTATAATAATAGCTATTACTCAAGCATTGGGATAGCACCGTTTGAGGCATTGTATGGTAGGCGGTGTAGATCTCCATTTGGGTTGTTCGAGGTTTGAGAGTCAATCTTTTTGGGTTCAGAGATCATTCATGAGGCCTTAGAGAAGATCAGAGTGAACAGGCACAAGTTGACTACTGCTTATAGTCGGCAGAAGTCATATGCAGATAACAGAAAACGGCCCTTAGAGTTTGATGTTGGTGACCAGGTCTATCTGAAGATATCACCTATGAAGGGGGTGATGAGGTTTGGAAGTATGGGGAAGTTGAGTCCGAGGTATGTTGGGCCTTACGAGATCGTACAACATGTTGTTGAGGTGGCCTATGAGTTGGCATTGCCTGCGGAGCTTGCTTCTATCCATCCAGTCTTTCATGTATCTATTTTAAAGAAGTGCCTAGGTGATCCAGCATCTATTCTACCTATGGAAGGTTTGGGGGTCGATGAAGATTTGTCCTCTGAGGAGGTACCTGTTGAGATCTTAGACAGATAGGTCAAACGGCTGAGGAACAAGGAGATTGCCACAGTGAAGGTATCGTGGAGAAATCATCTTGTTGAGGGTGCTACGTGGAAGGCTGAGGCTGACATGAGATCCCGTTACCCTCATCTTTTCAACTCTTGAGGTTAGACTTCCTACTATTAAGTATAAGTTTCCTTCTCTCCATATTTGTTGTTATTGCTTTGCTATGCATAGTGATTATGTTATGATCTGACTGGCATTACGCTATAGTGGTAGTGTCATTCGGGAACGAATGTTCCTAAGGTGGGGATAATGTAACAACCCTAAAAATGATTAAGATAAGAAATGCTTAATGTGCCAAGATTACCTACAATTAGACCAGGGTTCACACGGAGAACCAGACCTTGGAACCTTTACTACAGCCAAGCCAACTAACTTGGGGAGTTAGTTGAGCTTGTAAAGATTGGGTCTAACCATATAGGGCTCTCGAATACAAAGATTTAGTCGAAGGAGTCTTTATCGGACATAAAAATAAAAAATCTTAGGTTTGAAGGGTCTAGGGGTAAAATGGTCTTTTCCTGGCTAAGGGTAGTATCGTAATTACCCTAAATATGTAATTAATTAATTAATTAATAAAGCGGAGGGGCAATTTGGGGAGAGATCCAAATTGAGCCCTTGAAGTGAGTCTTGCTCCACCCAGGTTCGAACCTAGGTGGGACCAATGATTTCATGTGATTTTTTAAATTGGTGAATTAATTTAATAAATGAATAAATTAATGGCTTATTTAAAAAGGAAACGTCATATTTTATTATTAATTATTATTAATCCATTAATTAATGTGTTTTTATGACTAAGTCTCCTAGTTGACCTACTTCACCTCCTTTAACTCTCTCTCACTCTCATCTCTCTCACATATTCTCCACTCTTTTCACGATTTCTTACTGCCTAAACGACTACAAGAACAGAAAAATTACTAGAGTTCTTCACACTTGAACTCACACAAAAATATAAGAAAACAAGCTAAGTTAACACGTTAAGTAAAAGAAAGGGTGTTTCCGTCGAAAGTTTTGTGTTGAAAACATGGATCGGACGTGAGCTTTGGAGAGGGTTTGGGGCAGAAACTTCAAGGTTTGAACGTCAAAATAAGGTATGGGTTTTCTTATTTCTTGGTCCCTTTCCCAAGAGACCCCTTAAGGTTCTTATTATTCATTCGAAAACTAGGATTGTTTCCCCTTTTGCATGCCCCTGTAGCTTGCTCCCAATGAATCGTAGGTTGGGTATGAATGCTGGTAGATTTAGGTGTATGTTATATTTTCGTGATGAATATGATTACGTTGTGTACTTGAAATCGTATAATAGACAACCATGTATCCTAAAGTTTGTGCAAGTGTATGCATGTGCAAAAATGTTATTGTGAATGTACTGTGAATTAGGCTGAGTTAAGGCTTCAAGTTTAATATTGTTTTGGATGTCATTTTATGTACATTAATCTATGTAAATGGTGATGTTCATTAAAATGAAAATCGGGCTGATTTGACTGTCAATATTTTGGCCAAACGAATCCATGAAATACCCCCCAAAAAGTGTTAAACGATCCCTGAATTTTCCAAAGTTTTCAAGTGGATATATTGATGAAAATCAGTAAGCAAAATGATTAAGTTTTCATCCAAAAATATAAGTTTAGATTAGGCTAAAATATAGAGAAGAAATCTGGAATATTTAATTGATTTTAAAGGGATGAGGCTAGGATTCGAACCTGTGACCTCACCCGTTTGGTACCTTAAATTCTCAATAAAAGAAAAGGGGTCAGGGGGATTCGAAATGGGGTGTACTGGCTGAGAAAGAAGAGAGCAAAAATTTAAATAAATGAAATGGACGGCGTGGGAATCGAACCCACGACCTCAAGGCTAGAAAGGATAATGGGAGAAATAAATAAGAAAATAAATTGAGGCTGTGGGGGATCAATACCACAACCTCACTGCCAATGCTTAGCCAAGTCAACTTTTAACTAAAAATAAAATAAGGAGGTTGTGGTGGTTCGAAACCACAACCTCACATCCCCTAGCAAAATAAAGCATATATAAAGAGAGGTTGTGGGGGTTGGATCCCACAACCTCATGGTCCATACGAATTGGACAAGAAGAATTAAATGGAAAAAAGCGGGTTGTGGGGGTTCGATCCCACAACCCTTCGACCAAATAAGAGGAGAATCGAAAAAGAAAATTAAAGATAGAATGTTGATCTGGGGTCTCTCTCTAGGGTCTCAATGTCATGAAGACTAAAAATAAAGTCAAGAGAAAATGTATGTATTGTCCTAGGGGTTCCAACTTTGGTTCCCTTGCCCGAATTTCCGTATTGATACATAATTCATACGTGAATTTAATATTCAAGAATAATGCCAGCTACTTAGATCAAATTCGAGATCTTGGCATATATATAAGATAAATAAGTCTTGTACTACATAATATTAGGAAGATATGAGTCACTTAACAAACTATGAATGAAGCCTTATGGCTTGTATGTATAGACCCATAGGTCTAGCATACGTTTAAAAATAAGTGAGATTAAGATGTATGTAATGAAATGAAGTAACTCTAGAAGGGTTATGTACGAGTGTAAAACACACTAAATGCCCAAGTGCATTGGCATACGATGAAATGATTATTATGTTATTGAAATGATAAAACCCTAGAAGGGTTAAGTAAGAGTGTGAAACAGATAAATGGCCAAGTGCATTTGCAAATGATGAAATGAACATTCACGTAAAATGGGGTGAGTAATTATGAAGAGCAATTGTACTAATGTTAATGAATGTGGTGACAACATGATATGAGGCTAATGTGAAAATGAGAACAATCTCAAATGAGCCTACGTAAATTTTACCAAAACGTACTTACCTATGAGAGTGTGAGTTAATGAAGAGACCAGTCTCTATGAACACTCTAATGAATGTATTCAGATTAACACACTTAATACTATTGATGAAATGAGAAATCATCTATTGAGCTATGATGTCCTCATACTAGAGGCCAGCTTCCATTATGTAATAGTTGAATGAAATGGAACTTTGTACTGGGCACCGATAGACTAGCTATTAGCGGTGATGCCTATTTTTGGGAAGGGCGGAGGTTCACGTAACTCTCATCAGATGAGAATGTCCGGCATGCCGGGTATAGGTCTCCTTATATCTCCTAGTCTTCGAACCTATACTGCCAATATAGGGACCTGGCGGGGTTAAATTCCCATGTACGCTAGCATATTTTGGGTCACCTTGGCCGGTGATTCCACCTCTTTTCAGTGTAGGGGAGACACTGGATTTCATGATGCTCACATGATCAATGTCGGTTAAAGTTAAAGTTCCCAATTAATGAATGAGGCCAGCCTCAAATGATGTACACAATGAAATGAATGATACCAAAGGTGTTAGGATAGGATAATGAAGAGGTATGGTAGACTCAAGTAATGATACTAGGTTATTCTTGATAATTGCACAGCGAACTCGATGAGAGTCTTAAACTACATTCTCGGTATAGCTGGTGTTTACACTAACTTATAAATGAATGCAATGAAGTATGTATGAATGAATGAAGCAGACTCTGTGTTTTCTAATGAAGACACCCTAATTGAGGTCTCATATGTTGAGCCCTCATTTTGGAAAGTCTTAATGTCAAGTGCATGATTCCTACGTCTCATGGTATATGAATGAATGTCATAAAATATGTAATGTGCTATATGTTATGTGATATGTGTTATGTGTAAAATGTTATGTGTTGTGTACAATATGATAAGTATGATGATGCATGTTACTCTCATGGCATGACCTTCCTAATCCAAATTTGGAAAGTTCACTGACTTTCCTAATCCATATTTGGAAAGTTCACTGACTTTCCTAATCCATATTTGGAAAGCTCACTAACTTTCCTAATCCAAATTTAAAAAGTTCACTAACTTTCCTAATCCAAATTTGTCAAGTACACTGATTTGATTTCCCATAATCATGTTGTTAAGAAAGAGCTATTCTTGCTCATGAATGTCTGTGGTGTGTGCTTGCATATACCCACACATAGTACAAGTGTGTGCTAACCCTATACAACCCTACAATTTTAGGTGCAGGCACAAGTGGATGCTTGAGCTACAGGTTGACGCTGAAGTTATCCGGTCGTCGAGCATTCATCCGTACTTGGTAGGCCCTCATGCTTTCGAGGATGCTTGCCATTTATAGACTAGATTAGTCTTAGGATTGAGTTAGTGAGGTATGTTCCACTAGCGTTTCTTTCCCGTATTATTTTAGACTTTGTATTGGTGCCATTTTGGCAAGAATTCAGTTATTGCTATACTAAACTATTTCTTTCATTTGATGATCTTAATGTTAGATGTTTGATGGTGAACAAATTATCATTATATTAGAAATAATTAGTTAGAATGTTAAGTAACAAAAAGTTCAAATTTTCCGCTAAAGTTAACCTAGATGAAGTAACGATGACGTACGTAGGCTTGTCTGCGACCTCTGAGAGATCAACGACGCCGGTCATTCTGATCTTGAAAGATTTTTTCTATTATCTTCCGTTCTTAATTATTGTTTTCTCGATGCGAATTTTATTGTCTAGAGTGCGTTCTTTGTCGTTTCTCCGATAATCAAACGTCTCTTCTCTAGTTTCCGTTGAAAATTGCACAAGTTTGGTACAATTGATAGTTGTCCAGCTTATAATTTTGAAGGGATTCGAATTTCGAATTCGAAATTCCTCCTCTCGATTTCCCTCCTTTTTCAATTCCAATTCTCCCTCTTATAAATACCTATATCTTTTACTGTTTTGGGCGGATTTTTTTGGGGAAAGCTATTTTACTATTTGAAACAGAATGAATTTTTATCAAAGAAAATAGACGTAGAGATAGAAAATCTAAGAAATAGCTATGGAAAACATACATTAAGAGCTCACGAGCTTAGTGATATTCTCATTTAAATTCGTCGGAGTTTGTCGGAATTTGGTGAGGCCCCGTTTGGTGTGAAGTCGTTGCATATTCTCTATGCTGCCTCCATATCGCTGCCCAAAAGATGGTAACACGTCTTTCTTGATAGAATTCTTTTTTTTCCTTCTCTTTTCCATTTTGAGTTGATATTTTCAGTATTGGGAATCTGTTATTGATGTTCGCTTGTCTATTTAACGTTAGTTCGATGGTGATATTAGTAGGAAGAGTGTGTTCCTATTTATTTCATTTGTCGGCATATTATTGGGTTAGAGTTTGGAAGTCCGCTAGTTTTATCATAATGTTGTTCTGCTATTCATCCTTATTAGCATATTTCTTGAATATAGTTGAATTTTTACTGTTATTTAATATCCGGCATCTTATCCTTTCATTCTTTCACCGAGTTGAACGAATGAACTGACATGTCGAGATTTGGACTTTTCCTGTGTAGTTGGTAAGCGTTTGAACTTTGGGTTCGCATTTTCAGTTCGTCTAAATTATGTTTGTGGTTCCAAGATCATTTTATGTTTGGTTTTCTATTGGAAATATGTCACAATATTGTGCTAAAATCATATGGTGTTTTTTGTTGCCTAGAATTGTTTTCTTCTCTACCTGGAGTTGTGGAATATCTAAAAAAGGGGAGATAAAGGAAAAATGTCTCATATTGTTTTCATACCTAACTTTAGCAAGAAACAGTGGCATATCTTGCTATTTTTGGCTACTTCTTTACTCCAATTTAAGATGTTTATTATTATTCTAAACATAGATACATTGTTACCTTTTCTTAGTTTTATGTTGTATCTTAATCCGAATGACATAAACTTTCCATTTGGTCACTGTTGGTTTTCACTATTAGCAATCACTACCGTTGGTTATCTTACTTTATCATGAGGAGATTGGTTTAGTTTTAAGAGGATATTCTTTGAATAATGCATGTTTTCGTTGGTCATTTTTAGCATAACATGGGTATAGTAAATCAAACACATGCATTTTGGTCTTATTTTATTTTCATTTGTCTTGGCTGCATTATATAGATTTAAAGCATGCTCTATCATTAATCTTTATCTTGTTTTAATCTCTTCTATTTTTGATTCGGCTTCTCCCGAGTTTTTGGATACTCTTTTCCTAACATTCTGTCAATTCCCTTCATTAAGTCAGCAAACATGAAGTTGAGATACAGGTTTCCAAAGGTCTAATACGAAGCTTGAAATTAACTTATTAAGTTTCCAAAATCCCGAAAATGAGTTGTATACACTGATATACATATCTGAAATGTCAAAAGTCTGAGGGATACATGTCGGGAGACAATATACAGCTGGAAAACTTGTATACGGGAACAATGCAAAAATACGAACATAGACTATAGCCCATATGCACCAATATACATTCAGCGTCTACATATTCTCAAAGGTCAAAAATGGGCTCAAAAGCCTCAAAATAAATTTGGAAAAATTTACTTATATAAACAATTTTACTTATCTTATTATCTGTTTTTCCCTTTTTTTAAAAAAATATTACATAAGTCCTTTATTCCTCTCACTAATTGAAATTTTCGGATACAAAAATTCAATAGTCAAACCCACGTTTCCTACTTCCTTTTTTCTCTCACTAAATTCACTCCACATAGTTAGCCGTTACAATTGTCAAATCAATTTGATTTTTAAAAGAATTCTTTTTCTAGTCAATCAATTTCAAAATAGGTAGGAATTGTCTTCTCTATTGTTGTTTTCTCTCTCCCTAAATTCTAAGTTTATGAAATTTGTACACATGAAGACAACCAACCACATATGATATTAGGTTTTGTATGTATTTTTTTCTGGATTAAATTGCATAGGTTAATATGTTATTAATTTTTTGATGAAGGATGTTGCTAGTAAATTATGTACTGCACGATTAAATTTTTCCGCAAAATCTAATATTGAACCTCAGGAAAGTACCTTTAAGTTTGATTCACAATCAACTTCACCAATACAATTAGATTTTGTCATAATCACCAAAACATTGATTGTATCTGCTGTTTAGGTTGAAGATCAGATCCATGACTGCAGAGGTATGTATCTGATATATTATGATTTAATAGTGTTTATAGTTCATTACATATTATAAAAATTATATATTTCATACATATTTTTCTTGAATATAATTAAATGTATCATTAACTTATGTGTTAACACTTGTTTGTTCTTAAACATCAAATACAGATTGATGATACTGTCAAGAATCAGAAATAGTGGATGTTCCACTATTTCAGAATTCTAACCGAAACATGAGAATATTCATGGTACTACCAAAAATCAACACTAAATAGAGATTTTTTATGAAATCCAACTCATATATGAAAATATTCAAGTTACTCCATAAGTAAGTGTACATAAGATTGTATAAGTGTGATAAGATAATTTAGTATTATGATACATTATCAGATGTTTGATACATCATAATTTGTTTGTACATGATGCATTCTCAATTTAATGTATCATGATTTATACTACATGCTGCTTCTTTAGGATGATGAACCAGATCAAGGCCCTCAACATCTTAATGAAGAAACAACGAATGAAGACATATAAATAGTATATATCATGCATTAATTTATTAGGCATGATACTATATTCGAATATATACTAAATATATCTCATATTCATATTTTTTGTATATGGTACATAGCTACGTCGAGTATGGACAGGTTTTATAAATACTAATTTATACTACATGTATGAATTTGAAGGCAAACAACTTATCAGCAACAATTAATTGTTTAATGTATCCCGTAATAACACAGTACTTATAAGTTGAAAGAAGATACATAAATAGTGATGTGTCATGCACTAATTTTGTAGATATGATACGTAAACTCGAATTTTTACTAAATGTATCAATTGCATAACAACTATTACATAATAATGTCTCAATCTCAAATCTAACATCTTACGACTTATAACCAACAATTGCTTATTTTATGTATCTTGAATAAATACAATATTTATCAAGAACACTATATTATATTAGTACTAAGAATTATTGTATAAATTGTCGTACATATTTGTCTTATATAAACTAGTACAAAATTTGAATAAAATTAAGTATCAAATTCATTAATGCATAAGCACGTAATAATATTTCTTCTCATTAGTTTTAGTCAACTGTTGAATCATTTTAATACCTAACCAATGTAATGTAATTTATAACTTGATTGTTGATTCAATTATGTATTTACTTGATAATTTGTTCTAGTTAGTTGTGCATTGAATTATGTTTATACATTGAATTTAGTTGTATTTAGTCTTGATTCACTCGTTTATTTAATTGATAAATTAATCTCACTTATACATTTATAGATTCACTTGATTTTATTTTCCATACTATTTTCGCAACCTTATTGTATCATATACATTTTCAACTATATAATGATATATTATATGAAAATGTATCTGAACCATATCGAATGGAACCATACATTATTATCAAATAGCTAATGATACATTATTTTTAAAAAAAAAAAGGTATATGAAACACAATGTGTTACAAAAAATGAATACAAGGTCGAAATTCTTAATACTTCAATTTATTGTATCAAAATTTCACCAGCTATTAGTAAATTGTAATGTTTTGTCAAAGTAAAAGTTAGAAAAACAATACTAAAAATCAATAATCTCAAAATAATTTATCTGAAACATAACAGTAGTCCCGAAAAAAGAGTTTGTCAATCTCCTTTCAGAAAGAAACTACATTTTCTTAAGGCAAACGATGTATCGTCATCCACCTATATACATTGAATAAATAAATTTAGAAGATGGAACACTTGACACACTAAAAAGTGAGAGATACATCACATATCAATTAACTCAATTTAAGATACTCAAAAACCTAATGATAATTAACTCTAGATACATGATAGCTTATATATTGATATATATAAAGAAATTCATATATTGATAAATAAAAATTCACATGTATCTGATACTTTATAGTAATGACACACTGACTCACATTTATAGAAATTCATTGCATATACAAGTAAAAATAAATCAAGTTTCAATCAGCAATGTATCATGATCTATATGTGCATATACAAATTCAAATTTTAAAAAAGAAATTCACATGTATCTGATATTTTATATTAAAAGTATAGTAACTCGCAGATCTTCAAATCCATAATGTCTACTTCAAAGTTTTAATGTATCAATTCTATCAGTAATTTATCATGACTTATCAATCATATATAAATTCATGAATGAAAAACAATGATTAAAGCACATGAATATGTGTTTCATACCTTTTCTATCAAATATTTAACTCAAAAATTGAAGTTATGAAAAATAATAACTATTTTTACCCAAGCTAAGTGTAAAATAACAACTTTCAGTTGCTTTGATATTTGGGACCTGCCATTACACAATGGTAAGTAACAACCAGTACAAAAATAAAGATACCAAGAAAATTGGCAAAGAAACCCAACCTGGTCGTCCATTGTGAGATTCATTTAGAATTCAAAGAACTCAAAAGCTACGATCTTCGATTTTTTCTTCCTTCAAGAGTCTTAATCAAAAACCAAAATATTCATTATGTATCTTATCAAATTTTGAACAAAAATTTGAATCCTACTCGAAAGTTTCTTCGTTCAAATATGGACAAAGATGAACATGGATTATGAATTTTGAATTGATTTGTTATTTTAGGATATACGTTTCTTTGATTGATATAGTAAAAAGCAATTGAATAGCATAACCTATGGGATATTAATTTGATTTTCTATTTTATTTTGCAACAGCCATGTATATAAAGTATCACAATTAATGTATCCGCACAACCAATTATGTATCCGTATGTCTAAATATTTAAGAGATTTTTATAAAATAGAAAAAAGTAGAGATAGGATGTAATATAAGTTTTACACCATGAAATTTATGTAAGTTATACAATAAATTTCAAACAAATCTTTTTGAATTTAAATGGGCCTAGGCCTATTTTTGCAATCTTAGATCAGGACAAGTTACAAGACTTGGGCCAGAAGCCTATCAAATTTGAAATTTGGGCAAAAGGCCCAAATTTAATACTCTCTCCCTTTTCCTCTTATTGATTTGTGATTATGTTGACTAACATTATATTTATAGTTTGGTTTTAACTTAATTAATTCCCAAAAGATAGTCATGTTATCTATTATGTTCAAATTTAAATGTTTTTTATTTATTTATTATTTAGTTCTATTTTATTTTAATTGTCTTGCAAAATATAAACTAATCACTTTAAAAATACCATTTAAGTTTATTTTCCCTTTAAATAAAATTTAGTTTTATTTCTTAATAAAAACCTTAAAAGTTGATTGAAAAGTTGTTTTAGTCAAATCGCCGGTCAACTACAAGTTAGCGAACATCCGAGAGACTAAAACCTTCTCGAAATGTACATTGAACTTCGAACTATATTTATTTCAAATTGATTTTTATCTGTTCAAATTATTTTGAAAATTATGTTTTTTTTCTTGATTTTTATCAAAAAATTAAGTGACGATTCTGTTTAGTTGAAAAATCAATTTCTCTTAAATCATAAGTTTTATCGATTTTCCGAATGCAACTCATTTTCTTTATTTTATTTTTTTCGAGTAAAAAAATGGCAGACGGTCAATGTATGACTGCAAGTTCACATGTAGTGGGGATATTTTAGATATGCATGTGAAGGAATTCTACATCCAACTGCAATATATGTAGGGAAAGGGAATTCTCTGAGGAAATTTAGGATAAAAAGAAGAATTTGGATCAAATATGTGATCATTGTAAATTGTAAGGCCACATTAAGGAGAACTGTTTCAGGTTAGTTGGACACTTTGTTGACTGGAAGTTCAAAAAGAAGTCAGAATCGCCAGCAAATTAAGTTCAGAAAAATAAGCAACACGTCATGGCAAATCATGCAAATGCTATGAGATATGATAATTCTGATGATGCATTTGGCCCTTTTCTCACAGGCTTAGATTCTTACTGAAGATCCGTGTGACATTTGACAACTTACTCACGAATCTTTCACAATCTTGTAAGCTCAAATAAGACTTTAAAACTAAGATCGCTAAGAGAATGAAAGGAAGACATAAAAAGATTTGAGAACTTTGGAAGGAGTCTATCATTATTTGGAAGATTGCTAACAACTTGTTGGATTGCTTGTTTCAGGCTTGGATAAATTTATAAATGAGGGCCCCATCTATTTATACTACAACCTATGGGCTAAAGTGTAAAATAATATTTACTTTATAAGTTCTCCTAATAATTACACTTTTGTCCCACTCTAGAACTTTCTACATGTTTTAGGATACTCCGAAGCTTTCTAAGACATCTTCTAAGTTATTCTTGAGCCTTCCAAGGAAAGCCAGAAGGAATTCTCGAGTCTTTTTGGAATATCTAAGGGCCTTTAGAGTTTTCTGTAAACTTTTCCAAAACTCTAGACTCTTCCGCCTCTATCCAGATGCAAAATCTTACTAAGAATTGGCGGGAAATGACACTCTCCCCCACATACTGATGCAACGACAGCATCATATCGTCGCTGCATCAGAAAACGAGTCTTGTTACTCGTATGCACGACCGACAGTCCGTTGACTCGGTCAATGCCCTCGCACAATTCCTTTAATTACTTCTTTATTCTTATAACTCCACCTCACGATCTACCTCCTTCCTGTGAGGCAAGGCCTCGGTGGCTTTTTTGGCATCACGACATTGTTCCCTCTTGGAACCTTCTTCGTGTTAGTGGCAAGGACTTCTTAGCGCCATTGTGTTCTTTCAAAGTTGTATTAATGGCTACAAATGTCGAATTATCCTTATTAGGATTTTTCTTGAGTTGCATGGTCTATAATCGAAACTGCCTTTCTGTCTTCGGTGCCTTAACCATGGGAACCATACAAATTCTTCCTTGCTCCATGAACAAAATTCGTCAAGGTAAGGATTGATCACAACGTGGCACTACAGGAAGAACTCTTGCCCAAGAATTATATCAAAGAGGTGTAAATGAGCGATAGTGAAATTGGTCTTACTTTGCCATACGCCGAGCGTGAAGCTTACTCCATGTGTGACTCCGGTAACAGGAGTCGATGGTGCATTGACCATCTTGAGTTGGGCGTTACTTGGCGTGTAACTCATCCCCAACCTTTTTGTTGTCGTCTTGGTCATGAATTGGGACTTTGCACCCATGACGACCATATCACGAGTGATTTTTTCATTAATCGTGATGTCGACATATTGCGTCCCATATTCATTTGGATTCCTGGATGCTTTGCGATTGCTCCGCATAGTTCTACAAATCCCAACTGCGTCATCTCCGCTCCTTGTTCTTTCTCTTGTGCTTCTGTCTCTTTTCGCTCTCGCAGGATAGCACCAAGGCTCTTCAGTTCAGCGCACCTTTTATAGCCATGCGACCCACTGCATATGTAGCAACCACCTCTTTTGGCAACCTCAATCTTTCTCTCTGTGTCACCATGACGTCCAGACATCTAGCCATCAGACTTATAGGTATCATGCTTCTTAGGATGTGGCCACTGCTATTCAACTTTTCCACAATCTCCCCCACCATGGTTATGACTACCTCTCTTCTCCTCTCCTCTAGCTCGGTCGGCCTTCTCATGGTTGAAGTCTGTCAAACTTCGGCCTGCATGATGGCTTCATCAATAGAAAAGACCTGTCGGCATTGGAACTCCATCCTGGACATCCATTAAGTGGAACAACATATCTTCATCTATGCGGTTGGGAATCTGAAGCGTGATGATGGTGAACTCCTGCACATATGCGTGTATACTTCCTGTATGCTTAAGTTCCCTAAACTTGCGCTTCGCCTCATTGATGACATTGTTAGAGAGGAAGGTTTTCTTGAACTCCTCACGAAATCGCTCCCAAGTGTTGATGGTGTACTGTCCATTCCCTATTTTAAAATCTTTACGCCTCCACCAGAACATGGCCATCTCCGAAAGATATAACACAACGGTATTGATCTGGTTTTCGTCTCTCTTCACTCAGTTAAACTTTAAGTAATCCTCCAAGTGCTACAGGATTGGGTGGCTTGGGATCCTAGAATCTTGCCTCTCTATCATGGTCGGGTGATGTAGATCCTCCAGCCTCTGTGCCTTCCTTGAGCGTCATAACTTCGTCCTTCAAAGTTTCAATACTGCTTAATGCTTTCATGAACCGACACTCAAAGTGATGGCCTCCTTCATCTCGAACACGTCCCACTGGCGACCCTCAAAATCCTTATGGATGCTTTTGATCTCCTCAAGGGTGAAGTCCTCAAGGTTCTTGAACTTGTTGTCGGCCACATACATACGCCGGCCTAATATCTCCACGGCCTGTCTCGCCACCTCCATCCTTGCGACCCATTCTTCTCCAGTGGAGACGTCGATAACATCCTCGCCAAGTTCATCGTCACTTGCTTCGGTGATCGAGGGTGGATGAGAGGTTATCACTTCGCTTGTTGTGGGATGAGGCAGCACCTCCTCATTACCTTTTTGATTCTTCTTTACCTTTCGGTTCTTCTTTCCACCATCCAAATGGATGTTGGTGGTGCTAGCGCCGTTTACGTCTCCCTCGATAGTCATTCCCTTAGTATCAACCTTTTGTCTGATACCACGTTGTCACAGACTTAAAGTCTTACTAAAGCTCCGTGCGGCACCTGACAACTTACTCATGAATCTTTCACGATCTTGTAATCTCAATTAAGCCTTCAATACTAAGATTTGTAAGAGAACGAAAGGAAGATTTAGAAAGATTTGAGAACTTTGGAAGAAGATTTTTTATTTGGAAGACTGCTCACAACTTGTTGGATTGCTTGTTTCAAGCATGGATTATTTACAAATGACTGCCCTCATCGATTTATACTACAACCTAGGAGCTAAAGTGTAAATAATATTTACTTTACAAGTCCTCCTAATAATTACGCTTCGGTCCCTCTGTAAAACTTTATGCATGTTCTAAGATATTCCAAAACTTTCTAAGACATCTTTCTAAGGTATTCTAGAGTCTTCAAAGGAAAGACCTAAGGAATTATAGAGTCTTCTTGGAATATCTAAGGGTTTTAAGAGTTTTCTATAAACTACTCCAAAACCCTAGACTCTTCTGCCCCTATCTAAATGCAAAATCATAATGAGAATTAGCGGGACATGACACTTAGCTCCAAAAGAAGAACATGTATCACAAGTATAAACACATGATGGACAAGGAGGAGGTAGAATCAAGCTCCAAAGGTACAATGAATATGGAAAACATTGCAGGTATAGTTTCAAAACCTAAAGCATTATCAATGACAACTATAGAAATAGAGAAAGGAGATAGATGGATAATAGATTCAGGTGCTAAATGCCATGTAATATCTAAGCCCAATATATTGATATATGCATCTAGTTGTCTAGGCAGGAGGGTGCATTTACCTAATGGTGAATCTACTTCAGTGTCTTACGTTAGTAAATGTGAGACTATTGATTGAAATGTGTTGAATAATGTTTTGGTGGTAGCTGCATTCAAGCATGATCTTATTTTAGTATCACAGATTACAAGAAAATAGAAATGCTTAGTTAACTTCTTTCCTCAGTTTTTTGTTCTTCAGGACCTCTCCAATGAGAAATTAAAGTAAAGGGGATTTGTAAGGAGAATGATGGACTCTATTACATGTTCAGAAACCATGTGGAGAAGGAATGAATAATGAGATGGTGTCCCTCACAGAAAACTCATATGCATACAAGCTCCTTTGGCACTATAGGCTGGGACACCATTCAATAAAGGTCTTAGAAGAAATAACTCTAGGAAAAGAGAATATAGACATTATTGCATGTAATAAATGTTCAATATGTCCCCTTTCAAAGCAAACTAGATGGACTTTTCACACAAGTATATCTAGAGCTATTGAGGTTTTTGACTTGCTTTACTTAGATGTTTGGGGACCCTATAGGACTGCTACTCATAATGGTTGTAGATTTTGCTTGACAATTGTTGATGATATTCAAGAATGACCTGGTTGTATCTATTGAGGATGAAGAGTTATGTCTCCAAGTTCTAAAGTATTTTTTTGCTTTAGTTCAAACTCAGTTTAACAAGCATGTCAAAAGGATAAGATCAGATAATGGCACAAAGTTCTTTAATACTGAATGCAATACTTTGTTTAAGTCTCTTGGTATTACTAATGAAAGTAGTTTTCCTCATACTCCATAACAAAATGGAGTGGTGGAGATAAAGCACAAGCACATACTTGAGTTAGCAATGGCACTAAGATTTCAAGGTGATATTCCTATCATATTTGAGGGAGAGTGTATATTAGTTGTTGTTTATCTAATTAAAAGATTATCGACTGATGTTTTGAAGGGACAAACTTCTTTTCAACGGCCATAAGGAAAATATTGATCATCTTAGGACAATAGTATGTCTATGATATGCAACTAAAATGGTTAAGCCTAATAAGTTCACTCCCAGAGCTGACGCATGTGTTATAATGGGATACTCAACAACTTAAAAGGGTTATCTTATGCACAGTATGTCTCAGTAAAAGCTCTTGGTAAACATAGATGTTGTTTTGAAGTAGTATGTGTTTCCCTTTTATTAGATGACCAACAAACAACCATCCCATTATTGATTATGAACTTTATAAGACACATATGCCCATAGAAGACAACTTAGTAGATCCGAATGTTGAATCTTCTGAGCAAGATTATTCTTATGTGGAAGATATTACCCCGACCAGATGTATTCAATGCTTTTCTATAGGGTGATTTCTCTTAGGAGGTATATATGGAACTGCATAAGGGATTTTGTGATCAGGGGAAGAATAAACATTGTAAACTTGTTAAGTCACTCTATGGACTTAAACAATCATCAAGACAATGGAATGTCAAGTGGACAGAGGCTTTCTTTAATTCAGACTATACACAAAGTCACCTAGATTAGTCATTGTTTACTAAAAGGAGTGGATCTAGCTTTGTAATAAACATTGTATGTTTTGATGATCTGTTGATTACAAGAAATCATATTGAGTTAATCGAAGAAACTAAGTGTGTATAGTACATATATTTAAAAATTAAAGATCTAGGAAAGATTAAATTTATTTTGGGAATTGAGTTCCTTAGATCAAGCAAAGGTTTTGTGTGAACCAAAGGAAATATGCTTTGGAGTTGATAGCTGAAGTTGGGTTAGGAAATGCTAAACCATGTTTGACACCACTACAATGCAACATAAAGTTGACCAATGTAGACTTTGATCAAGATATCAAGACTACTTACATTGTATTTGAGGATGTTTCTAGATACCAAAGGCTTATAGGTAAGCTGCTTTATCTTACAACACAAGGACGGACATAGCTTTTTTAGTACAGACCTTAAGTCAGTTTATGAAACAACCAAAAATGTCATACTAGATTACTGCTATAAGGGTGATCAAATACATTAAACTGGAACCAGGGAAGGGATTGTTGATGAGCGCAGATCACATACCTCACTTAACAGGCTATTGTGATGCAGATTGGGTTGTTTGTCCAAATACTAGAAGATTAGTTACTTGTTTTGTATTTGAAGTTTGGTGATTATAACTGGAAATCCAAAAAGCGGAATACTGTCCATAGGAGTTCTGCAGAGGCTGAGTATAGGAGTTTGTCTAGTTTAACATCTCAAGTAGTATGGATTGCTGACTTGTTCATGGAACTGAATGTCAAACTGATTAAACCATCTTCTGTTTTTTGTGATATCAAGGTTGCAATATAAATTGGTGCAAACCTAGTGTTTCATGAACGTACACATAGATATTGATTGTCATTTCATTTGAGAAACGATTCAGAAAGGACTCAAGACAACCTACATCAACACTAAAGACTAACAAGCTTATTTTCTTACTAAGGTTTTCGAAAGGACACAACATAAATTCTTACTATATAAGCTTGGAGTAATGAACGTTTTCAGTACATCCATCTTGAGGAGGATTGTTGGAATTGATTAATTGATCAGTGGATTAATTTAATTAGTTAGTCAAGATAGTTAGCTTTACTTTAAGTTAGTTAAAAAGTTTGTTAGGTTGTCAGATAGTTCGTTAAACTATCCAGTGATCAGTTGGTTCTATAAGTTGTATATGCATACATGCAATGTAGCTGACGTACAGTTAATTGTGATGAATGGTAAAGTTTCAGTTTACATCTACAATTGTATGATGACCTTTTTCTAGTTGTTTCATTTGTTGCTAGCTTCTTCGTGCTTTTGACATTATCATGTCTCTAATGAAATTTCCGCTGCCTTCTCAGCGACTTTAAAATAAATTTTTAGCGATTTTTTTAAACTAAAATGGTTATCTGCGGAGCATTTACAAGAAAAATAATTTCTTAATTAAAACACTTTAGGACAATGATTTTTATTTTTAAGAGAGTAATGGCGTCATTATTTACACTTCGGACTCGTTTATATTGTAGGTATTTCCTTTTTTTTTAATTACTGTAAGGGACTTCGTTGACCCTAATAAGGTCAATGATGATTATAAGGATAGTTGCAAAACTGTTAAAAATAGTTCTATATGTGTTACAAGGGAATTTATAGTTTAGGGTTGTGTTAAGTAAAAGATACTGGAAAATTCCTACATAATTCAAGGAAGATCTTGGTCAATAATATGAATCACTGGCCTTGATGGATTGGAATGTATATCCATTAATGGTACCATAGAATCCATTTATGGTCCATATTTTGGTTACCTGAGTTGTGGATGTACGCGGGAAAAGGCATAGATTTCCTCTTTAACTTGTCCTAAAAAGACAGTTACACTATTAAACTATCGTAGTGACCAATTACGCACCTTAACTATTCAAAAGTGACCTATAACATTTTTGTTATTTTTATGTACTCTTGAAGGTCAGGGCGGACCCTCATGGGCTTCAAGGGGTTCAGCCGAACTCCCTCAGCAAAAATTATTTAGATCGTATATAGGATAAGTTTTCTGTATTTATGTAGATATATATATTTTGAAACCCTTAATGATAAAGAGAAACTAATAGCTCCCCTTGAAATTAAGTTTCATGATGAGTGTTCGAATCCCTTTGTTAGTGTTTTTTATTTCTTTCTTAGTTTCAGTTCTTTCACTTTTTTTAGTGTTTTATTTTATGAAACTTTATTTTATACAACTACTTCTTCGAAATTTAGTTTTGTTGGATTATATACATGTTTATACTTTTGTTTTACGAACCTGCTAAACGGAAATCTTAGATCCGCCACTACTTGAAGGTTATGAAACCTAGTACCCAATGAATGCAACATGTTGATAACAGTCTCGATGAAATCTACTTAGCCAGCTTGCAGAAGATTTTGTATTATGCTTTGCAAAAAAAAAGAGAAGAATATTAAATAGGATGTCCATTTGTCAAATGTTAATACAACTTTAGGAACTCGTCAAACAATTTAGAAACATTTGCTAGTATATGGAATACTTCGTAATAATACGTTTTGGTATCACTATGGAGAACGTATTGGTAAGCTATTATTAGAATCATAGTCAAAACATGAAGATGAAGATGAAGATCACAATGGTGAGGCAGTAGAAGGATTTGGCAGTGAAGATGAAGTAAAAGAGCATGAGAGATTTGTATCAAAATCTTGACGGAGGAATTACACATACTAATTGTGATGACTTACTTTAGGAGGAACCAAACGATGAATTGTTTTTACAGCCTATCGAAGGATTGAGTTGTCATTATACCATAATTCAAAAGCTTCAAAGCTTTCCTCTTTGATAAAATGGCTACATATTAAAAGTATGGGTCGTTGGAGTAATGCATCATTTACAATGCTATTTAAACTGTATGAAAGAGAAGTTTCTTCTTTATGTGACCAATTTTCTGAAATCATATTATGAGGCAAAGAATATAATTCAAGAACACGGGCTTTCATACAACAAGATTGATGCGTCTACTAATAATTGCATGTTATGCAGAAAAGAGGATAGCTTACTTTATTCTTGTAAAGTTTGAGGTGCGTTATGATGGAAAATAAATGCATATTGTAAATAAACAAGAAATATAATAGGTAAAAAATTGCATCAACTAATTTACACTATTTTTCTTTAAAGCCTAGACTTCATATATTGTTTATGTCTACAAAAACATATACTTTAATGACATGGCATTAGGATAAAAGATTGATGATGGAGTAATCAGGCATCTGACTGATTCAATAGCATGGAATTCATTTGACGAACTTCATCCTTTATTTGAGTTTGAGCCTTTAAATGTTCGAATCAAACTTCATGGCGATGGATTTCAACAATTTCTGAATGCAAAAACCTCAAACGACATTTGACATGTGGTTCTTATTCCTTATAATTTACCACCTTTGTTGTGTATGAAGCAAGAAAATTTTATTTTATCAATACTTATTTCGTATCCAAAAGGTCTAGGAGATGCAATTGATACATATCTTCAACCTTTAATAGAGGAATTGAAAGATTTGTGGGAAGTTGGTATTGAGACCTATGATGCATCAACTAAATAAAATTTTATATTGCACGCTTCTTTATTATGGACCATCAATGACTTTCAAGCATATGGAAAAATTATGAGGATAAAGTACAAAAGGAAAATTGGCATGTCCATGCTGCAATAAAGACAATGCCTTAATTCAATAAGCTAATGTTAAGAAGCAGTATTTTATAGGTTATCGACGTTATCTTTCTCAGAATCACAAATGTAGAAGTGCGAAGGACTCATTTTATGGTACAACAGAGAAAATGT
This sequence comes from Solanum pennellii, assembly GCF_001406875.1. Classification (NCBI taxonomy): domain Eukaryota; kingdom Viridiplantae; phylum Streptophyta; class Magnoliopsida; order Solanales; family Solanaceae; genus Solanum; species Solanum pennellii. The sequence continues at coordinate 64,916,119 of NC_028646.1, forward strand.
CCCCACCAAAAGTGAGTTATGGTAATGAGATACTTCATCAAGTGCAAGATCTTGAAGGATTGCAATTCTCAAAAAATCTAAGATAAGAAAGAAGATATCACATGAAAATTGAATGAATAATTAAAAAAAACACTATTTTTTGAACTTCCATGTTTGAAGTGTCTCTTGTTGCTACATAATTTGAAAGTTATGTATACTAAAAAAATATATGTGATAATATCATGGATAAATATGAATGTCAAAGGAAAGACCAAGTACTAAATTAAAACATGGTTAGACTTGCAAGAAATGAACATCAGGTCGGAATTGCACCCCATCCAAAAGGGGAGAAATTTGACTTTCCAACAGCAGGCTACACATTCTCATGAAGATAAGCACAAATTTGTACCTTTTCTTAAAGAATCTAAAAGTTTCTGATGACTTAAACTTAATATTTCTCAATGTGTGAATATAAATGATCACAAGATATCTTGATTGAAAAGTTATGATTATCATATTATCTTGCAACATCTACTCCCTCTTGCACATCGTGGTATGTTGTCTAAAGAAGTGTTTGAACCGCTGATTAAATAATTTATATTTTTAGTGTTTTTGGATCAAAAGAGTTGAGAATTGATAACTTTGAACATATTGCAGCGCAAATACCCATAACAGTTTACAAGTTAGAAAAGGTCTCCCCTCTTTCATTTTTTGATGTCATGATGAACTTAACTATTCATTTAGCTACTGAAGCTTAGATTTCTGGACCGATTCATTATTAGTGAATGTATCCTACTTAATGATGGATGCACTGATACAACATTGCAGCCAGCTAAGCTGCTAATTTTTTTTTTGCTATCTCTGTTTCAAAATTTCTGCACTGTTTAAAAATTGTAGCCAACTGCTCAATTTTGTTATGCTAGTCGTGTTTTAAATTTTCAAGACTCCTTCAACAATGCAGCCAGTTTCTCAATTTTTTTATCCTCTCTGTTTTAAAACTTCTGCACTGCTAAAAAACTACAGCCAGATGTTCATTGGCCATGTTACTATACTCCTTCTTGCAGGATCTTGACATGTACAGAAAACAGTTACTCAATTTCACTCGAATACTCGCAAATTTCTATTTTTTGTGGTTTTTCAATATCAGAAAAAACACAAATAATAGTAAAAAAGAAGAATGTTATTTAAGATGTCATACTAAATATAACCTTGCCTAGACTATTATTCGCCATGAACTCATAGACTAGGAATTTTTCTGCTCCATTTATGCAATATCCCGACATCTTGGTTAAGTTACGATGTTGTACATTTGGTATTGATTTGACTTCATTATCGAACTCAGTATGTCCATAGCGTGAAGTCATGTCTTGCTTCTTCCCTGTTATTTCTACTCCATTCTCTAATACACCCTACAAATTATGTATCATTTGGGTATTAATTTTGTTGTCTTAATTATTGTAGATATGCATTTTCATGCTTTGTTGAAAAGAAATTATAAACTTATAAACATTGCTAAAGTCATCACGCCCTATCTTTTTAGCTATACACATTTTCTTATAAGATAGGGCATGATGGTTTAGCAATGTTTATAAAGTTATTTTTTCTTTTCAACGAGCAAGAAAATGCATATTTACAGTAACTCAGACAACATAATTAATACCCAAATGAAACATAATATTTGTAGGTCGTACTAGAGAATGGAGTAGAAATAGCAGTGAAGAAGAAAGACATGACTTCACGCCAAGAATTTACAGAGTTAGAGAATGAAGTCAAGTTAATAGTAAAGCTACAACATCGTAACCTAACCAAGTTGTTGGGTCACTGCATTAATGGAGCAGAAAAATTCCTAGTCTATGAGTTCATGTCGAATAATAGCCTACGCAAGGTCATATTTGGTATGAAATCTTATATAACATTCTTCCTTTTTACTATTGTCCGCCTTGTTTTGATATTGAAAAGAAAGAAATTTGGGAGTATTTGACTGGAATTGAGTAAATATTTTTTGTTCTTGTCCAGATCCTGCAGGAAGGGATATAGTAACATGGCCAATACATAATGTAAAAACTGAGAATTGGCTGCAATATTTCAGCAGTGCAGAAATTTGAAACAAGAGCTAGCTTAAAAAACTGAGCAGTTGACTGCAATATTGTAGTACTGCATAAGTATTAATGCAGCTTTGAAGAAAATAAAATACAGAGCCAGCATAAAACAAAATTGTATGGTTGAATATTTTTTTACAGTCGTGGAACCTTAGCTCGTCTCCTCACCTAACCAATTTTTTAAAACAATTTAAGAGTTCACATTTAACTCCAACTATTCTTTTAACATTCACTAATTTGCATACAACTATAGACAACATTTCTCAAAAAACTCAATTTCCTATATAAATATGAATGAATTTTGCTCGTCTTCTGAAAATACCACTTTCAACAACAAAACTCTCAATAAAAAAAATGTCTACCGACTATTGAATAGATGGTAGGAAAAATAACGTTGTCTATTAAGTTGTTGTCATACAGAAGTGTTAGTATCGTATTCACGCATACACACTTGATGAATGAAGAACACAAGAACTTTCAAGAGAAAAAGATGAGAGATCTAGAGAGAGAATGAGAAAAACCAATATTTCGTGGTAACACCCTGTGAGTAAACTTCCACAGCGGTGCGGTATATATTTAATAAATCAGAGTATTTTTTGTTACAGAGAATAAATCAGGCTCCACAACCTAACAATTCTCCCACTTGGAGACTGATTCAGTCATCCAAAAAATACATTCTCAAAAAAACATCTCTTCATCATCAACATCTTTACCGCACCGCAACATCTGTAGCAACAACTATAGAAGACCAACAGAGGTTTTGCATAACCCCAGTTTCCCAACATCAACACATTTTGTCAACATCTCTGTCGGGTTCTTCGCACCCTCTATCTTCTCCAAGCACATATCACCATCCTCCACTGCCCTGCGAGTGAAATGGTATCGCCTTCTGATGTGCTTTGTCTTCGAATGATAGACTGGATTTTTCACCAACTGTATGACACTCTGGCTATCTGAGTAAAGAATCTTCTCGCTCTGCTTCTTGCCCAATTCCTCAAGATAATCTGCCAGCCATATCATCTCTTTCCCAGCTTCAGCTATTGCCACATACTCAGCTTCAGTAGATGAAAGAGAAACACACTTCTGAAGCCTGGACATCCAACTCACTGCTGTTCCACCTATGGTGTAAATGTACCCGGATGTACTCTTGCTCGAGTCAACATCCCCACCAAGATCAGCATCCACAAAACCCTGTAGAGTCACCTTGCCTTTGCCAAAACAAAGTGAAGTACTGGATGTACCTCTCAGATATCTCAGAAGCCACTTCACAGCTTCCCAATGCTCTTTCCCAGGGTTCGCCATGTACCTGCTAACAACTCCCACTGCATGTGCTATATCAGGTCTAGTGCAGACCATAGCATACATCAAACTACCAACTGCTGAAGCATATGGAACAAGTGCCATGTGATCACGCTCCTCGGCAGTCTTGGGTGACTGCTCCTTTGACAATTTAAAGTGATTTGCCAATGGAGTAGTCCTGGGTTTAGCATCATTAACCCTGAATCTGCTCAGCACCTTCTCAATGTACAACTCCTGAGATAGATTTAAAGTGCCAGCAGATCTATCCCGAGAAATCTTCATCCCCAAAATCTGCTTTGCTGGACCCAAATCTTTCATCTCAAACGCTGCAGACAACCTTGTCTTCAGATTGTTAATCTCCCTCATACTAGATCCTGCAATCAACATATCATCCACATACAAGAGTAGAAAGACATATGAATCAGTGTATTTCTTGAAGTAACAACAAGGATCCTTTTCAGCTTTGCAGAATCCACTCTTGGTCATGAAGGAGTCAAACTTCTTGTACCACTGCCTTGGTGCTTGCTTTAGTCCATACAAGCTCCTGGTGAGCTTGCACACCATGTGTTCATTGCCTGGAATCACAAATCCTTCCGGTTGTTGCATATAGATCTCTTTGTCAAGATCTCCATGAAAAAATGCTGTTTTTACATCCATTTGCTCAAGATACAAATTTTCCGATGAAACAATACTCAACAGAATTCGAATAGAGGTTAACTTCACAACAATATTTCAGCATAATCAATACCTTTCCTTTGTTAATATCCTTTAACCACTGGTTCAGTCTTGATTCTGAACACCCACTTGTTCAGCAAAGCTCTCTTCCCTGCAGGTAACTCAGTCAACACCCATGTGTCGTTCTTCTCAAGTGACCTCATCTCATCATCCATGGCTTGCTCCCACTTGATCGAATCCTCCACCTGTAGGGCCTCATCAAAAGACTCTGGTTCCCCCNTGCCTGGAACCACAAATCCTTCCGGTTGCTGCATATAGATCTCTTTGTCCATATCTCCATGTAAAAACGCTGTTTTTACATCCATTTGCTCTAGATGCAAATTCTCCGATGCAACAACACTCAACAGAATTCGAATAGAGATTAACTTCACAACAAGAGAGAATATTTAAGCATAATCAATACCTTTCCTTTGTGAATATCCTTTAACCACTAAAAGAGCCTTGAACCTTCTTTTTCCATCTGGTTTAGTCTTGATTCTTAACACCCACTTGATCAGCAAAGTTCTCTTCCCTGCAGGTAATTCAGTCAACACCCATGTGTCGTTCTTCACAAGTGACCTCATCTCATCATCCATGGCTTGCTCCCACTTGATCGAATCCTCAACCTGTAGGGCCTCATCAAAAGACTCTGGTTCCCCCTCATCAGTCAACAATAGATAATGTAATGAAGGTGAATACCTATTTGGTGCCCTGATGGATCTGGATGATCTCCTTAACACCTGCTNATCCACTTCAGATTCTTCAGTAAGAGTAGGTTGAGTAGCTGCTTCGACATCTCTGGGTTACTCTTCTTCAACTTAACCTCAACTCCCACTTGCTTTGTAATCTCTAGAACCTTCTGCTCTCTGTCCTTGTACAAGACAGACTCATCAAATGTAACGTCACAATGTCTTAGGATCTTTCTGTTCTTCTCATCCCAAAACCTGTACCAAACAAAATCAGAACCATAGCCTATGAAGTAACACTTCACAGCCTTGGCATCAAGCTTCTCTCTCTTTCCTGGATCAACATGAATATAAGCAATGCAACCAAAAATCCTCAAGTGTGAGTACTTGAGTTCTTTTCATGTCCACACCTCCTCTGGAATCTTGAATACTAAAGGAACTGATGGTCCCGTGTAGATCAAGTATGCAGTTGTGCTCACAGCATTCGCCCAAAATGTTTTGGGCAGCCCACATTGTATCCTCATACTCCTTGCACGCTCATTCAATGTTCTGTTCATCCTCTCAGCAATTCCATTCTGCCTTGCCTTACAAGGAACTGTTCTCTTCCAGTTCAAAACACAAATAATAGTAAAAAAGAAGAATGGTATTTAAGATGTCATACTAAATATAACCTTGCCTAGACTATTATTTTCCATGAACTCATAGACTAGGAATTTTTCTACTCCATTTATGCAGTATCCCGACATCTTGGTTAAATTACGATGTTGTACATTTGGTTTTAATTTGAATTTGTTATCGAACTCAGTATGTCCATGGCGTGAAGTCACGTCTTGCTTCTTCCCTGTTATTTCTACTCCATTCTCTAATACACCCTAAAAATTATGTATCATTTGGGTATTAATTTTGTTGTCTTAGTTATTGTAAATATGCATTTTCATGCTTTGTTGAAAAGAAATTATAATCTGTTACATTGTGACTAAACAAGGAATAAAAAGGTAAAAAATAACATCAATGAGTTTATACTATTTTCCTTTAAAGCCTAGACTTCATAAATTGTTTATGTCTACAAAGTCATATACTCTAATGATATGGCATAAGGATAATAGATTAATGATTGAATAATCAGGCACCCGACTAATTCAATGGCATGGAACTCATTTTATTAACTTCATCCTTTTTTTGCGGTTGAGTCTTTAAATGTTCGAGTCAAACTTGATGGTGATGGATTTCAACCATTTTTGATTGCAAAAGCCTCATACAAAATTTGGCATGTGGTTCTTATTTCTTATAATTTACCATCTTGGTTGTGTATAAAGAAAGAAAAATTTATTTTGTCAATGCTTATTTCGTGTCTAAATGGTCCACAAGTTTCAACTGATACATATCTTGAGCCTTTAATAGAGGAATTGAAGGAGTTATGGAATGTTGGTGTTGAGACCTATGATGCGTCAACTAAATAATTTTTAAGTTGCATGATTCTCTATTATGGAGCATCAATGACTTCCCAACATATGGAAATTTATCACGCTGGAGTACAAAAGGAAAATTGGCATGACCACGTTGCCATAAAGGCACTGTCTTAATTCAATAGGCTAATTGTAAGAAACAGTGTTTTATAGGTTATCGACGTTATCTTTCTCAGAATCACAACTTTAGAAGTGAGAAGGACTCATTTGATGGTACAATAGAGAAAATGTCCCCTCCTAAAGTGAGTTCTTGTATTGAGATACTTAATCAAGTGCAAGATCTTGAAGGATTACAATTATCAAAGGATCCTAAGATAAGAAAGAAGAAATCACATGAAGTTGAATGGATAATTGGAATAAAAAACTATCTCTTTTGAACTTCCATATTGGAAGTGTCTCTTGTTGCTACAGAATTTGGATGTTATGTATATTGAAAAAATATATGTGATAATATCATGGGGACAAATATGAATGTCAAAAAAAGACCAAGGACACAATTAAAGCTCGATTAGACTTGCAAGAGATGAACATTAGGTCGGAATTGCACCCCATCCAAAGGGGGAGAAATTTGACTTTCCAAAAGCAGGCTACACATATTCTCAGAAAACATAAGCACAAATTTGTGACTTTTCTTAAGATTCTAAAATGTTATGATGATTTCCATCTAATATTTCTCAGTATGTGAATTAAATGATCACAAGATACCTGGATTGAAAAGTCATGATTATCATATTATGTTGCAACATCTACTCCCTCTTGCACTTCGTGGTTTGTTGTCTAAAGTATTGTGTGAGCCGCTGATTGAATTATTTATATTTTTATTTTTCTTGGATCAAACGAGTTGAGAATTGAAATCTTGGAACTTATTGAAGCACAAATAACCAAAACATTTTTGCAAGTTAGAAAAAGTCTCCCCTCCTTTTTTTGATTTCATGGTGAACTTACCTGTTTATTTAGCTACTGAAGCTTAAATTTCTGGACCGAATCATCATCAGTGGATGTATCCTATTGAACGATGGCTGCATAAATTTTTTTAAAAAATTTTTTTCACTGTTGCAACATTGCAGCCAGTTGGTCGTTTTTTATGCTCTCTTTTTGTAACTTCTTCACTGTTCAAAAATTACAGCCAGCTGCTCATTGTCCATGTTACTATACTCCTTGTTGGAGGATTTGGACATGTAGAGAATACAGTTGCTAAATTTCACTTGAATACTCGCTAATTTCTATTTTTTGTGGCTTTTCAATATCAAAAACAACACCGACAATAGTAAAAAGAAGAATTTTATTTAAGATGTCATACTAAATATGACCTTGCCTAGGCTATTATTCGTCATGAACTCATAGACTAGGAATTTTTCTAATCCATTAATGTAGTATCCCAACAACTTGGTTAGGTTACGATGTTGTACATTTGCTATTAACTTGACTTCATTCTCGAACTCAGTATATCCTTGGGTGAAGTCACGTCTTGCTTCTTCCCTGTTATTTCTACTCCTCATTCTCTAATACACCCTACATATATTATATATAATTCAGGTATTAATTTTTTCATCTTAGTTATTGTAAATAAGCATTTTCATGCTTGTCGAAAAGAAATAATAACCTTATAAACATTGCCAAAGACATCTTGCCCTATCTTATTAGCCGTACACATTTTTTTTATAAGATAGGGCATGATGGATTTGACAATGTTTATAAGGTTATTATTTCTTTTAAACAAGCATGAAAATGCATATTTACAGTAACTCAGACACCATAATTAATACCAAAATGATACATAATATTTGTAGAGTGAACTAGAGAATAGAGTAGAAATAGCAGTGAAGAAGCAAGACATGACTTCACGCCAAGAATTTACTAAGTTCGACAATGAAGTCAAGTTAATAGAAAAGCGACAACATCGTTACCTAACCAATTTATTGGGATACTGATTTAATGGAGCAGAAAATTTCTGGTCTATGAGTTCATGTGGAATAAAAGCCTAGACAAGGTAATATTCGGTATGAAATCTTAAATAACATTCTTCCTTTTTACTATGGTTTGTGTTATTTGATATCGAAAAGACAAAAATTTGGGAGTATTCCACTGATATTAACTATTTTTTGTACATGTCTAGATCCTACAAGAAGGGGTTCACTAATATGGACAATACGTATAAGAGTTGGAAACTAATGGTAAACTATTTAATGAAGCTTGAAGACTGATGGAACACGTCGACGTTACTGGTCCATCGAAGCAGGCCGACGAGTAAGTGTTAGAGTCATACTAGGACTAGACTACTAAACCCTATGTTATGTACGACTAAGCTACTAAACATTATTGGAGTCGAGTAGGTTAGGGTATTTGACTTGTAATAAAATACTACCCATGTAAATATTTGTGTTGTAGTAGGATTCCTAGTATAACTAGAATATAACTCTGGTCCTATATAACTTCGGTCCAAAAACCTACCCTTCTGTGTTCATAGGGTACAACAACTTACACAAAGGATATATAGGCTACGATCCCTGTACAATGAGGGTTTACATATCAATACATGTTGTGTTTGATGAAAACACATTACCCTATGTGTCTCAAAAGCAATCTCAAACTAACATTGATGTCTCACCTCACCTTGCTACTTTTGTTGAATCTTTCACTAAACTACTGGCACATGATAATTTTGATTCAAAGGAAGTACATGTTGCTATCCCACACAGTAATAGTGATAATGTTGCTACACCTCATGAACTCATTGATGATGATAAGTATTATTAACCTCTCAGGCGCAGGATCAGATGCTAAGGAACAAGTTGAAGCTGGTAACCCATACAGTAGTGTTGAAACTCCAATTGCAGATTTTGAATCTGTCAGGAGCAGTGAGGAACGGGTTTTTCTTCTAGTTCAAACCAATGATCATCATCAACGAACCACTTTAGTTGATGTACCAATTGACCATCAACCTGACAGTGCTACACTTCAGTCAACTACATTGGTTGATGTACCGGTTGAGGTACTTCCTGAACCACAAGGGCATCATAGGATCACCAGGCACAAGGCAAAGGAACATCACCTGTCACTTGTTGCTCGCAGTAGCACAAAAATTGTGGGAGAACCAAATACTACTAATGAAGCACTAAAATAACCTCATTGGCTTGAAGCAATGCACGAAGATATTGATGCTTTACATACTAACAAAATATCGATTTTGGTGCCCAAATCTCCTATAAACTTTGTTGGGTCAAATGGGTGTTTAAGACAAAATTAAAAATTTGATGGGACAATAGATAGATACAAAGCCATACTTATGTCTAGGGGATTCTCGCAATTTGAATTGAAAGATTTTGAAGAAACATTTAGTCTTGTAGTTAAAGCTACAAATGTTAAGGTGGTTCTACCCATTGCTGTCAGTTCAAATTGGGATGTTAGACAGTTAGATGTCAAAAAATGTCTTTCTCCATGGTTTCTTACAAGAGGAGGTGTACATGAGTCAACCTCTTGGTTTTATTGATCACAGTATCCTCAGCATGTATGTCTACATAAAAAGGCATCGTATGGTCCTAAACTAGCACCAAGATCCTTGTTTGATATGTTTAGCATGCATCTCTTACACCTTGGTTTCATTTGTAATAAGGCTGACCCTTCCTTATTTACTTTGCAAACTCACAAAGGCAAAATATTTCTCTTGTTATATGTAGATAATATTATTGTCAAAGGAAGTAATCCACCTCATGTCTTAGAGTTGGTTCTACAACTTAGGAAGGAGTTTGCTATGAAAGAACTTGGCCCATTACACTTCTTCCAAAAATTGAGGTGAAGTATTTCGAAGGTGGAATTAACTTAAATCAAAGCAAGTATGTTGTTGAGCTGTTGTCCAAGACAGAGATTACTTTGGCAAATGTTGTAGCCACTTCTTTGGGTAAAAACATGGTTTGGATGAGGTTGTGGGAAGTCTTGTAGATGCATTCTTTTACAGAATGATAGTAGTGAGACTTCAATATTTGATACTCACAAGACTTGATATCACTCATGATGTGAATTTAGCAGGCTAGTTTATACAAAGCCCAAACATTCAACATCTTCAAGGGGTAAAAAGGATTCTCAGGTACATCAAAGGTACTATACACTTTAGACTCAAAATTATTTCACAATCACCATGTAGGTTGTATGGCTACTCTGATGCTGATTTGGGAGGTTGTACCACAACTAGGAGATCAACTACAGGCTATAGCATCAACCTAGGTGAAATTGTATTTCTTGGACCTCTAAGAAACAGAACATAGTAGGCCGATCTAGTGCTGAAACAGAGCATAGAGAACTAGCCTCCACTGCCGCAGAAATGACTTGTATTTTGTATCTTCTTATGACCTTGGAATGTTCTTTTGATCTGTTCCTACGTTGTATTGTGATAATATGAGCGTCTTGTACAGGACAGTTAATCCAGTTATGTATGCTAGAACAAAACATGTTAAAATGGACTGTCATTTTGTTCATGAGAATGTGGCCAGGGGATGACTTCTTACTCAGTTTGTGAAGTGTAAGGATCAAAAGCTGATATTAATACCAAAGCCTTAACACAATAGGTTTTCTCTGATTTTGTAGCTAGTTAGGAGTTACAGTTCCTCCACTCACTAGCTTGATGAGAAGTATTAAAGGAAACTTGACGACTGATGGAACACGTTGAAGGAACAGATCCATCAAAGCAGGCTTACGAGTTAGAGTTAATTCATTCTACGACTAGACAACTAAATCCTAAGTAATGTACGACTAAGCTACTGAATATTATTGGAGTCGACTAGGATAGGGTATTTGACTTGTAATAAAAAACTACCTATGTAATTATTTCTGTTGTATTAGGATTCCTAGTGTTACTACAATAGGACTCTTCTCCTATATAAGGAGCTTGTAGCTGAACATTATAGTTATCAATACATCTTTAATTTTTCCATGCTTTCGTGAGATTTCTACTAAACTGAGCAGTTGGCTGCAAGTTTTCAGCACTGCAGAAAGTTTAAAACAGAGAGCACAAAATATTGAGCAACTTGCTGAATGTTGCAACAGTGCCAAAAATTTAAAATTGAACTAGCATAAAAAAGTTGAGCATCTGCCTGCAAGTTTTCCGCAGTCTAGAAATTTTAAAAATAAAATTTATGCAGCTTAAAATTTAAAAACAGAGCCAGCATAAAAAAATTATGGTTGCAAAAATTTCCTACAGTCGCCTCACCTTACCTCGTCTCCTCGCCAAACTATTCTTTGAACATTCACTAATTTTGCATATAACTTTAGACAATATTGCTCAAACAACTCAAGTTCCTATATAAATATAAATGAATTTTGCTCGTCTTCACAAAATACCACTTTCAATAAAAAAACTCTCAATACAAAAATGACTCCCGACTATTGAAAATATGGTAGCAAATAAAATGTTGTCTTCTAAGTTGTTGGCAAACCAAAGTAGACTGCAACTATTATAGAGTGACATGTCAATGCTGACAAAAACATGCAAGCCAAGACAACAGGGCCATTGAATGTGATATATATATATATATAAATATATATATATATGTATATATATATATGTATATATATATATGTATATATATATATATGTATATATATATATATATATATAT
>NC_028646.1:64928057-65050246 GCF_001406875.1 Solanum pennellii
TATGTATATATATATATATACACACATACATATATATAAAGCGTCAATTGTAAGCAATAAGAAGTCATCGACTCTAACGAAAAAGAAGAGAACAAGATTAATTTTCGATATTGTTTCTTATTCTACTGCACAATTAACACAATAGGGAACAAGTATGTTATTCTATCTTTCATAAAGTTTACTTGTGTGACTGGGAATATTTCTTTTTCACATCAAAAGACCCATTTTTTGTTATTTAATTATACATTAATTACGTTGTTATGTTTCAACAAAATAAATTAAAAAGTCAGATATATTGTTACTAACCTGGTCAATTTAAAAGACTGTGGTCATTCTATGGTAGACAAGCGATTATTCAAGGAGTTGTTTTCTTCGTTCAAGGATTTGATATCCTCTCGAGTTGAACGTAGTACATACAACAATTCAGACTTTGATGAAGTTCCACCTTTCAAATCTTTTGCCTTTACTCCACCCCTAAATCCAAATATATGGCTACGAGTTTGAGGTCCACAAAAATTTTCAACAAGCTCTACCGTAGGTAGAGATGGATCTTCTTGAACCATTTCTTAGAGTTGAGCCTACACATATCAGTGAACAATTTATATCATAACACATAATGATTATTTCAAGTAATTTAAATATTCAATTAATCAAACGCACATGTTTTTCAATTGCTTTAGGTTCAACAAGCTTGTTATCTTTTTTACGAGTCTCAAAGAAAATAGTTGTCAAATCAGTTGAATGCCATCTTTCCGAAATCTACATCAAAGTCAAACATGTCAAATAACACAAACCTGGCAAAGATCTTTAAGCTCAAAAACTTGAAAACACAATAGATTTTCAAAAAATACAATACATTTGAAAAAGATCTTACTTGTTTCAAATTCTTGGGTGTATTTCTTTACTTGATTAGTAGATGTAGGAGATGAAGTACTAATTTGAACATTCTCTTTCTCAAAAGTCGTGAAGTTCTTATGCGTCGTTCGTATTCCTTGACTAGTGGATACGGTGGAGCTTTTAAGTCCTTGTTCCTTTTCCTTCCCTGTAGAACCTGAAAAAAACAAATCATATTTTATACGTCGACTAATGTATCACAAGACAAGAAGAACCAAAAATGTCTACAAGGAGTTTCTAAAGCTAATTTTGTTTCACAAGTTCTCTTTTGTGAAAATTATGTATTCACCGTCAGTTTCTTAAGCTGTTTTTTGGCCTGGTATTTACCTTCTTATCATTATTGTTTCATACATCACGTATTATGCCTATATTCTGGATCAAATAGAAAGCTGGAAAAAATTATTTTCCACACCTTCTCCTCCATGATAAAACACAAAATACAGAATACTGGAAAAAATATTTTCCCTTAACACAATTAAAACTTTTGCTTATGGTCAGAAATAAAAGAATACAAAATATCTTACTTGTTTCAATTTCTTTGATGTGCTTCTTAAATAGATCACTTGATTGAGGAAATATACTCTTAGATGGTACATTTCATTTCTCATCCAAAGATTTAAGCCCCCGTCCTTGTCCCTTTTCAATAGCACTTGCCGTGATAAACGTATATTCGATAGTATTCTTCATATTAGAATCGACCTCATTTTCAATCCTCAATGGTTTCATCTTGAACCTGCAAAAAGAGCCAAAAAGTTAAAAATTAAACCTAAAAATGTTTAATAATGTACTAAAAAGGAAATTTTGCCATCATAACATTTATGGATGAATATACTAACTCATAAGAGATATTAATTAATCTCATTAATTCTTTTTCTTTTCTTTTTGAAGAACTTCCTAACTCTACAATATCATCATCCATTTGTTCCACAATTTCATAGGAATCATGAGATTGCATCTTTCTCACTACTTGCCAACCTTTGTTGGAAGTATCATCAACATAAAATACTTGAGATGCTTGATCCACTAAAACAAATGGGTCATTTGTTTTTGAAAATCTACATGGATTAACACTCACAAAATCACACTCACTCTTTTTAACTTCTTTTATTTCATCGTTCACATCAGACCAATTACATCGAAATAAAGTTACTCTTTTATCCATGACAAATTGCAACTCAATCGCATCAGCTAAAACTCCATACTAATGAAGGTTTTCACTATAATCATCTTTCTCACCCAATACAACAATACGACAATTTTGAGTCCTTACCTTTTTATTATAATCATGATGCATGGAATATGGCAAGGGCATTTTTCAGTGGATATGATTTGCCCAGATTCATAACACATACAAATCTGGTGCTGATACCAAAGAAGAATGTGGTGGATAATTTTGGGGACTTAAGATTTATTAGCCTGAATACTTTTGCTAATTAAATTATATCGGTTGAATCATGAAAGAGTTAAATTGGTGTTACCTAGTTTGATTTCTAATTAGTAGTCATGCATTGTTAAAGGGATGAGTATGACTGAAAATGTACTTTTGGATCAAGAAATAATAAGAGACATCAACAAGAGAAACAATTTGCATATTGTAGTGGTAAAATCAGACATGACAAAGGCATATGATAGAGTCTACTGGAAATACTTTATCCAGGTCTTGAGAAGATTTAGATTCTCTGAAACAATAAATTGACATAATAGTAAGGCTAATAAGCAATAATTAGTACTCAATTCTAATGAATGGAAAAGCCTTTGGCTTATTTCAATCTTCTAGAGGTTTGAAAGAGGGTGACCCCTTATCACCTACCCTATTTATAATAGCAATTGAAGTGTTGACCAGGATCCTAAATTTTTCATTTGAACATAGTGACTTTAAGGGTTTTGGGTTGCCTAAATGGAGTCCGCAAATAAACTACTTATCATATGTTGATGACACTATTCTTTTCTTACTCAGGACAACACAAGTCAATGAGGATGAGGATGATTGTGCTAAGAATATACGAGGGGGTGTCTGGACAAATGATATAAATAGACTAAAGCATTTGTTATCGACATTATAAAGTCCTCGTAGTACTGTCATCAAATAAAGAGGATAACAGGGGTCAGGCAAGGTAATTCTCCTTTTACTTATCTAGATTTTCCTATTTTCTATGAAGGAAAAATAAAGGTCATTTTGTAGTTCTGATGAAAAAGGTGGCTAACATAATGGCTATGTGGAAGAATATATTACTATCTTATGGGGGAAGTTATATATTTTAATAGCACATGTTTTGCAATCTATGCCCATGGATTTACTATCAGGCCTGAATCCCCCCATTTAGTGCAATAAACCAATTACATAAGCTATATGCTAAATTTTTCTAGGGAGATGCAACTGGATCTAAGAACAAGCACAGGGTTTCATGGGGAAGCATGTGTTATCCCAAGGAAGAAAGGGGTCTAGGTTTCAGATCTTTGCATAATGTATCGAAGGCTTTGTTTGCAAAGCTTTGCTGGAATTTTAGGACATTAATTTGTTCTTTGTGGAGTTGATATATGTGGTACAAGTATTGCAAGAAATTGCATCCAACTATAACTATTGGTGGGGGTGCATTACATGTCTGGAGAAAGATGATAATTATAAGGGAGGAAGTAAAGCACAATATATGGTGGCAGATAAACGTAGAAAATTCCATGTTTTTATTTGATAATTGGACAAAATTGGGAGCCCTCTTATATATTGAGAGTGATATTGCCATTGAGTAATATGTATAAGTGAGGGAGTTCACTACATTGGTGGATGGAATGAACAGAAACTGGCCACAAAACTCTCAGCAGAAATGGTAGAGTATATTATAGAGAGTAAGAAACCACCTTTTAATGAACATCAGACTGATTTTCCTGATTGGATGAACAGTAAGCACGGGAATTTCACTAATATTTTTTTATAAAGGTAACTCTGTATTCACAAGAAAATGGTTAGTTACAATCCTCACATGTTATTGCAAAAACAAACAAATCAGGGCTAAGGTTTTACAATTTGTCCTATGAAGTCAACTAATAAATCTATATCCCCCACCATATCTTGTTTACACCAAAAATAAAGAAGGCTAATGTAGGTAATTCTATTTTTCTGTATGTTGTTGATTTTTCCTTCAAAACACCTTGCATTTATTTCCTTCCATAAGGTCCACCAAATGCAGGTTGGAATTAGTTTCCACCAGTCTCCTCTAGAATTTCTTCTTCCAATTGTCTCCCAGCTCCTCAGTAGATTAAAAGTGTATATAGTTATTGTTCAGCTTACTCCAAGTTTACATAAAAACATGTTCCGCAGATTTACAGTTGTTTTGCAATGTAGGAAGAGGTGGTTGTTTACCTCTACCTCCTTGTAACAAAGAAAACACCTTAAGCAAATTTGTGACCGTCTTCTCTGTAGTGCTTCGTGAGTTAGGCAAGCTCTCCTGATCACCAACCACATATAATAGGACACCTTCAAGGGGATTTTAATTTCTAGATTAGTTTCCAAGGACAAAACCTAGTGGAGGAGAAGCTGATGTTGTTGTTCTAGTAGCGTAAAATTTGATAGAGAATACTCTTTTACTATGCAACTTCTATAGAAGTTTACCTAGATTTACCGAGACACCTGGAAAAAGGTCAAAGACGTAGAAGACTAGCTGTTTTGTCTACCTTCCAGTCATTTAAATATCTTCAATGAAATTCCACCCTTGTGGGCTCCATATCTAGTAACAGTCTCATTTATCTTGAGAGTGAGGTCGTAGAGGTTTGGGAAGGTGGTCTTTATGCTTTCATTACCTATCTACTGCTCATTCAACAAAGATCTTTGTACCGTTCCTCAACTTATAGTAAATGTTTATATTGAATTGGGACCAGAGTCTTTGAATTATTTTCGATACACTGCATCCAAAAGTACTTTCCACTTCTTCCGTTGTCCATTGGTTTAGGAGTCCACATTTCTCTGTGATGAATCTCTTCCATATGGTCATGTCTTCTGTTCCAAATTTCCACGACCACTTTCTCAGTAAACCACGACTGTGGAGGTTGAGTTTTTTGATGCCTATACTTTGTTGTCTCATGTTAAGGTAAGGACATCCCACTTCACTAGATTGTAGCCTTTATTTCCTTTGTTCCCATGCAACATGAAGCTCCATCTCATTTGATTGTTATTTTTGTCAATGCTGTTTGGGATGGAAAACAAACTCATCATATAGGTGGGCAATTAATCCATGAGTGATTTTATGTGTGTCAATCTGCCTCCCAAGAATAAATATTGTCTTTTCCATATTGATAGCCGCTTGTTACATCTCTCTAATACTGTTCTCTATACATTGAGTTCCTTATTTTTAGATCCCAATGGCATGCCTAGATAATTGGTTGGCAGGGAAGCAACGTTGAAACCAAGATTAATGGCCAAAAACTGCATATTTTGGAATTCATTGACTGGCTAGAGGTAGATCCCATGCCAATTCACATAGAGTCTTGAGATGCCTTCATAAATGGTTAGAATAGCCTTGTTGTGTCTAATTTTTGACACGCCTGCTTCACATAGTATAAGTGAGTCCATCGGCATGCAGTAGGTCAAAATTTCTCATGCCATTTCCTCTACTTATATAAGCCCAAAAACTTGTCAACCAAACATTTTTAGCCATAAATAGTAAGAAAAGGAATGGTGAGAGGGGGTTTCTTTTCTCCCAATTTACACATTCTAGCATGATGGTGTTGTGGTTTGAAGTAGCTCTACAAAAATCCTTTGTCTGATGTTTCTGAAAGTGTCTTCTTATTCTG
Organism: Solanum pennellii; assembly: GCF_001406875.1. Taxonomy (NCBI): domain Eukaryota; kingdom Viridiplantae; phylum Streptophyta; class Magnoliopsida; order Solanales; family Solanaceae; genus Solanum; species Solanum pennellii. Next base: position 64,933,737 of record NC_028646.1, read on the forward strand.
AGAAGAAGAGGAACATGTGTAGTATAGCTTCACTAGGATGGTTGATGCCTCTATAGAAAGTAAAATTATCTCCAATTAGATGGGGGGTCATGAGGTTTCATGTCCTCGATCCATCTAAAAAACACATACATCACATTAGTGATTCTAAAGCACCATTTTCATTCTAACATAAATCAGTTTGTATTGAAATCTCCACAAGTTACCCAAGAACCTTCAAAAAGTTGGCTACAAGCTGCGATTTCCTCCCATTATAATAATTTTTCACTTCTAATAGGTGGAGCATAGACACCTGTGAGGTACCACGTAAAAGAGTTGTGAGAATGGACAAATTCAAAGGTGAAAGAGTGTTGCCTTATTTCCACAATTATCCTTGACCAAACATTGTTGTACCACATTATTACGACCCCCTTGCTTCCCACAACTTTGATGAAATGACATTTCATCAATCTGCAAGGCCATAGTTTTTTGACTGCTTCATCCCTCTCGACTTAACTTTGTTTCTTGGAATCAATAGACATCAGAAGCCCCCCATTGCAATAAACTCTCAACAAGATTCCTATTTTTATATTGTTGAGTCCCATCACATTCCATGAAATTAGGTTTACATTCATTTGTAAGTGAGATTGAGAATTTTCCCCCTATTTCTGACCCCTTCTACTTGGTTGAGACTGGATTGCAAATTCTTCAATTCATTCTTGGTGAGTCTCTTACTTTTTGGGGTGGTGATTATCTTCTCCTACTCTTTCTTTTTTAGCGTCGCTTTTCTTTTATCTAGCTATATTAAAATGGCTAGTGTTTCCTCTTCTAAACCTTCAAAAGCTACTCCATAAGTATTACTTAGTTTAAGAATGTGAGCATTCACCCAGTCTAAAGCCTCTATCTCAGCGTACTCTAGGGATGCAGGAGACTGGGTGGTAACCGATTGATGTCGTGGACAGGCTACAGTTGCAAGTTGCACTTATGTGAGATGGGTGCATGAATGTTGTACCCTCTAATATTTCTTTGGAATGGTCATTAATCTCAGTATCTTCACCTATATGAGGGGTAATTTCAAGTTTTATGGTCAAGGTTCCTTTCGATGTCACTTCAATCGAATTCTCTATATCTCGTGGATCTACAAAGCAAGCTTCCAAAGTCATATATGATTCTAGGAATTTTGAGGCCACAACTCGATTGTCCTCCAGTTAATTAAGAGTGTTAGGAGATCTCTTCATCAGAAATTGAGTTATAGTTGGGCTAAAGACTTCAGAAATAAATTTTGGGCCTCCAGAATTAAATTTAACCCAGCCTGAAGGATTTAAATTTTCTGGGGAAGTTGTCCCATGTAACTCAGCATTAGCATGTGTTATCATTGTCAAATGTGACTCAAATTGGCATGTGTTGTCACTATCCCATGCTCAGCATTGGCATATGCTATCATTGTTGAGTGTGGTGGTAGACTGCCAGTATTTGTATCTACTGGGTAAAAATTCAATGACTATTAGGTAATGGCCTTTGATAGTTGTCATAGCTGAAGCTCATTCCAGATTTGCATAGAGAAGGTAATTCCACCAATTTCTATGGAGATCTCCTTCAGCACCTTACCCCCGATTCATTGGATTTTGATTCTCGTCCATTTTAGTTGGCTCTAGATGGACATATCTTTATTTGTTTTAATACATCCTCCACAATGGTCTTGGATGACCTTGAAGGTTTTATGGGCCCATAGGTGAAGAAGGATCCCCACGATCCTAATCTAAGTGGAACTTGGTTTTTCTATTGAGTTGGAAGTACCCGATGATGGGTTCCACCAGTGAAGCTTGAGTTGTATTTTGTTCAATAACCAATTTCTAGAAAGTAATTTCTCTATCATAATACTAGAGGCAAACACGAAAAGAAAGAGGCCCCTTCCCGTTTTGTATATGTTGAGGCCGTGCACCTGCTTCCATAGGTTGGTTGCCCATCTCTGTATTTGTGACAATGTAGGTGAGAGATTTGACCCATCTTCGATAGTACCAACCAAACGCTTGTTTAATACTTCATTTTTGACGAGAGACCATTAATGTAGATGACATTCCCACTCTTTAGTGCTTGAATGTTCGTTCAATTATTTTCTGCCTTCTTGCACCATTTACTATTTTTAAGTACTTCAGCAAAAGAAAAGTATGTTGTCGGTTAATCTATGGTTGTCTCTGCTGGTCTCCCTCTTTTGTTTGGCATAAAATTCCTCATTTTCTCAGCAATTAAGGTCCAACCAGAGTTGAAAATCAGTTCAGGCATGATGAGGGCTGACCTTCTCCTGCCCCTTACTTTAACAAGACTGATGTATCTGTCAAAATTATTGAAGTTCCTAGCAAAGAATATTTCTGACAGCGTTTCCTTCTTATTTAACCTTTTGACTACATTCCCATTCGTCTAAGAAGCTTCAAAGAGATTCTAGATAATCCAATGCATTATCTTCCTGGCAAAAGTTGTTCTAGTGACGCCGTCTCTACATCTTTCGGTCTAATCATTAAATTTTCCTAACTGAGTGCGGTCAATAGACTTGAATCCAACTGCAAAATAGATAGAGTCCTCCCTCTCAGTGGGGGAGGAGAAGGGGGGAAGAGAAGAGGAGAGAGGGAATCTGGTGATCAAAAGGATCATCGGGAGAGGGTTAGAGGGTTATTTGGAATGAATGTAGCGTCTTTTTGGGATTCCTGTCTACGAGCAAGAAGAGTTCTTAATCCCAAAATAATTCAAGTTAAACGTCTTTTAATTTTTAATCAACATCGCAAACTATGAGGACGAAGTAGGAGATAAGAAATGAATATGTTTATATTTGGAACAAGTGGGTTCATTTTAAGGTGAATTTTTTGCTATGGAGGTTGTGGAAAAGGAGAATTTCTACCGATGATAATTTTAAAAAGGTGAAGAATCATCTAGTTTCAATATGTTTGCGTTGCGATGAAAAGAGGGAGGAAACACCAACCCATATTTATCTAAAATCCTCTTTGGCTAACAAGCTATGGAGAAAAATTTGCTAATTTCACAGATATACACATAAAAGGAATGCATTTAGAACAATTAATCATTACTTGGTGGAAATTCAAATCATCACCACAACTACAATGAATAATGAGAGCAATGCCAACAATAAATATGTGGAGAATATGGAAGAGAAGAAATTGTATAAAGCATGGACGAAACACAACTTTTGGAGGGATGGTGATTCAAGTTCAAGAAATGGTTTGGAAGTTGGTGAAAATTCTATATCCTTGGATACATTTGGAGTCAAGTTTGTGGCTTGAAATTGTCAAAAAAACTAAAGTGGCACAAGCCTAAATTGCATTATCATAGTGTAATATGGAAACCCTTAAATACAAATAGATTTGAATGCAACATTGAGGGAAAATCCAAAGGGAACCCAGGGATGGGTGTATAGGTCTTTTGTCAAAGGAACTCGCAAAGAAATCTGATCTATGCTAGGGATGAAGAAATTGGAAATAATACTAACACAGAGATATAGTCAGTGGCAATCTATGAAGCATTGGAGTATTGTTGGGAGAACAGGGTGATGGAAGTAACAATCAAAATAGACTCACTAAGTCTGATGAAAATGATAAGAGGGCAATGGAAGATACCTTAGGAGCTGTCGGAAAGAACAGATAATATAAGAATGAGATCACAACAATTCAATGCAAACATCACTCATATATTTAGAGAAGGTAATAATGTTGCAGACTTATTGGTTCATTAAGTAGTGGAAACAGAACAAAGAAAGGAGTACAACAGTTTTACTGATTTACCAAGCTATATCAGGACAAATATAAATATAGAGAAATAATAAATATCAATATTGAGAATCAGATCAAGAATAATCGATTTTCAGCAATGAACATACCAAAAGCATATCTTCATAGAAAAGGAAAGCAGCCTACTGCAGATATGGACAGATCTACATAGAATAATATAATAATATAATATATAATGATAGTGTAAAAGGGTACATGTCAAGACATAAATCTATATTTTACCCTAACTACGACAAAGTTACATCAAATAAACACAGAGATAAGTGGATCGGACATTACCGATGGAGCTTTAGAATGTTTCAAGGGAAAGATACATCACGAGATCTACATCTGAGAAAAAGCACAAAAGAAAGGGATATCATTCAAAGATCATGCGGGTAGAAGCGAAGAAGAAAATGAGGTAGAAAGGAAGCGAACTTACCAGGCAACAATGAAGATCACTCGATCTCAAAAATGATTCAAAGGAGGAGGCAGAACAACTAGAATTTTCTTCGACAATGCAGTGGAGAAAGTGGACGAAAGAGTATTGTGTACTCACCAAGGATGAGTAGAGATCGGACAAAATTAGGTATTCTGTATTTTCGTTATTATTGGGCCATGGGCCATTTTATATGTATGGACCACTATTTATTCAATAAACGGCTCCATGCAAAAAATTTATTTAAAAAAACATGTATTATAGCGCTAGAAGTACTCATATATAAGCAACACCACATCAAACCTTTGGAGTTTGGCCACACTCAAAGACGTTATCTTGAAAAAAAATTCTAGTTATACATGAAGAGTCATGAATAAGAAGTTGATGCCACAACAAAAAAACTTATTCCTTTCAAAAAAATATTTCTATATAGTTCTTCAATTGGTAGTACCTAATTTCTTAGAGTAGTTAATTCCTAAATAATATTTTTATTACTTTCATAGATTATATAGGAGTCAATAGCCAAAATGCAAAAATAAAAAATTGTCAAAAATTTCAAAAGGACACATCAATTTTTTTTAAAAAAAAAAATCAATACGGAAAAATCGCTTTGATGAAATAATTTTCCTCTGGGACAATACTGAAGCCGTTACTCCATTAAAATTAAAAACCATTGCCTAGCAACAATCGTATCCAAAAATTGTTTTTCTTTTTTCCCCTTATATCGTTGTAGGGGCAACATTTTTCTCGCAAAAAAAAAGCTACAGTTATAATATAAAAAATATTTTTCTTAAAAATACTCCCCATGTAGCGACTTCAATAATAAAAAAATGAAAACCTATTTTACTATAATTTTTTTATATAAAAAGAAAATCAATGCCTTCGCAGCGATTTTATTAAAAAATTTAAATAAATCGCTGACAAGGCAGAAAAAAATTCTCTCTTTTCCCAAAGAAATATGCTTTTTCACTTATGTATATTGGAATTGGTTAATTGATCAGTTGATTAATTCATTTAGTTAGTCAAGATAATTAAGTTTATTTTAATTTGGTTAAATAATTTGTTAGATTTTCATATAGTTAGTTAAAGTTGTCAGATCAGTTGGATCTAGAAGTTGTACATAGATATATGTAGTGTAGCTTATGTACGAGTAATTGTGATGATAAGGTTTCAATTTTCATCCAAATCTCCCTAGTAAAATCTACATGGTATCAGATCTCTAAACGGTTAATTAGTTTAATACAATAATCGATGAGCCAGAGAGATGGGAGATGTTGAAGCTTCCACGATTGATGCATCACAAGTATTTATAGGTTAAACAATCGATGATGTTGATTGAAAGCAAATCCATCCACTTCATCTTCATTATTGACACTCCTGCTAGTGTTCTCATCACTGTGCAACTTACAAGGATATAGACTTACTTTTAATGAAGCAGATTCATGTTGATTAACCTTCGAGCAAAGAGTAAGTTCAGGTTTGTGTTGGGGAAATGCAAGAAGAGTGCTTATCAAGAATAACGGGAAGAGCAATGAGTGAAATGCTATGCATTTGGACTTTCATGGATCATGAACTCTATATCGACGAAGCTGCTCGGTGGGATTGATATTGCTACAAATGCAACCATCGTGTGGACAGATCTAAAAGAGAAATTTGATAAGGTTGATGGATATCAACTTCACAGGGAGATCCACACGATTCATCAAGGTAATTCGACAATTTCAACATATTTCTTGAAATTATGATTTTTAAGGATGAGTTTGATGCACTGGTTTCTTAATCTTTATGCAAATGTGATAAATCTAGAACTTATATTGATCACGTAGCTTGTTTAAGGGTATTTATTTCTTTTAATGGGATTGAATAAAATGTATTATCATGCACGAAGTCATATCCTGATGCTAAACCCTCTACCTACTATTGGAATGGCATATTCTATGTTGATGGTTGTTGACACCAAATTTTGAACTTCCACCATATAAATTAATCAATTCGCGCTTCTTCGATTTCAAACGATTAAAGATAATTAGTTTTATAAAATCTTAAGAAAAATACATAGTTTGCACCTTAATTATTTTCCATAGTTTTATAACTTTTTATAATTTCTCGATAATATATATTTTACATAATTATGTATATAATTAATACGTTTTATGATAATTCGAATATCATCTCAAGAGGATTTTAATTTAGTAAGTATTTTATCAAATTAGTTTAATTTAAATTATGGTTATATTTTTAAATCATTAGTTTATAATTAAGTTAATTATTTTATTTCATTAAGATTAAGAAGCTCGTTAATTAATTAATATTAATTAGTCCTATTTTTATACTAGTCGAATGTTCAAAAATCAACTCTTTGGTTACGCCTTTAATCCATTTGATTAAATTATTAATTATTCTATTACAATTGTAGTCAAACATCTTCAACCTATTTAGAGACCAATGTTTTGGGCCTTTATTTCAGCCAACCCAATTCAATATTTCCTTCTGCCCAATTCTTTCTCAAGCGCCCCAGCCCAAACTTTACACCGTCCAACCCGATCCAAACTCAATTCTCAACAAATATCCAACATCACCTTACAACTTTAAAAAAAAAACGATCCCTGCGTCTTCATCTTCTTCTCCAGATACCTAACAAATCAAAGACCCCCAAATCTTGATCAAGTTCAAAACCCAGCAATCACGAGCCCGGTCAAAAAAATCCGACCCAGCAATTTCGTTTTCCCTTCGTCCTCTCACAATTCTTCCAAGTGTCGAAATCTGGTGCGTGTAGTCACTTAAAATTTATTAAATATAAATTTATAAAGTTGTTCTGATTATATTAAATTAATGAATATATTAGTCCAAATAAATATTTTGGATTAATATAATTTATTTAATCATTTCAATACAGATACATATGAATTTAATTAAAGCCTGCTTCATAAAGCCCATATGATATATCACTTAAATATGATTGGCTGAAGGGAGTCCTGTTCCAACCGCAACACCTTTATTCTACAACTATAAATAGGGGTCTCATAATTCTGAAAAAGAGAAGAAAGAAATTTCTAAACAAGAAGATAGAGAAAATCCATGGTACAAATGCCATTTAATTCTCTACAAAGCTACAAGTTTAAGAATTCAAGCATTCAAGTTCAAGAACAATCAAGACCAAGGCCATCGAATTCAAGAACAAGCTCGAAGCCCTTGAATTCAAAAAAAAGTCAAGATCAAGATAATGTTCAAGTTCAAGTTCATTAGAGATTCAAGAACAAGCTTTAAAGCCCTTGAATTTATATTTGAAAAGGTGAATTCAGAGGAATCATAGAGATTGTAATACTCACATTTGAAATAATAAAATCGATTGTTGCTATAATCTTCCATTCTTGATTATTATTTTCTCGACGCGAATTTTATTGTCTACAAATTCTGCACGCCTAGTGGGACAATCTCTACCTCTTTTCTCAACTCTTCAAGAATCAAAGAATATTAAAATGTCTTCCACTAATGAAAAACAACTAGCAAGCTTAACTAAAGCAATTGAAGACCTGACAAAGTGCGCACACGAACAAGATGCTAAACTTTCAAACCTAACAAATAAGATGGATAATATGATTGAAAGAAGATCAAATCAATCACCTTTGAAGCTTTCTAAAATTCAACACAAAGAAGTGTCTTGCTTAAAGCAAAATTCATATCTCAGATGAAGGTTTGATTCCAATTGATCAGTTAAAGAACTTTATCATAGAGACAATCGAAGACAATCTGAGTTTTCATCCAAATTTTATCCCCTATATGTAAAGCCATATACACAAAGGGTTGATAACTTTAAAATGTTTGAGGGTTATCAACCTCCCAAGTTTCAACAATTTGATGGCAAAGGAACTCCCAAACAACATATATATCTCACTTTATCGAGACTTGCAATGCTGCAGGGACGTATGATGATTATCTTGTTTAGAGTTTGTTCGATCTCTCAGAGCAAATGCATTTGATTGGTACATAGATCTTGAACCTAATTCTATTGATAGTTGGGAGAGATTAGAGAAATAGTTCCTTAATCGTTTTTATAGAACAAGACGTGTCATTAGTATGATGGAACATACAAAGGCTCGTCAAGGTGAAGATGAGTTAGTTGTTGACTTTATCAATCATCGGAGAAGTCTGAGCCTCAACTACAAAGATCGCCTTAGTGAAAGTTCTACCAATGAATTGGGGTCTTCACTACATTTTTCAAGGATTAAAGACCAATACATTTGAAGAGTTGGCAACTCGTGCACATGACATGGAATTAAGAATGTATTTAAGAGAAGATCAACAATCTCCAATCTATGGACCTCATGAAGATGAAGATATAGAAGAAATCCAGTGTGGGGGCAAGTCTGCATCCGAAGATGACTTTGAAGAGTCATTGTATATCTAGCCGCTCCTTAACGCTTGAGCTTAAACTTCAAGTTACAATGCTCCTTAATGCAGGAGATTAATCTGCAAGTTACAATGCTCCTTGAAACACGAGCTTAAACTATATATCATTTAAATCTTCAAGTTAGAGTTAAATCTTCAATTTGAATGCACTTTGAAACACGATCTTACACTGTATGTCACTTAAATCTTCAAGTTTGAGTTGAATGTTCAAGTTGAAATGATCCTTGAAACACGAGCTTAAATTGTATGTCACTTAAACCTTCAAGTTATAGTTAAATCTTCAAGTTGAAATGCTCCTTGAAACACGAGCATAAATTTCAAGTTAAATTTAAATCTTCAAGTTAAAGTTAAATCTTCAAGTTAAAGTTAAATCTTCAAGTTGAAATGCTCCTTGAAACACGAGCTTAAACTGTGTGTCACTTAAATCTTTAAGTTTGAGTTAAATCTTCAAGTTGAATTCTCATTGAAACACGAGCTTAAATTGTATGTCACTTAAATCTTCAAGTTTGAGTTAAATCTTCAAGTTGAAATACTCCTAGAAACACGAGCTTAAACTGTATGTCACTTACATCTTCAAGTTAGGGTTAAATCTTCAAGTTGAAATGCTCCTAGAAACACGAGCTTCAATTGTGTGTCACTTAATTTTCAAGTTTGAGTTAAATCTTAAAGTTGAAATGCTCCTTCAAACACGAACTTAAACTATATGTCCCTTAAATCTTCAAGTTTGAGTTAAATCTTAAAGTTAAAATGCTCCTCCAGGTACAAGCCTAAATTGCATGTCACTCCTGACCTACAAGAGTATAAACTATGTACGACACAACGAAAAAGTCACTCACTCCTCCAGAACTACGTTGTGCCTTGATCTTCTTTATTCAGGTACCTAGGCACTTAGAATATGCACTTTGAACCATATTCTAAGTTCAGTTGCATAAGTGTCAAAAAATCAAATGTTCCCGCTTGATCTGTTACATGAGTTAAAGCTATGAGTAAGCTTTCATAAAACCTCAGACTTGCACCAAATGGTGGTGACTCAATGGGGGCAAACCCTTATGAATAAAATTGCTTCAAGATGAAGTTTATAAATCTCCAAGTATGAAAGTGGAAGTATTCAAATTCTTCAAGCCTAGTCTTTGAATGAAAAAATATCTGGAAAAGACATGAAGAAGGGGCATTTGTAGTCTTGCTCCACCCGAGTTCGAACCTTGGTGGGGGCAATGATTTAATGTGATTTTTTTCATTGGTGAACTAATTTAATAAATAAATAAATTAATGGCTGATTTAAAAAGGAAACATCATATTTTATTATTAATTATTATTAATCAATTAATTAATGTGTTTTTATGACTAAGTCTCCTAGTTGACTAAGTCTAAACAACTTTACCTCCTTTAACTCTCTCTCACGCTCATCTCTCTCACGTTTTCTCCACTCATTTCACGATTTCTCTCTGCCTAAACGATTACAAGAACAGAAAAATTACTAGAGTTCTTCATTCTTGAAGAACTCACACTAAAATATAAGAAAACAAGCTAGTGAACACGTTAGGTAAAGAGGGGTTTTTCCATCGAAAGTTTTGTGTTTAAAACTTGGATTAAACTTTAGTTTGGGAGAGGATTTGGGGAAGAAACTTCAAGGTTTGAACGTAAAAATAAGATATGGGTTTTCTTCTTTCTTGGTCCCTTTCCCAAGAGTCCCCCTTAAGGTTCATATTATCTATTCGAAAACTAGGATTGTTTCCCCTTTTGCATGCCCCTGTCACTAGCTACCAATGAATCGTAGGTTGGGTATGATTGCTAGTAGATTTAGGTGTATGCTATGTTTTCGTGATGAATATGATTACGTTGTGTAGTTGAAATCGTATGATAGAGAACCATGTATTCGTAAGTTTGTGCAAGTGTATGCATGTGCAAAAATGTTATTGTGAATATACTGTGAATTAGCCTGAGTTAAGGCTTCAAGTTTAATATTGTTTTTTTTGTCATTTTACGTACATTAATCTATGTAAATGGTGATGTTCATTAAAATGGAAATCGGGCTGATTTGAGTGTCAACATTTTGGCTAAACGAATCCATGAAATACCCCCCAAAAAGTGTTAAACGATCCCTGAATTTTCCAAAGTTTTCAAGTGGATATATTGATGAAAATCAGTAAAGAAAATGATTATGTTTCCAGCCAAAAATATAAGTTTAGTTTAGGCTAAAATATAGAGAAGGAATCTGGAATATTTAATTGATTTTAAAGGGATGAGGCCAGGATTCGAACCTGTGACCTCACCCGTTTGGTACCTTAAATTCGCAATAAAAGAAAAGGGGTCAGGGGGATTCGAAATGGGGTGTACTGGCTGAGAAAGAAGAGAGCAAAAATTTAAATAAATGAAATGGGAGGCGTGGGAATCGAACCCACGACCTCAAGGCTGGAAAGGGTAATGGGCGAAATAAATAAGAAAATAAATTGAGGTTGTGGGGGCTCGATCCGACAACCTCACTGCCAATGCTTAGCCAAGTCAACTTTTAACTAAAAATATAATAAGGAGGTTGTGGTGGTTCTAAACCACAACCTCACATCCCCTAGCGAAATTAAGCATATATAGAGAGAGGTTGTGGGGGTTCGATCCCACAACCGCATGGTCCATGCGAATTGGACAAGAAGAATTAAATGGAAAAAAGAGGGTTACGGGGGTTCGGTCCCACAACCCTTAGGCTTAATAAGAGGAGAATCGAAGAAGAAAATTGAAGATAGAATGTTGATCAAGGGTATCGCTCTAGGGTCTCAATGTCATGATGACTAAAAATAAAGTCAAGAAAAAATGCATGTATTGTCCTAGGGGTTCCAACTTTGGTTCCCTTGCCCAAATTTCCGTATTGATACATAATTCATACGTGAATTAAATGTTCAAGAATAATGCCAGCTACTTAGATAAAAATCAAGATCTTGGCATATTTATAAGATACATATGTCTTGTACTACATAATATTAGGAAGATATGAGTCACTTAACGAACTATGAATGAAGCCTTATGGCTTGTATGTATAGACCCATAAGTGTAGCATATGTTTAAAAATAAGTGAACCTAAGATGTATGTAATGAAATGAAGTAACTCTAGAAGGGTTAAGTACGAGTGTAAAACACACTAGATGCCCAAGTGCATTGGCATACGATGAAATGATTATTATGTTATGAAATGATAATACCCTAGAAAGGTTAAGTAAGAGTGTGAAACACATAAATGGCCAAGTGCATTTGCATGTGATGAAATGAACATTCACGTAAAATGGGTTGAGTAATTATGAAGAGCAATTGTACTAATGTTAATGAATGTGGTGACAACATGAAATAAGGCTAATGTGAAAATGAGAACAATCTCAAATGAGCCTAAGTAAATGTTACCAAAACGTACTCACCTATGAGAGTGTGAGTTAATGAAGAGACCAGTCTTTATGAACACTTTAATGAATGTATTGAGATTAACACACTTAATACTAATGATGAGATGAGAAATCATCTATTGAGCTATGATGTCCTCATACTAGAAGACAGCTTCCATTATGTAATAGTTTAATGTAATGGAACTTTATACTGGGCAGCGATAGACTAGCTATTAGCGGTGATGCCTTTTTTGGGAAGGGCGGAGGTTCACGTAACTCTCATCAGATGAGACTGTCCGGCATGCCAGGTATGGGTCTCCTTATATCTCCTAGTCTTCGAACCTATACTACCAATATAGGGATCTGGCGGGGTTAAATTCCCATGTACGCTAGCATATTTTGGGTCACCTTGGCCGGTGATTCCACCTCTTTTCAGTGTAGGGAGACATTGGATTTCATGATGCTCACATGACCAATGTCGGTTAAAGTTAAAGTTCAAAATTAATGAATGAGGTCAGCCTCAAATGATGTACACAATGAAATGAATGATACCAAAGGTGTTAGGATAGGATAATGAACAGGTATGGTAGACTCAAGTAAAGATACTAGGTTATTCTTGATAATTGCACAACGAACCCGATGAGAGTCTTAAACTACATCCTCGGTATAGCTGGTGTTTACGCTAACTTATAAATGAATGCAACGAAGTACGTATGAATGAATGAAGCAGACTCTGGGTTTTCTAATGAAGACGCCCTAATTGAGGTCTCATGTTGAACCCTCATTTTGGAAAGTCTTAATATCAAGTGCATGCTTACAACGTCTCATGGCATATGAATGAATGTTATAAAAGATGTTATGTGCTATATGTTATGTGATATGTGTTATGTGTAAAATGTTATGTGTTCTGTACAATATGATAAGTATGATGATGCATGTTACGCTCATGGCATGACCTTCCTAATCCAAATTTGCAAAGTTCACTGACTTTCCTAATCCATATTTGGAAAGTTCACTGACTTTCCTAATCCACATTTGGAAAGCTCATTGACTTTCCTAATCCAAATTTAAAAAGTTCACTAACTTTCCTAATCCAAATTTGGCAAGTACACTGATTTGACTTCCCATAATCATGTTGTTAAGAAAGAGCTATTCTTGCCCATGAATGTATGTGGTGTGTGCTTGCATATACCCATACTTAGTACAAGTTTGTGCTAACCCTATACAACTCTACAATTTTAGGTGCAGGCACAAGTGGATGCTTGAGCTACAGGTTGACGCTGAAGCTATCCGGACGTCGAGCATTCATCCAAACTTGGTAGGCCCTCATGCTTTCGAGAATGCTTGCCATTTATAGTCTAGCTTAGTCTTAGGATTGAGTTAGTGAGGTATGTTCCACTAGCGTTTCTTTCCCGTCTTATTTCAGATTTTGTATTGGTGCCATTTTGGCAAGTATTCAGTTATTACTATATTAAACTATTTCTTTCATTTGATGATCTTACTGTTAGTTGGTTGATGGTGAACAAATTATGATTACATTAGAAATAATTAGTTAGAATGTTAAGTAACAAAAAGTTCAAATTTTCCGCTAAAGTTAACCTAGATGAAGTAAAGATGACGTATGTATGCTTGTCTGCGACCTCTGAGAGGTCAATGACGCCGGTCTCGTCTGGGTTCTAGATTCCGATCTTGAAAGATTATTTCTATAATCTTCCGTTCTTAACTATTGTTTTCTCGATGCAAATTTTATTGTCTACAGTGCGTTCTTCGTCGTTTCTCCGATAATCAGACGTCTCTCCTCTAGTTTCCGTTGAAAATTGCAACAAGTTTGGTACAATTGATTGTTGGCCACCTTATAATTTTGAAGGGATTCAAATTTCAAATTCAAAATTCCCCCTCTTGATTTCCCTCCTTTTTCAATTCCAATTCTCCCTCTTATAAATACCTATATCTTTTACTCTTTTGGGCGGATTATTTAGGGGAAGCTATTTTACTATTTGAAACAGAATGAATTTTCATCAAAGAAAATAGACGTAGAGATAGAAAATCTCCAAAATAGCTATGGAATGCATACATTAAGAGCTGACGAGCTTAGTGATTTTCTCATTTAAATTCGTCGGAGTTTGTCGGAATCCGGTGAGGCTCCGTTTGGTGTGAAGTCGTTGCATATTCTCTATGCTGCCTCCATATCGCTGCCCAAAAGATGGTAACACGTCTTTCTTGATAGAATTCTTTGTTTTCCTTCTCTTTTCCATTTTGAGTTGATATTTTTAGTATTGAATCTGTTATTGATGTTCGTTTGTCTATTTAACATTAGTTCGATGGTGATTTTAGTAGGAAGAGTCTGTTCCTATTTGTTACATTAGTCGGCATATTATCCGGTTAGAGTTTGGAAGTCCGCTAGTTTTATCATAATGTTATTCTTCTATTCATCCTTTTTAGCATGTTTTATCGAATATAGTCGAATTTTTACTGTTATTTAATATCCGGCATCTAGTCCTTTCATCCTTTCACCGAGTTGAACGAATGAACTGACATGTCGAGATTTGGAATTTTCCTGTGTAGTGGTAAGCATTTGAACTTTGTGTTCGCATTTTCGGTTCGTCTAAATTATGTTTGTGCTTCCAAGATGATTCTAAGTTTGGTTTTCTATTGGAAATATGTCACAATATTGTGCTAAAATCATATGGTGTTTCTTTTTTGCCTAGAATTGTTTTCTTCTCTACCTGGAGTTGTGGAATATTCTAAAAAAAAGGGAGATAAAGGAAAAATGTCTCATATTGTTTTCATGCCTAACTTTAGCAAGAAACAGTGGCATATCTCGCTATTTTTGGCTACTTCTTTACTCCAATTTAAGATGTTTAATATTATTCTAAACATAGATACATTGTTACCTTTGCTTATTTTTATGTTATCTTAATCCGAATGACATAAACTTTCCATTTGGTCACTATTTTTTTTCACTATTAGCAATCACTACCGTTGGTTATCTTACTTTATCATGAGGAGATTAGTTTAGTTTTAAGTGGATATGCTTTGAACGTTGCATGTTTTCCTTGGTCATTTTTAGCATAACATGGGTATAGTAAATCAAACACATGCATTTTGGTCTTATTTTATTTTCATTTGTCTTGGCTGCATTATATAGATTTAAAGCATGCTCTATCATTAATCGTTATCTTTTTTTAATCTCTTCTATGTTTGAATCGGCTTCTCCCGAGTTTTTGGTTACTCTTTTCCTAGCATTCCGTCAATTCCCTTCATTGAGTCAGCAAACATGAAGTTGAGATACAGGTTTCCAAAGGTCCAATACGAAGCTATAAAATAAACTTATTAAGTTTCCAAAATCCCGAAAATGAGTTGTATACACTGATATACATATCTGAAATATCAAAAGTATGAGGGATACATGTCAGGAGACAATATACAGCTGGAAAACTTGTATACGGGAGCAATGCAAAAATACGAACATAGAATATAGCCCATATGCACCAATATACATTCAGCGTATTCAAATTCTCAAAGGTCAAAAATGGGCTCAAAAGCCTCAAAATAAATTTGGAAAAATTTACTTATATAAACAATTTTACTTATCTTATTATCTGTTTTTCCCTTTTTTTAAAAAATATTACATAAGTCCCTTATTCCTCTCACTAATTGAAATTTTCGAATAAAAAAATTCAATAGTCAAACCCACGTTTCCTACTTCCTTTTTTCTCTCGCTAAATTCACTCCACATAGTTAGCCGTTACAATTGTCAAATCAATTTGATTTTCAAAAGAATTCTTTTACTAGTCAATCAATTTCAAAATAGGTAGGAATTGTCTTCTCTATTGTTGTTTTTTCTCTCCCTAAATTCTTAGTTTATGAAATCTGTACACATGAAGACAACCAACCACAAATGACATTAGGTTTTATATGTATTTTTTTTCTGGATTAAATTGCATAGGTTAATATGTTATTAGTTTTTTGATGAAGGATGTTTCTACTAAATCTATGTACTGCACGATTAAATATTTCGGCAAAATCCAATATTGAACCTCAAGAAAGTACCTTTCAGTTTGATTCACAATCAACTTCACCAATACAATTCGATTTTGTCATAATGACCAAAACATTGATTGTATCTGCTGTTGAGGTTGAAGATGAGATCCATGACTACAAAGGTATGTATCTGATATATTATGACTTAATAGTGTTTATTGTTCATTATATATTATAAAAATTTTATATTTCGTACATATTTTTCTTGAATATAATTAAATGTATCATTAACATATGTGTTAACACTTGTTTGTTCTTAAACTTCAAATACAGATTGATGATACTGTCAAGAATCAGAAATAGTGGATGTTTCGGAAGTCTAACAGAAAGATGAGAATATTCATGGTACTACCAAATATCAACACTAAATAGAGATTTTTTAAGAAATCCAACTCATATATGAAAATATTCAAGTTACTCCAGAAGTAAGTGTACATAAGATTGTATAAGTATGATCTGATAATTTACTATTATGATACATTATCAGATGTTTGATACATCATAATTTGTTTGTCCATGATGCATTATCAATTTAATGTATCCTGACTTATACTACATGCTGCTTCTTTAGGATGATGAACCAGATCAAGGCCCTCAAGATCTTAATGAAGCAACAACGAATGAAGACATATAAATAGTATATATCATGCATCAATTTATTAGGCATGATACTATATTTGAATTAATACTAAATATATCTCATACTCATATTTTTTGTATATGGTACATAGCTACGTCGAGTATGGACAGGTTTTATAAATACTAATTTATACTACATGTATCAATTTCAAGGCAAACAACTTATCAGCAACAATTAATTGTTTAATGTATCCCGTAATAACACAGTACTTATCAGATGAAAGAAGATACATAAATAGTGATGTATCATGTACTAACTTTTTAGATATGATACGTAAACTCGAATTTATACTAAATGTATCAATTGCATAACAACTATTACATAATAATGTCTCAATCTCAAATCTAACATCTTATGACTTATAAGCAACAATTGCTTATTTGATGTATCTAGTATAAATACAATATTTACCAAGAAAAGTATATTATATTAGTACTAAGAATTATTGTACAAATTGTCGTACATATTGTCTTATATAAACTAGTACAAAATTTGAATAAAATTAAGTATCAAATTCATTAATGCTTAAGCACGAATATTTCTTCTCATTAGTTTTAGTCAATTGTTGAATCATTTTAACACCTAGCCAATGTAATGTAATTTATAACTTGATTGTTGATTCAATTATGTAGTTACTTGATAATTTGTTCTAGTTAGTTGTGCATTGAATTATGTTTATACATTGAATAATTAGTTGTATTTAGTCTTGATTCAATCATTTATCTAATTGATAAATTAATCTTACTTATACATTTATAGATTCACTTGATTTTATTTTCCATACTATTTTCGATACCTTATTGTATCATATGCATTTTCAACTATATAATGATACATTATATGAAAATGTATCTGAACCATATCAAATGGAACCATCTTCACAAACACGTTCTCTGGCACATTATTATCTAATAGCTAATGATACATTATTTTTTAAAGAAAAGGTATATGAAACACAATGTGTTACAAAAAATGAATACAAGGTCGAAAATCTTAATACTTCAATTTATTGTATCAAAATTTCACCAGCGATTAGTAAATTGTAATGTTTTGTCAAAGTAAAAGTTGGAAAAACAATATTAAAAATCAATAATCTCAAAATAATTTATCTGAAACATAACAGTAGTCCCAAAAATAGAGTTTGTCAATCTCCTTTCGGAAAGAAAGTACAATTTCTTAAGGCAAACGATGTATCGTCATCCACCTATATATATTGAATAAATAAATTTAGAAGATGGAACACTTGTACACATAAAAAGTGAGAGATGCATCACATATCAATTAACTCAATTTAAGATACTCAAAAACCTAATGATAATTAACTCTAGATACATGATAGCTTATATATTGATATATATAAAGAAATTCATATATTGATAAATAAAAATTCACATGTATCTGATACTCTATCGTAATGACACACTGACTCACATTTATAGAAATTCATTGCGTATACAAGTAAAAATAAATCAAGTTTCAATCAGCAATGTATCATGATCTATATGTGCATATACAAATTCAAATTTTAAAAAAGAAATTCACATGTATCTGATATTTTATATTAAAAGTATAGTAACTCGCAGATCTTCAAATCCATAACGTCTACTTCAAGGTTTTAATGTATCAATTCTATCAGTAATTTATCATGACTTATCAATCATATATAAATTCATGAATGAAAAACAATGATTAAAGCACATGAATATGTGTTTCATACCTTTTCTATCAAATATTTAACTCGAAAATTGAAGTTATGGCAAATAATAACTATTTATACCCAAGCTAAGTGTAAAATAACAACTTACAGTTGCTTTGATATTTGGGATCTGCCATTAAACAGTGGTAAGTAACAACCAGTACAAAAATAAAGATACCAAGAAAATTGGCAAAGAAACCCAACCTGATCGTCCATTGCGAGATTCGTGTAGAATTCATAGAACTCAAAAGCTACGATCTTCGATTTTTTCTTCCTTCAAGAGTCTTAATCAAAAACCAAAATATTCATTATGTATCTTATCAAATTTTCAATAAAAAATTTGAGTCCTACTCGAAAGTTTCTTCGTTCAAATATGGACAAAGATGAACATGGATTATGAATTTTGAATTGATTTGTTATTTTAGGATATACGTTTCTTTGATTGATATAGTAAAAAGCAATTGAATAGCATAAATTATGGGATATTAATTTGATTTTCTATTTTATTTTGCAACAGCGATATATATAAAGTATCACAATTAATGTATCCGCACAACTAATTATGTATCCGTCCGTATGTCTAAATATTTAAGAGATTTTTATAAAATAGAAAAAAGTAGGGATAGGATGTAATATAAGTTTTACACCATAGAATTTAATAAATTTCCAGCAATTCTTTTTGAATTTAAATGGGCCTAGGCCTATTTTTGCAATCTTAGATCAGGACAAGTTACAAGACTTGGGCCAGAAGCCCATCAAATTTGGAATTTGGGCAAAAGGCCCAAATTTAATACTCTCTCCCTTTTCCTCTTATTCATTTGTGATTATGTTGACTAACATTATATTTATATTTTTGTTTTAACTTAATTAATTCTCAAAAGATATTCATGTTATCTATTATGTTCAAATTTAAATGTTTTTTATTTATTTATTATTTAGTTCTATTTTATTTTAATTGTCTTGCTAAATATAAACTAATCACTTTAAAAATTCCCTTTAAGTTTATTTTCCCTTTAAATAAAATTTAGTTTTATTTATGAATAAAAACCTTAAGAGTTGATTGAAAAGTCATTTTAGTCAAATCGCGGGTCAATTGCAAGTTAGCGGACATCCGAGAGCCTAAAACCTTCTTGAAATGTATGACTGCAAGTTCACATGTAGTGGGGGCATTTTAGATATGCAGGTGAAGGAATTCTAGATCTAACTGCATTATATGTAGGGAAAGGGAATTCTCAGAGGAAATTTAGGATAAAAAGAAGAATTTGGATCAAATATGTGATCATTGTAAATTGTAAGGCCACATTAAGGACAACTGTTTCAGGTTAGTTGGACACTTTGTTGACTGGAAGTTCAAAAAGAAGTCAGAACCACCAACAAATTAAGTTCAGAAAAATAAGCAACACGTCATGGCAAATCATGCAAATGCTATCAGATATGATAATTCTGATGATGCATTTGGCCCTTTTGTCACAGGCTTAGATTCTTACTGAAGATCCGTGTGACATTTGACAACTTACTCACGAATCTTTCACGATCTTGTAAGCTCAAATAAGACTTTAAAACTAAGATCGCTAAGAGAATGAAAGGAAGACATAGAAAGATTTGAGAACATTGGAAGGAGGCTTTCATTATTTGGAAGATTGCTAACAACTTGTTGGATTGCTTGTTCAATCTTGGATAAATTTATAAATGAGTGCCCCATCTATTTATACTACAACCTAGGGGATAAAGTGTAAAATAATATTTACTTTATAATTCCTCCTAATAATTACACTTTGGTCTCTCTCTAGAACTTTCTACATGTTTTAGGATACTCCGAAGCTTTCTAAGACATCTTCTAAGTTATTCTAGAGCCTTCCAAGGAAAGACAGAAGAAATTCTCGAGTCTTTTTTGAATATCTAAGGGTCTCTAAAGTTTTCTATAAACTTTTTCCAAAACTCTAGACTCTTCCGCCTCTATCCAGATGCAAAATCTTACTAAGAATTGGCAGGACATGACACTCTCCCCCACATACTGATGCAACGATCGCATCACATCGTCGCTGCATCAAAAAACGAGTCTTGTTTCTCGTATGCACGACCAACAGTCCATTAACTCGGTCAATGCCCTCGCAAAATTCCTTTAATTACTTCTTTTTTCTTCTAACTCCGCCTCCAGATCTACCTCCTTCCTGTGAGGTAACGCCTCGGTGGCTTTTTTGGCATAACGACATTGTTCCCTCTTGGAACCTTCTTCGTGTTAGTGGCAAGGACTTCTTAGCGCCATTGTGTTCTTTCAAAGTTGTATTAATGGCTACAAATGTCGAATTCTCCTTATTAGGATTTTTCTTGAGTTGCATGGTCGTTAATCGAAACTGCCTTTCTGTCTTCGGTGCCTTAACCATGGGAACCATACAAGTTCTTCCTTGCTCCATAAACAGAATTCGTCAAGGTAAGGATTGATCACAGCGTGGCACTACTGGGAGAACTCTTGCCCAAGAATTATATCAAAGAGGTGTAAATGAGCGATAGTGAAATTGGTCTTGCCTTTCCATACGCCGAGCGTGAGGCTTACTCCATGTGTTACTCCGCTAACATGAGTCGATGGTGCATTGACCATCTTGAGTCGGGCATTACTTGGACTGCATCCCCAACCTTTTTGATGTCGTCTTGGTCATGAATTGGGACTTTGCACCCGTGTCGACCATATCACGAGTGATTTTTTCATTAATTGTGATGTCGACATACTGCGTGCCATATTCTTTTGGATTCCTGGATGCTTTGAGATTTCTCCGCATAATCCTACAAAGCCCAACTGCGTATCTCCGCTCCTTGTTCTTTCTCTTGTGCTTCCTTCTCTTTTCGCTCTCGCAGGATAACAACAAGGCTCTTCAGTTCACCGCACCTTTTATAGCCATGCGACCCACCGCATATGTAGAAACCACCCCTTTTGGCAACCCCTGTCTTTCTCTCTGTGTCACAATGACGTCCAGACATCTAGCCATCGGAATTATATGTATCATGCTTCTTTGGATGTGGCCACTGCTCTTCGTCTTTGCCACAATCTCCCCCACCATGGTTATGACTACCTCTCTTCTCCTCTCCTCTAGATTGGTCGGCCTTCTCATGGTTGAAGTCTGTCAAAACTTCGGACTGCATGATGGCTTCATCAATAATACTGACATGTCGGCGTTGCAACACCATCATGGACCAATTCTGCAATCCATCCATGAACTGGAACAACATATCTTCATCTATGAGGTTGGGAATCTGAAGCGTGATGATGGTGAACTCCTGCACATATGCGTGTATGCTTCACGTATGCTTAAGTTCCCTAAACTTGCGCTTCGCCTCGTAGATGACATTGTTAGAGAAGAAGGTTTTCTTGAACTTCTCAGGAAATCGCTCCCAAGTGTTGATGGTGCAACGTCCATTCCCTATTTTAAAATCTTTACGCCTCAACCAGAACATGGCCATCTCCGAAAGATATAACACAATGGTATTGATCTTATTTTCGTCTCTTTTCACTCAGTTACACTTTAAGTAATCCTCCAAGTGCTACAGGATTTGGTGGCTTGGGATCCTAGAATCTAGACTCTCTATCACGGTCGTGTGATGTAGATCCTCCAGACTCTGTGCCTTCCTTGAGCGTCATAACTTCGTCCTTCAGAGTTTCAATAGTGCTTAATGCTTCCATGAACTGACACTCCAAGCAAGTTATGGCCTTCTTCATCTCAAACTCGTCCCACTGTCGACCCTCCAACTTCTTATGGATGTTTTTGATCTCCTCAAGGGTGAAGTCCTCAAGGTTCTTGAACTTGCTATCGGCCACATTCATACGCCGGCCTAATATCTCCACGGCCTGTCTCACCACTTCCATCCTTGAGACCCATTCTTCTCCAGTGGAGACGTTGATAACGTCCTCGCCAAGTTCATCGTCACTTGCTTCGGTGATCGAGGGTGGATGAGATGTTATCGCATTGCTTGGTGTGGGAGGAGGCAGCACCTCCTCATTACCTTTTTGATTCTTCTTTCCCTTTCGGTTCTTCTTTCCACCATCCAAATGGATGTTGGCTGTGCTAGCGCCGTTTACATCTCCCTTGATAGTCATTCCCTTAGTATCATCCTTTGCTCTGATACGTTGTTACAGACTTAAAGTCTTACAGAAGCTCCGTGCGGCACCTGACAACTTAATCATGAATCTTTCACGATCTTGTTATCTCAAGTAAGCCTTCAATACTAAGATTGCTAAGTGAATGAAAGGAAGATTTAGAAAGATTTGAGAACTTTGGAAGAAGATTTTTTATTTGGAAGACTGCTTACAACTTGTTGGATTGCTTGTTTCAAGCTTGGATGATTTACAAAGACTGCCCCCATCGATTTATACTACAACCTAAGAGTTAAAGTGTAAATAATATTTACTTTATAAGTCCTCCTAATAATTACGCTTCAGTCCCTCTCTAAAACTTTATACATGTTCTAGGATATTCCAAAACTTTCTAAGACATCTTTCTAAGGTATTCTAGAGTCTTCCAAGGAAAGACTTAAGGAATTGTAGAGTCTTCTTGGAATATCTAAGGGTTTTTAGAGTTTTCTATAAACTTCTCCAAAACTCTAGACTCTTCTGCCCCTATCTGGATGCAAAATCTTAATAAGAATTAGCGAGACATGACACTTTGCTCCAAAAGAAGAATATGTATCACAAGTATAAACACATGATGGACAAGGAGGAAGTAGGATCAAGCTCCAAAGGTACAATGGATATGGAAAACATTGCAGGTATAATTTCAAAACCTAAACCATTGTCAATGACAACTAGAGAAACAGAGAAAGGAGATAGATGGATAATAGATTCAGGTGCTAAATTCCATGTAACATCTAATCCCAATATATTGATATATGCATCTAGTTTCTAGGCAGGAGAGTGCATTTACCTAATGGTGAATCTACTTCTGTGTCTTACGTTAGTAAATGTGAGACTATTTATTGAAATGTGTTGAATAATGTTTTGGTGGTACCTGCATTCAAGCATTATCTTATTTTAGTATTACAGAATACAAGAAAATAGAAATTCTCAGTGAACTTCTTTCCTCAGTTTTTTGTTCTTCGGGACCTCTCCAATGGGAAATTAAAGTAAAGGGGATTTGTAAGGAGATTGATGGACTCTATTACATGTTCAGAAACCATGTGGAGAAGGAATTAATGATGAGATGGTGTCCCTCACACAATACTCATATGCATACAAGCTCCTTTGGCACTACAGACTAGGACACCCTTCAATAAAGGTCTTGAAATATATAAATCTAGGAAAAGAGAATATAGACATTATTGCATGTAATAAATGTTCAATATGTCCCCTTTCAAAGCAAACAACATGGACCTTTCACACAAGTATATCTAGAGCTATTGAGGCTTTTGTCTTGCTTTACTTAGATGTTTGGGGACCCTATAGGAGTGCTACTCATAATGGTTGTAAATTTTGCTTGACAATTGTTGATGATTTTTATGAATGACCTGGTTGTATCTATTGAGGATGAAGAGTTATGCTCCAAGTTCTAAAGTCTTTTTTTTTGGTTTATTTCAAACTCAATTTAACAAGCATGTCAAAAGGATAAGATCAGATAATGGCACAAAGTTCTCTATACTGAATGCAATACTTTGTTTAAGTCTCTTGGTATTATTAATGAGAGTAGTTTTCCTCATACTCCATAACAGAATGGAGTGGTCGAGATAAAGCACAAGCACATACTTGAGGTAGCAATGGCACTAAGATTTCCAGGTGATATTCCTATCAGATTTTTGGGAGAGTGTATATTAGTTGTTGTTTATCTGACTAACAGATTACCTACTGAAGTTTTGAAGGGACAAACTTCTTTTCAATGGCCATAAGGCAAATATTGATCATCTTAGGACAATAGTATGTCTATGATATGCAACTAGAATGGTTAAGCCTACTAAGTTCACTCCCAGAGCTGACACATGTGTTTTAATGGGATACTCAGCAACTCAAATGGTTATGTTATGTACAGTATGTCTCAGTAAAAGCTCTTGGTAAACATAAATGTGTTTGGAAGTAATATGTGTTTCCGTTTTATTAGATGACCAACACACAACCATCCCATTATTGATTATGAACTTGATAAGACACATATGCCCATAGAAGACAACTTAGTAGATCCGAATGTTGAATCTTCTGAGCATGATTATTCTTATGTGGAAGATATTACCCCGACTAGATGTATTCAATGCTTTTCTATAGGGTGATTTCTCTTAGGAGGTATATATGGAACTGCCTAAGGGATTTTGTGATCAGGGGAAGAATAAACATTGTAAACTTGTTAAGTCACACTATGGACTTAAACAATCATCAAGACAATGCAATGTCAAGTGGACAGAGGCTTTCATTAATATAGGCTATACACATAGTCACCTAGATTATTCATTGTTTACTAAAAGGAGTGGATCTAGCTTGGTAATAAACTTTGTATGTTTTGATGATTTGTTGATTACAAAAATGATATTGAGTTAATCGAAGAAACTTAGTGTGTATAGTACAGATATTTCAAAATTAAAGATCTAGGAAAGATTAAATTTATATTGGGAATTGAGTTTTTTAGATCAAGCAAAGGTTTTGTGTGAACCAAAGGAAATATGATTTGGAGTTGATAGCTGAAGTTGGGTTAGGAAATGCTAAACCAAGTTTGACACCACTAGAATGCAACATAAAGCTGACCAATGTAGACTTTGATCAAGATATCAAGACTACTTACATTGTATTTAAGGATGTTTCTAGATACCAAAGGCTTATAGGTAAGCTGCTTTATCTTACAGCACAAGGTCGGAGATAGCTTTTTTAGTACAGACCTTAAGTCAGTTTATGAAAAAACGAAAAATGTCACACTAGATTACTGCTATAAGGGTGATCAAATACATTGAACTGGAACCAGGGAAGGGATTGTTGATGAGCGCAGAACCACATACCTCACTTAACAGGCTATTGTGATGCATATTGGGTTGTTTGTCCAACTACAAGAAGATTAGTTACTTGTTTTGTATTTGAAGTTTGGTGATTCTCTCATTACTGGAAATCCAAAAAGCAGAATACTGTCCCCAGGAGTTTTGCAGAGGCTGAGTACAGGAGTTTGTCTAGTTTAACATGTGAAGTAGTATAAATTGCTGACTTGTTCATGGAACTGAATGTCAAACTGATTAAACCATCTTCTGTTTTTTATGATAGCAAGGTTGCTATATAGATTGGAGCAAACCTAGTGTTTCATAAACGTACACATAGAGATTGATTGTCATTTCATTTGAGAAACGATTCAGAAAGGACTCAAGATAACCTACATTAACACTAAAAACTAAAAAGATGATTTGCTTACTAAGGTTTTGGGAAGGACACAGCATAAATTCTTACTATATAAGCTTGGAGTAATGAACGTTTTCTGTACATCCATCTTGAGGAGGAGTATTGGAATTGATTAATTGATCAGTGGATTAATTTAATTAGTTAGTCAAGATAATTAGCTTTATTTTAAGTTAGTTAAAAAGTTTGTTAGGTTGTCAGATAGTTCGTTAAACTTGTCAGTGATCAGTTGGTTCTATAAGTTGTATATGCATACATGAAATGTAGCTGACGTACAGTTAATTATGATGTATGGTAAAGTTTCAGTTTACATCTAAATCTCTCATTAAAATCTACAAATGTATGATGACCTTTTTCTAGTTGTTTCATTTTGTTGCTTGCTTCTTCGTGCTTTTGACATTATCATGTCTCTAATGAAATTTCTGCTGCCTTCTCAGCGACTTTAAAATAATTTTTAGCGATTTTTTTTTAACTAAAATGGTTATCTGGGGAGCATTTACAAGAAAAATAATGTCTTAATTAAAACACTTTACGACAATGATTTTTATTTTTAACATAGTAATGGCGTCAATATTTCGACTTCGGACTCGTTTATATTGTAGGTATTGCCTTTTTTTTAATTACGGTAAGGGACTTTGTTGAAGCTGATAAGGTCAATGAAGATTAAAAGGGTAGTTGTAAAACTGTTAAAAATAGTTCTATAAGTGTTACAAGGGAATTTAGAGTTTAAGGTTGTGTTAAGTAAAAGATACTGGAAAATTCCTACATAATGCAAGGAAGATCTTGGTAAATAATATGAATCATTGGCCTTGATGAATTGGAAAGTAAATACATTAATGGTACCATAGAATCCATTTATGGTCTATATTTTGCTTACCTGATTTGTGGATGTACGAGGGAAAAGGCATAGATTTCCTCTTTAACTTGTCCTAAAAAGACAGTTACACTATTAAACTATCATGGTGACCAATTACGCACCTTAACTATTCAAAAGAGACCTTTAACATTTTTGTTATTTTTATGTACTCTTGAAGGTCAGGGCGGACCCTCATGGGCTTCAAGGGGTTCAGCCGAACTCCCTCAGCAAAAATTATTTAGATCGTATATGGGGTAAGTTTTCTGTATTTATGTAGATATATATATTTTGAAACCCTTAATGACAAAGAGAAACTGATAGCTCCCCTTGAAATTAAGTTTCATGATGAGTGTTCAAATCCCTTTGTTAGTGTTTTTTTTCATTCTTAGTTTCAGTTCTTTGACTTTTTTTAGTGTTTTATTTTATGAAACTTTATTTTTGGTTTCAAACCCAAAAAAAATTTAGGGGTCCGTAACTTAAATCTATATACAACTACTTCTTCGAAATTTATTTTTGTTAGATTATATATATGTTTATACTTTTATTTTACGGACCTGCTAAACGAAAATCTTAGATCCGCCACTACTTGAAGGTTATGAAATCTAGTACGCAATGAATGCATCATGTTGATAACCGTCTCGATGAAATTTACTTAGCCAGCTTGCAGAACTTTTTGGATTATGCTTTGCAAAAAAAAGAGAACAATATGAAATAGGATGTCCATTTGTCAAATGTTAATACAACTTTAGGAACTCGTCAAATAATTGAGACACATTTGCAACTATATGGAATACTTCGTAATTATACTTTTTGGTGTCACTATGGAGAACATATTGGTAAGCTATTATTAGAATCATAGTCAAAAGATGAAGATGAGATCACAATGGTGAGCAGTAGAAGGATGTGGCAGTGAAGATGAAGTAAAAGAGCATGAGAGATTTGTATCAAAATCTTGACGGAGGAATTACACATACTGATTGTGATGACTTACTTTAGGAGGAACCAAATGTTGAATTGTTTTTACAACCTATCGAAGGATTGAGTTGTCATTATACAAGAATTCAAAAGCTTCAAAGCTTTCCTCTTTGATAAAATGGCTACATATTAAAAGTATGGGTCGTTGGAGTAATGCATCATTTACAATGCTATTTAAATTGTATGAAAGAGGAGTTTCTTCTTGATGTGACCAATTTTCGGAAATCATATTATGAGGCAAAGAATATAATTCAAGAACTCGGGCTTTCATACAACAAGATTGATGCGTCTACTAATAATTGCATGTTATACATAAAGGAGGATAGCTTACTTGATTCTTGTAAAGTTTGAGGTGCGTTATGATGGTAAATAAATGCATATTGTAAATAAACAAGAAATATAATAGGTAAAAAATTACATCAACTATTTTACCCTATTTTCCTTTAAAGCCTAGACTTCATAGATTGTTTATGTCTAAAAAAACATATAGTTTAATGACCTGGGATATCACATGAGAATTGAATGAATAATTGAAAAAAAAACATTATTTTTTGAACTTCGATATTGGAAGTGTCTCTTGTTGCTACATAATTTGAAAGTTATGTATACTGAAAAAATATATGTGATAATATCATGGATAAATATTAATGTCAAAGGAAACACCAAGTACTCAATTAAAACTCCGTTAGACTTGCAAGAAATTAACATTAGGTCGGAATTGCACCCCATCCAAAAGGGGAGAAATTTGACTTTCCAACAGCAGGCTACACATATTCTCACGAAGATAAGCACAAAATTGTGCCTTTTCATAAAGAATCTAAAAGTTTCTAATGACTTAAACTTGATATTTCTCAATGTGTGAATATAAATGATCACAAGATATCTTGATTGAAAAGTCATGATTATCATATTATCTTGCAACACCTACTCCCTCTTGCACTTCGTGGTATGTTGTCTAAAGAAGTGTGTGAACCGCTAATTAAATAATTTATATTTTTAGTGTTGTTGGATCAAAAGAGTTGAGAATTGATAACTTGGAACATATTGCAGCGCAAATACCCATAACAGTTTACAAGTTAGAAAAGGTCTCCCCTCTTTCATTTTTTGAGGTCATGATGAACTTAACTATTCATTTAGCTACTGAAGCTTAGATTTCTGGACCGATTCATTATCAGTGAATGTATCCTACTGAATGATGGATGCACTGTTGAAACATTGCAGCCAGCTAAGCTGCTAATTTTTTATGCTAGCTCTGTTTCAAAATTTCTGCACTGTTGAAAAATTGTAGCCAACTGCTCAATTTTGTTATGCTAGTTGTGTTTTAAATTTTCAAGACTCCTTCAACATTGCAGCCAGTTTCTCAATTTTTTATCCTCTCTGTTTTAAAACTTCTGCACTGCTAAAAAAACTACAGCCAGCTGTTCATTGGCCATGTTTCTATACTCCTTCTTGCATGATCTTGACATGTACAGAAAACAGTTACTCAATTTCACTCGAATACACACAAATTTCAATTTTTTTGGCTTTTCAATATCAGAAAAAACACAAATAATAGTAAAAAAGAAGAATGTTATTTAAGATGTCATACTAAATATAACCTTACCTAGATTATTATTCGCCATGAACTCATAGACTAGGAATTTTTCTGCTCCATTTATGTAGTATCCCGACATCTTGGTTAAGTTACGATGTTGTACATTTGGTATTAATTTGACTTCATTATCGAACTCAGTATGTCCACGGCGTGAAATCATGTCTTGCTTCTTCCCTGTTATTTCTACTCCATTCTCTAATACACCCTACAAATTATGTATCATTTGGGTATTAATTTTGTTGTCTTAGTTATTGTAAATATGCATTTTCATGCTTTGTTGAAAAGAAATTATAATCTTATAAACATTGCTAAAGTCATCACGCCCTATCTTTTTAGCCATACACATTTTCTTATAAGATAGGGCATGATGGTTTAGCAATGTTTAAAGGTTATTTTTTCTTTTCAACGAGCATGAAAATGCATATTTATAGTAACTCAGACAACATAATTAATACCCAAATGAAACATAATATATGTAGGGCGTACTAGAGAATGGAGTAGAAATAGCAGTGAATAAGAAAGACATGACTTCACGCCAAGAATTTACTTAGTTCGAGAATGAAGTCAAGTTAATAGCAAAGCTACAACATCGTAACCTAACCAAGTTGTTGGGATACTGCATTAATGGAGCAGAAAAATTCCTAGTCTATGAGTTCAGGTCGAATTATAGCCTACACAAGGTCATATTTGGTATGAAATCTTATATAACATTCATCCTTTTTACTATTGTCCGCGTTGTTTTGATATTGAAAAGAAAGAAATTTGGGAGTATTCGACTGAAATTGAGTAACTATTTTTTGTACTTGTCCCGATCCTACAGGAAGGGGTACAGTAACATGGCCAATACATAATGTAAAACTGAGAATTGGCTGCAATTTTTCAGCAGTACAGAAATTTGAAACAAAAGCTAGCTTAAAAAATTGAGCCGTTGACTGCAATATTGTAGTAGTGCATAAATTTTAATGCAGCTTTGCAGAAAATAAAATACAGAGCCAGCATAAAAAAATTGTATGGTTGAAAAATGTTTTACAGTCGTGGCACCTTAGCTCGTCTCCTCACCTAACCAATTTGTTGAAACAATTTAAGAGTTCACATTTAACTCCAACTATTCTTTTAACATTCACTAATTTGCATACAACTATAGACAACATTTCTAAAAAAACTCAATTTCCTATATAAATATAAACGAATTTTGATCGTCTTCTGAAAATACTACTTTCAACAAGAAAACTCTCAATAAAAAAAATGTCTACCGACTATTGAATAGATGGTAATGTTGTCTACTATGTTGTTGTCATACAGAAGTGTTAGTATCGTATTCAGGCATACACACTTGATGAATGAAGAACACAAGAACTTTCAAGAGAAAGAGATGAGATATCTAGAGAGAGAAAGAGAAAAACCAATATTTCGTGGTAACACCCCGTGAGTAAACTTCCACGGCGGTGGGGTATATATATTAATAAATCAGAGTTTTTTTGTTTACAGAGAATAAATCAGGCTCCACAACCTAACAATTCTCCCACTTGGAGACTGATTCAATTATCTTAAAAATACATTCTCAAAAAAAAAATCTCTTCATCATCAACATCTTTACCGCACCGCAACATCTGTAGCAACAACTATAGAAGACCTACCGAGGTTTTGCATAACCCCAGTTTCCCAACATCAACACATTTTGTCAACATGTCTGGCGGGTTCTTCGCACCCTCTATCTTCTCCAAGCACATATCACCATCCTCCACTGCCCTGCGAGTGAAATGGTGTCGCCTTCTGAGGTGCTTTGTCTTCGAATAATAGACTGGATTTTTCACCATTTGTATGGCACTCTGGCTATCTGAGTAAAGAATCTTCTCGCTCTGCTTCTTGCCCAATTCCTCAAGATAATCTGCCAGCCATATCATCTCTTTCCCAGCTTCAGCTATTGCCACATACTCAGCTTCAGTAGATGAATGAGAAACACACTTCTGAAGCCTGGACATCGAACTCACTATTGTTCCACCTATGGTGTAAATGTACCCGGATGTACTCTTGCTCAAGTCAACATCCCCACCAAGATCAGCATCCACAAAACCCTGTAGAGTCACATTGCCTTTGCCAAAACAAAGTGAAGTACTGGATGTACCTCTCACATATCTCACAAGCCACTTCACAGCTTCCCAATGCTCTTTTCCAGGGTTCGCCATTTACCTGCTAAAAACTCCCAATGCATGTGCCATATAAGGTCTAGTGCAGACCATAGAATACATCAAACTCCCAACTGCTGAAGCATATGGAACAAGGGCCATATGATCACGCTTCTCGGCAGTCTTAGGTGACTGCTACTTTGAAAATTTAAAGTGATTTGCGATTGGACTAGTCCTGGGTTTAGCATCATTAATCCTTAATGTGCTCAGCACCTTTTAAATGTACAACTCCTGAGATAGATTTAAAGTGCCAGCAGATCTATCCCGAGAAATCTTCATCCCCAAAATCTGCTTCGCTGGACCCAAATCTTTCATCACAAACGATGCAGACAACCTTGTCTTCAGATTGTTAATCTCTCTCAAACTAGGTCCTTAAATCACCACATACAAGAGTATAAAGACATATGAATCAGTGTTTTTTCTTGAAGTAACAACACGGATCCTTTTCAGCTTTGCAGGATCCACTCTTGGTCATGAAGGAGTCAAACTTCTTGTACCACTGCCTTGGTGCTTGGTTTAGTCCATACAAGCTCCTGGTGAGCTTGCACACCATGTGTTCCTTGCCTGGAACCACAAATCCTTCCGGTTGTTGCATATAGATCTCTTTGTCCAGATCTCCATGAAAAAATGTTGTTTTTACATCCACTTTCTCTAGATGCAAATTCTCCGATGCAACAATACTCAACAGAATTCGAATAGAGGTTAACTTCACAACAGGAGAAAATATTTCAGCATAATCAATACCTTTCCTTTGTGAATATCCTTTAACCACTAAACGAGCCTTGAACCTTCTTTTGCCATCTGGTTCAGTCTTGATTCTGAACACTCACTTGTTCAGCAAAGCTCTCTTCCCTGCAGGTAACTCAGTCAACACCCATGTGTCGTTCTTCTCAAGTGACCTCATCTTATCATCCATGGCTTTCTCCCACTTGATCGAATGCTCTACCTGTAGGGCCTCATCAAAAGACTCTGGTTCCCCCCCATCAGTCAACAATAGATAGTGTAATCAAGGTGAATACCTATCTGGTGCCCTGATGGTTCTAGATGATCTCCTTAACACCTGATCAGCTGTAACTTGCTCCACTTCAGATTCTTCAGTAAGAGTTGGTTGAGTATCTTCTTCGACATCTCTACGGTTACTCTTCTCCAACTCAACCTCAACTCCCACTTGCTTTGTAATCTCTAGAACCTTCTGCTCTCTGTCCTTGTACAGGAAAGACTCATCAATTGTCACGTGACAATGTCTGAGGATCTTTCTGTTCTTGTCATCCCAAAACCTGTAACCAAACAAATGAGAACCATAGCCTATAAAGTAACACTTCACAGCCTTAGCATCAAGCTTGTCTATCTTTTCTGGATCAACATGAACATAAGCAATGCAACCAAAAGTCCTCCAGTGTGAGTACTTGAGTTCTTTTCCTGTCCACACCTCCTCTGGAATCTTGAACCCTAAAGGAACTGATGGTCCCCTGTTTATCAAGTATGCACCTGTGCTCACAGCATCCGCCCAAAATGTTTTGGGTAGCCCACAGTGTATCCTCATACTCCTTGCACGCTCATTCAATGTACTGTTCATCCTCTCAGCAATTCCATTCTGCCTTGCCTTACCAGGAACTGTTCTCATCAATCTGATTCCCTCAGCTGCACAGAATGCCTTGAACTCTTATTTGTCATACTCACCTCCATTGTCAGACCTTAGTCATTTGACTTTCAAAACTGGTCTGATTCTCAACTTCAGATTTCAACTTCTTGAAAGTTGCAAACACATCTGACTTATGCTTCAAGAAGTAAACCCATACCTTCCTGCTGAAATCATCAATGAAGGTAACATAGAATTTGGATCCTCCAAGTGATGATACTGGAGATGGTCCCCAAATATATGTATGGACCATTTCCAACCGCACTTTCTTTGGCTCTCTAGGAGTCTTTGTGAAGCTTACTCTTTTGTGTTTGCCCATAACACAGCTCTCGCAAAGACCATATCAACAGACTTCAGACTCTCTAATGCTCCTTTTGCAGCCAGCATCTTCATTCCTTTAGCACTCATTTGTCCAAGTCTGTTCTGCCACATACATGAACCGGAAGCACCTTCAGCAACAGCGGCCATGTTAATACACCCTGCAGTGGTGTACAAGTTTCCAGATTTTGTGCCACGAGCTACTACCATAGCACCTTTCACAATTTTCCACGAACCTTTCCCGAACTCTGCTGCATATCCCGTGCTATCCAACTGACCAACAGAGATCAGATTTTTCTTGAGCCCAGGAATATATCTGACATCCTCCAATGTCCAATGGTTTCCCGAGGTGGTCTTTATGCAAACATCCCCCTTTCCTTCAATCTCTAAGGCTTTATTGTCAGCAAGATACACCTTTCCAAAATTTCCAGATTTGAAATTTTGGAACAACTCCTTGCTTGTAGACGAATGGAAAGATGCACCAGAATCCAAAATCCATGATCCAACCGGGCTGTTTACACTAAGGATTAGAGCATCGACAATGTCCTCTGCTGAATTTACGAAATCATTGTCATCTCCAAATTTCTGATTCTGTTTCTTCTTTGGCTTTGTACAGTTCATCCAAAAGTGCCCTTTTTCTCCACAATTCCAAAAAGTCACGTTTGATCAGTTCGGAGATTTTACTCGATTCATTGATTTTGATTGACCATGTTGATTTTTGCCTTTCGTCTTACTTCTCCCCCTTCGGTCAACACTGAGAGCACTGCCTGATGAATCTCCCACTTCTCGTTTGCGAATACTTTCGCTAAGAAAAACATCACGAAATTCATCAAACTTCAGTTTCTCAGATCCACGGGAACTGCTAATCGCAGCAACAATAGTATCCCATGACTCGGGCAGAGATGATATCAAAATGAACGCCTTAATTTCATCTTCGAAATTAATATCCACAGAATTGAGTTGACTCACAATCATATTGAACTCGTTTATATGATCAGAAACAGATCCATTCTCAGACATCTGTAAATTGAACAATATACGCATCAAATATACCTTGTTCATTGCCGATGGTTTTTCATACATGTTTGACAGTGCCTTCAACAGACCGGACATAGTCTTCTCCTTCACGATGTTAAACGCCACGTTTCTTGGCAAAGTCAACCGGATCAACCCTAGAGCCTGGCGATCCTTGAGCTTTCACTTCTCCTCCATCATGGATTCCGAATTCACCCCAGTCAATGGCTCGTGAAGATCTTTCTGGTACAGATAATCTTCGATCTGCATCTTTCAGAAACTGAAATCGGATCCATCAAACTTATCGATTCCAAGCTTTGAACTATCCATCTTCAGTGATCGTGTGGAATCTCCTTAGCTCTAATACCAATTGTTAGGATCGAATTCACGCACACACACTTGATGAATGAAGAACACAAGAACTTTCAAGAGAGAGAGATAAGAGATTTAGAGATAAAAAGAGAAAGACCAATATTTCATGGTAACACCCCGTGAGTAAACTTCCACGGCAGTGGGGTAAATATATTAATAAATCAGAGTATTTTTGGTTACAGAGAATAAATCAGGCTCAACAACCGAACAATTCTCCCACTTGGAGACTGATTCAGTCATCCAAAAAATACATTCTCAAAAAAAAAAAGAATCTCTTCATCAACAACATCTTTACCGCACCGCAACATCTGTAGCAACAACTATAGAAGACCAACTGATGTTTTGCATAACCCCAGTTTCCCAACATCAACACATTTTGTCAACATGTATGTCGGGTTCTTCGCACCCTCTATCAGAAAAAAAACACAAATAATGGTAAAAAAGAAATATGTTATTTAAGATGTTATACTAAATATAACCTTGCCTAGACTATTATTCTCCATAACTCATAGACTAGGAATTTTTCTGCTCCATTTATGCAGTATCCCGACATCTTGGTTAAGTTATGATATTGTACATTTGGTATTAATTTGATTTCATTATCGAACTCAGTATGTCCATGGCGTGAAGTCACGTCTTGCTTCTTCTCTGTTATTTCTACTCCATTCTCTTAT
This sequence comes from Solanum pennellii, assembly GCF_001406875.1. Lineage (NCBI taxonomy): Eukaryota > Viridiplantae > Streptophyta > Magnoliopsida > Solanales > Solanaceae > Solanum > Solanum pennellii. Next base: position 64,969,056 of record NC_028646.1, read on the forward strand.
ACACCCTACAAGTTATGTATCATTTGGGTATTAATTTTGTTTTCTTAGTTATTGTAGATATGCATTTTCATGTTTTGTTGAAAAGAAATTATAACCTTATAAACATTGCTAAAGTCATCATGTCTCTATCTTTTTAGCCATACACATTTTCTTATAAGATAGGGTATGATGGTCTAGCAATGTTTATAAGGTTATTTTTTCCTTTCAACGAGCATGAAAATGCATATTTACAGTAACTCAGACAAGATAATTAATAACGAAATGAAACATAATATTTATAGGGCGTACTAGAGAATGGAGTAGAAATAGCAGTGAAGATGAAAGACATGACTTCACGCCAAGAATTTACTCAGTTCGAGAATGAAGTAAAATTAATAGCAAAGCTACAACATCGTAACCTAACCACGTTGTTGGGATACTGCATTAATGGAGCAGAAAAATTCTTAGTCTATGTGTCCAGGTCGAATAATAGCCTACACAAGGTCATATTTGGTACGAAATCTTATATAACATTCTTTCTTTTTACTATTGTGCACGTTGTTTTGATATTAAAAAGAAAGAAATTTGGGAGTATTCGACTGAAATTGAGTAACTATTTTTTGTACTTGTCCAGATCCTACAGGAAGGGGTACAGTAACATGGCATAATGTAAAACTGAGAATTGGCTGCAATTTTTCAGCAGTGCAGAAATTTGAAACAAGAGCTAGCTTAAAAAGACTGAGCAGTTGACTGCAATATTGAAGTAGTGCATAAATTTTAATGCAGCTTTGCAGAAAATAAAAAACAGAGCCAGCATAAAAAAAATTGTATGGTTGAAAAAGGTTTTACAGTCGTGGCACCTTAGCTCGTCTCCTTGCCTAACCAATTTGTTTAAACACTTTATGAGTTCACTTTTAACTCCAACTATTCTTTTAACATTCACTAATTTACATACAACTATAGACAACATTTCTCAAAAAACTCAATTTCCTATATAAATATAAACGAATTTTGCTCGTCTTCTGAAAATACCACTTTCAACAAGAAAAATCTCAATAAAAAAATGTCTACCAACTATTGAATAGATGGTAGAAAAAACAATGTTGTCTACTAAGTTGTTGTCATACAGAAGTAGACTGCAACCATTGTATAGTGGCATGTCAATGGTGACAACAATATGCAAGCCTAAGACAACAAGGATATTTAATATGGACAAGGCGTCAACTGTAAGCAGTAAGAAATAACCGACTCTAATGAAAAAGATGAGAACAAGATTCATTTTTTATATTGTATCTTATTCTACTACACTATTAACACAATAGGGAACAAGTCAGTTATTCCATCTTTCTTGAAGATTACTTCTGTGACTGGGAATATTACTTGTATGTGGAATACTTCGTAATTATTCCTTTTGATATAACCATGGAAAATGTTTGTGCGAGCCATTAATTAAATCATAATCAAAAAGATGAAGATGAAGAAAAAGATGGTGAGGAAGTAGAAGAATGTGAGAGTGCACGATTAAGTAGAACAACTATTGAAAGATTTGTATCCAAATCTTGACGGAGGAATTACACATACTGATTGTGATGACTTACTTGAGGAGGAACAAAATGTTGAATTTTTTTACAGCCTATCGAAGGATTTCTAGTTGCCATTATACCACAATTCAAAAGCTTCAAAGCATTCCTCTTTGATCAAATTACTTCATATTAAAAGTATGGGTCGTTGGAGTAACGCATCATTTACAATGCTATTGAAACTGCTGAAAGAGGAGTTGTTGCCTAATGTGACAAATTTTCCGAACTCATATTATGAGTCAAAGTAAATAATTCAAGAACTCGGGATTTCATACAACAAGATTGATGTGTGTACTAATGAATGCCTGTTATATTGAAATGAGGATAGCTTACTTGATTCGTGTAATGTTTCAGGTGCGTTCAAATGGAAAATAAATACACATTGTGAATAAACAAGGAATAAAAAGGTAAAAAATAACATCAAAGAGTTTATACTATTTTCCTTTAAAGCCTAGACTTCACAAATTGTTTATGTCTACAAAGGCATATACTCTAATGATATGGCATAAGGATAATAGATTAATGATTGAATAATAAGGCACCCAGCTAATTCAATGGCATGGAAGTCATTTTATTAACTTCATCCTTTTTTTGCGGTTGAGTCTTTAAATGTTCGAGTCAAACTTGATGGTGATGGATTTCAACCATTTTGGAATGCAAAAACCTCATACAAAATTTTGCATGTGGTTCTTATTCCTTATAATTTACCATCTTGGTTGTGTATAAAGAAAGAAAAATTTATTTTGTCAATGCTTATTTCGTGTCCAAATGGTCCACAAGTTTCAATTCATACATATCTTGAACCTTTAATAGAGGAATTGAACGAGTTGTGGAAAGTTGGTGTTGAGACCTATGATGCGTCAACTAAATAATTTTTAAGTTGCATGCTTCTCTATTATGGACCATCAATGACTTCCCAACATATGGAAATTTATCACGATGGAGCACAAAAAGAAAATTGGCATGACCATGTTGCAAAAAAGGCACTGTCTTAATTCAATAGGCTAATTGTAAGAAACAGTGTTTTATAGGTTATCGGCGTTATCTTTCTCAGAATCACAACTTTAGAAGTGAGAAGGACTCATTTGATGGTACAATAGAGAAAATGTCCCCATCAAGAGTGAGTTCTTGTATTGAGATACTTAATCAAGTGCAAGATCTTGAAGGATTACATTTATCAAAGGATCCTAAGATAAGAAAGAAGAAATCACATGAAATTGAATGAATAATTGGAATAAAAAACTCTCTTTTGAACTTCCATATTGGAAGTGTCTCTTGTTGCTACATAATTTGGATGTTATGTATATTGAAAAAATATGTGTGATAATATCATGGGGACAAATATGAATGTCAAAAAAAGACAAAGGACACAATTAAAACTCGATTAGACTTGCAAGAGATGAACATTAGGTCGGAATTGCACCCCATCCAAAGGGGGAGAAATTTGACTTTCCAAAAGCAGGCTACACATATTCTCATAAAAGATAAGCACAAATTTCTGAGTTTTCATAAAGAATCTAAAATTTTATGAAGATTTCCATCTAATATTTCTCAGTATGTGAATTAAATGATCACAAGATATCTGGATTGAAAAGTCATGATTATCATATTATGTTGCAACATCTACTCCCTCTTGCACTTCGTGGTTTATTGTCTAAAGAAGTGTGTGAGCCGCTGATTGAATTATTTATATTTTTAGTTTTATCGGATCAAAAGAGATGAGAATTGAAAACTTGGAACTTATTGAAGCAAAAATACCCAAAACATTTTGCAAGTTAGAAAAAGTCTCCCCTCCTTTTTTTGATTTCATGGTGAACTTACCTGCTTATTTAGCTATTGAAGCTTAAATTTCTGGACCGAATCATTATCAGTGGATGTATCCTATTTAACGATGGCTGAATTTTATTTTTAAAATTTTTGCACTGTTGCAACATTGCAGCCAGTTACTCGTTTTTTATGCTCTCTTTTTGTAACTTCTTCACTGTTCAAAAATTACAGCCAGGTACTCATTGTCCATGTTACTATACTCCTACTTGGAGTATTTGAACATGTAGAGAATACAGTTGCTAAATTTCACTTGAATACTCGCTAATTTCTATTTTTTGTGGCTTTTCAATATCAAAAACAACACCGACAATAGTAAAAAGAAAAATGTTATGTAAGATGTCATACTAAATATGACCTTGCCTAGGCTATTATTCGTCATGAACTCATAGACTAGGAATTTTTCTACTCCATTAATGTAGTATCCCAACAACTTGGTTAGGTTACGATGTTGTACATGTGCTATTAATTTGACTTAATTCTCGAACTCAGTATATCCTTGGGTGAAGTCACGTCTTGCTTCTTCCCTGTTATTTCTACTCCCCATTCTCTAATACACCCAACATATTTTATATATCATTTGGGTATTAATTTTGTTATCTTAGTTATTGTAAATATGCATTTTCATGCTTTGTTGGAAAGAAATTATAACCTTATAAACATTGCTAAAGTCATCACGCCCTATCTTTTTAGCCATACACATTTTCTTATAAGATAGGGCATGATGGTTTAGCAATGTTTATAAGGTTATTTTTTTCTTTTCAACGAGCATGAAAATGCATATTTACAGTAACTCAGACAACATAATTAATACCCAAATGAAACATAATATTTGTAGGGCGTACTAGAGAATGGAGAAGAAATAGAAGTGAAGAAGAAAGACATGACTTCACGCCAAGAATTTACTGAGTTCGAGAATGAAGTCAAGTTAATAGAAAAGCTACAACATCGTAACCTAACCAAATTGTTGGGATACTGCATTAATGGAGCAGAAATATAACTAGTCTATGAGTTCAGGTCGAATAATAGCCTACACAAGGTCATATTTGGTATGAAATCTTATATAACATTCATCCTTTTTACTATGGTTTGCGTTATTTGATATCGAAAAGACAAAAATTTGGGAGTATTCGACTTATATTAACTATTTTTTGTACATGTCTAGATCCTACAAGAAGGGGTGCACTAATACGGCCAATATATATAAGAGTTGGAAACTAATGGTAAACTATTTAAGGAAGCTTGAAGACTGATGGAACACGTCGAAGTTACTGGTCCATCGAAGCAAGCCGACGAGTTAGTGTTAGAGTCATACTAGGACTAGACTACTAAACCCTATGTTATGTACGACTAAGCTACTAAACATTATTGGAGTCGACTAGGTTAGGGTATTTGACTTGTAATAAAATACTACCCATGTAAATATTTGTGTTGTAGTAGGATTCCTAGTATAACTAGAATATAACTCTGGTCCTATATAACTTCGGTCCAGAAACCTACCCTTGTGTGTTCATAGGGTACAACAACTTACACAAAGGATATATAGGTTATCATCCCTGTACTATGAGGGTTAACATATCAAGACATGTTGTGTTTGATGAAAACACATTACACTATGTGTCTCTAAAGCAATCTCAAACTAACATTGATGTCTCACCTCACCTTTTACTTTTGTTGAATCTTTCTCTAAACTGCTGGCACATGATAATTTTGATTCAAAGGAAGTACATGTTGCTAGCCTACACATTAATAGTCATAATGTTGCTACACCTCATGTACTCATTGATGATGAGAAGTATTATTAACCTCTCAGGCGCAGGATCAGATACTAAGGAACAAGTTGAAGCTGGTGACCCATAGAGTAGTTTTGAAACTCCAATTGCAGATTCTGAATCTGTCAGGAGCAGTGACGAACGGGTTTCTCTTCCAGTTCCAACCAATGATCATCATCAAAGAACCACTTTAGTTGATGTACCAATTGACCATCAACCTGACAGTGCTACACTCCAGTCAACTACATTGGTTAATGTACCGGTTCAGGTACTTCCTGCATCAGAAGGGCATCATATGATCACCAGGCACAAGGCGAAGAAAAATCACCTGTCACTTGTTGCCCGCAGTAGCACAAAAATTGTGGGAGAACCAAATACTACTAAGGAAACACTAAAATCGCCTCATTGGCTTGCAGCAATGCACGAAGATATTGATACTCTACATACTAACAAAATATCGATTTTGGTGGCCAAATCTCTTGGTATAAATTTGGTTGGGTCAAATGGGTGTTTCAGACAAAATTAAAAGTTTTGATGGGATAATAGATAGATACAAGGCAGACTTATGGCTTGGGGATTCTCGCAGTTTGAATTGACATATTTTGCAAACATTTAGTCTTATAGTTAAAGCTACAAATATTAGGGTGGTTCTACCCATTGCTGTCAGTTCAAATTGGGAAGTTAGATAGTTAGACTTCAAAAATGTCTTTCTCTATGGCTTCTTACAAGAGGAGGTGTACATGAGTCAACCTCTTGATTTCATTGATCACAGTATCCTCAGCATGTATGTCTACTTAAAAAGGCATCGTATGGTCTTAAACAAGCACCAAGATCCTGGTTTGATATGCCTAGCATGCATCTCTTACACCTTGGTTTCATTTGTAATAAGGCTGACCCTTCCTTATTTACTTTGCAAAATCACAAAGGCAAAATATTTCTCTTGTTATATGTAGATAATATTATTGTCTAAGGAAGCAATCCACCTCATGTCTCAGAGTTGGTTCTACAACTTGGGAAGGAGTTTGCTATGAAAGATCTTGGCCGATTACACTACTTCCTAAGAATTGAGGTGAAGTATTTCGAAGGTGGAATTCACTTAAACGAAGCAAGTATGTTGTTGAGCTGTTGTCCAAGACAGAGATGACTTTGGCAAAGGTTGTAGCCACTTCTTTGGGTAAAACCATGGTTTGGATGAAGTTGTGGGAAGTCTTGTAGATGCATTCTTTTACAGAATGATAGTAGTGAGACTTCAATATTTGATCCTCACAAGACTTGATATCACTGATGATGTGAATTTAGCATGCTAGTTTTTACAAAGCCCAAACATTCAACATCTTCAAGGGGTAAAAAGAATTATCAGGTACATCAAACGTACTATACACTTTAGACTCAGAATTATTTCACAATCACCATGTAGGTTTTATGGCTACTCTGATGCTGATTTGGGAGGTTGTACCACAACTAGGAGATCAGCTACAGGCTATAGCATCAACCTAGGTGCAAATTTTATATCTTGGACCTCCAAGAAACAGAACACAGTAGCCCGATCTAGTGCTGAAACTGAGCATAGAGAACTAGCCTCAACTGCCGCAGAAATGACTTGGATTTTGTATCTTCTTTATGACTTTGGAATGTTCTTTTGATCTGTTCCTACGTTGTATTGTGATAATATGAGTGTCCTGTACAGGACAGTTAATCCAGTTATGTATGCTAGAACAAAACATGTTTAAATGGACTGTCATTTTGTTCATGAGAAAGTAGCCAGGTGATGACTTCTTACTCAGTTTGTGAAGTGTATGGATCGAAAGATGATATTAATACCAAAGACTTAACACAATAGGTTCTCTCTGATTTTGTAGCTAGTTAGGAGTTACAGTTCCTCCACTCACTAGCTTGAGGGGATGTTTTGAAGGAAACTTGATGACTGATGGAACACGTCGAAGGAACGGATCCATCAAAGAAGGCTTACGAGTTAGAGTTAATTCATACTAGGACTAGACAACTAAATCCTAAGTAATGTACGACTAAGCTACTGAATATTATTGGAGTCGACTAGGATAGGGTATTTGACTTGTATTAAAATACTACCTATGTAATTATTTGTGTTGTAGTAGGATTCCTAGTATAACTACAATAGGACTCTTCTCCTATATAAGGAGCTTATAACTGAACATTATAGTTATCAATACATCTTTGATTTTTCCATGCTTTTGTGAGATTTCTACTAAACTAAGCAGTTGGCTGCAATTTTTCAGCACTGCAGAAAGTTTAAAACAGAGAGCACATTGAGCAGCTGGCTGCAATGTTGCGGCAATGCTAAAAATTTAAAATTGAGCTAGCATAAAAAAATTGAGCAGCTGCCTGCAAGTTTTCCGCAGTCCAGAAATTTTTAAAAATAAAATTTATGCAGCTTAAAATTTAAAAACAGAGCCAACATAAAAAAATTATGGTTGAAAAATTTTTCTACAGTCCCTCACCTTACCTCGTCTCCTCGCCAAACTATTCTTTGAACATTCACTAATTTTGCATACAACTATACACAACATTGCTCAAACAACTCAAGTTCCTATATAAATATAAATGAATTTTGCTCGTCTTCACAAAATACCACTTTCAATAAGAAAACTCTCAATACAAAAATGACTCTCGACTATTGAAAATATGGTAGAAAATAAAATGTTGTCTTCTAAGTTGTTGTCAAACCGAAGTAGACTGCAACTATTATAGAGTGACATGTCAATGTTGACAAAAATATGCAAGCCTAAGACAACAGGGCCATTGAATGTGATATATATATATAAAGCATCAATTGTAAGAAATAAGAAGTCACCGACTCTAACGAAAAAATAAGAGAACAAGATTCATTTTCGATATTGTATCTTATTCTACTGCACAATTAACACAATAGAAACAAGTCTGTTATTCCATCTTTCTTAAAGTTTACTTGTGTGACTGGGAATATTTCTTTTTCACATCAAAAGACCCATATTTTGTCATTTAATTATACATTCATTACGTTGTTATGTTTCAACAAAATAGATTAAAAAGTCAGATATATTGTTACTAACCTGGTCAATTGAAAAGACTGTGGTCATTCAGTTGAGGAGGACGATGTTGTAGGTGGGACATATGATTGTTGAGCAGTGAAGAATTCTTTCATTTTCATTATTTCTTTCATCTCATCTTCTATGGTAGACAAGCGATCATTTAAGGAGTTGTTTTCTTCGTTCAAGGATTTTATATCCTCTCGAGTTGAACGTAGTACATACAACAATTCAGACTTTGATGAAGTTCCACCTTTCAAATCTTTTGCCTTTACTCCACCCCCAAATCCAAATACATGGCTACGAGTTTGAGGTCCACAAAAATTTTCAACAAGCTCTACCGTAGGTAGAGATGGATCTTCTTGAACCATTTCTTAGAGTTGAGCCAACACATATCAAAGAACATTTTATATCATAACACATAAAGATTATTTCAAGTAATTTAATTATTCAATTAATCAAACGCACATGTTTTTCAATTGCTTTAGGTCTAACAATCTTGTTATCTTTTTTACGAGTCTCAAAGAAAATAGTTGTCAAATCGGTGGAATGCCATCTTTCCCGACATTTACATCAAAGCCAAACATGTCAAATAACACAAACCTGGATAAGATCTTTAAGCTCAAAAACTTGAAAACACAATAGATTTTCAAAAAATACAATTCATTTGAAAAAGATCTTACTTGTTTCAACTTCTTGGGTGTATTTCTTTACTTGATTAGTAGATGTAGGAGATGAAGTACTAATTTGAACGTTCTCTTTCTCAAAAGTCGTGAAGTTCTTATGCGTCGTTCGTATTCCTTGACTAGTGGACACGGTAGAGTTTTTAAGTCCTTGTTCCTGTTCCTTCCCTGTAGAACCTGAAAAAAACAAATCATATTTTATACGTTGACTAATGTATCACAAGACAAGAAGAACCAAAAATGTCTACAAGGAGTTTCTAAAGCTAATTTTGTTTCACAAGTTCTCTTTGTTGAAAATTATGTATTCAGCGTCAGTTTCTTAAGCTTTTTTTTGGCCTGGTATTTACCATCTTATCATTATAGTTTCATACATCACGTATTCTGCCTATATTCTGCATCAAATAGAAAGCTGGAAAAAATTATTTTCCACACCTTCTCCTCCATGATAAAACACAGAATACAGAATTCTGGAAAAAAAATTTTCCTTTAACACAATTAAAACTTTTGCTTATGGTCTGAAATAAAAGAATACAAAATGTCTTACTTGTTTCAATTTCTTTGATGTGCTTCTTAAATAGATCACTTGATTGAGGAAATATACTCTTAGTTGGTAAATTTCATTTCTCATCCAAAGATTTAAGCCCTCGTCCTTGTCCCTTTTCAATAGCACTAGGTGTGATAAACGTATACTCGATAGTATTCTTCATATTAGAATCGACCTCATTTTCAATCCTCAATGGTTTCATCTTGAACCTGCAAAAAGTGCAAAAAAGTTAAAAATTAAACCTAAAAATGTTTAATAATGTACTAAAAAGGAAATTTTGCCATCATAACATTTATGGATGAATATACTAACGCATAAGAGATATTAATTAATCTCATTAGTTCTTTTTCTTTTCTTTTGGAAGAACTTCCTAACTCTACAATATCATCATCCATTTGTTCCACCATTTCATAGGAATCATGAGATTGGATCTTCCTCACTACTTGCCAACCTTTGTTGGAAGTATCATCAACATAAAATACTTGAGATGCTTGATCCACTAAAACAAATGGGTCATTTACTTTTGAAAATCTACATGGATTAGCACACACAAAATCACACTCACTCTTTTTAACTACTTTTATTTCATCTTACACATCAGACCAATTACATCGAAATAAAGTTACTCTTTTATCCATGACAAATTGCAACTCAATCGCATCAGCTAAAACTCCACAGTGATCAAGGTTTTCACTATCTTCATCTTTCTCACCCAATACAACAAACCACAATTTTGAGTCCTTAACTTTTTATCATAATCATGATGCATGGAATATGGCAAGGGCATTTTTCAGTGGATATGATTTGCCCAGATTCATAACACATACAAATCTGGTTCTTATACCAAAGAAGAATGTGGTGGATAATTTTGGGGACTTAAGATTTATTAGCCTGAATACTTTTGCTAATAAAATTATATTGGTTGATACATGAAAGAGTTTAATTGGTGTTACCTTGTTTGATTTCTAATAACTAGTTAGGCATTGTTAAAGGGAGGAGTATGACTGAAAATGTACTTTTGGCTCAAGAAATAATAAGGGACATCAACAAGAGAAACGTTTGCATATTGTAGTGGTAAAATTAGACATGACAAAAGCATATGATAGAGTCTACTGGAAATACTTTATCCAGGTCTTGAGAAGATTTAGATTCTCTGAAAGAATAAATTGACATAACAATAAGGCTAATAAGCAATAATTAGTACTCAGTTCTAATGAATGGAAAAGTCTTTGGCTTATTTCAATCTTCTAGAGGCTTGAAAGAGGGTGACCCTTTATCACCTACCCTATTTATAATAGCAATTGAAGTGTTGACCAGGATCCTAAATTGTTCATTTGAACATAGTGACTTTAAGGGTTTTGGGATGCCTAAATGGAGTCCGCAAATAAACCACTTATCATATGTTGATGACACTATTCTTTTCTTGATCAGGACAACACAAGTAAATGACGATGAGGATGATTGTGCTAAGAATATATGAGGGGGTGTCTGGACAAATGATATACATAGACAAAAGCATTTGTTATCGACATAATAAAGTCCTTGTAGTACTGTGTCATCAAATAAAGAGGATAACAATGGTAAGGCAAGGTAATTCTGCTTTTACTTATCTAGATTTTCCTATTTTCTATGAAGGAAAAATAAAGGTCATTTTGTAGTTCTGATTAAAAAGGTGGCTAACATAATGGCTATGTGGAAGAATAGATTACTCTCTTATGGGGGGAAGGTATATATTTTAATAGCACATGTTTTGCAATCTATGCCCATGGATTTACTATCAGCTCTGAACCCCCCATTTAGTGTAATAAACCAATTACATAAGCTATTTGCTAAATTTTTCTGGGGAAATGCAACTGGATCTAAGAACAAGCAGTGGGTTTCATGGGAAGAATGTGTTATCCCAAGGAAGAAAGGGGTCTAGGTTTCAGGTCTTTGCATAATGTATCAAAGGCTTTGTTTGCAAAGCTTTGCTGGAATTTTAGGACATTAATTTGTTCTTTGTGGAGTGGATATATGTGGTACAAGTATTGAAAGAAATTGCATCCAACAATAAGTACTGGTGGGGGTGCATTACATGTCTGGAGAAAGATGATAATTATAAGGGAGGAAGTAAAGCACAATATATGGTGGGAAGATAAACGTAGAAAATTCCAGGTTTTTATTTGATAATTGGAAAAAATTGGGAGCCCTCTTATATATTGAGAGTGATATGGCCATTGAGGAAGATGTAGAAGTGAGGGAGTTCACTACCATTGGTGGATGGAATGAAGAGGAACTGGCCACAAAACTCTCAGCAGAAATGGTAGAGTATATTATAGAGAGTAAGAAACCACCTTTTAATGAACATCAGACTAATTTTCCTGGTTGGATTAGCAGTAAGCAGGGGAATTTCACTATTTTTTTTATAAAGGTTCCTTTGTATTCACAAGAAAACGGTTAGTTACAATCCTCACATGTTATTGCAAAAACAAACAAACCAGGCTAAGGTTTTACAATTTGTCCTATGAAGTCAACTAATAAATCTATATCCCCCACCATATCTTGTTCACACCAAAAATAAAGAAGGCTAATGTAGGTAATTCTAATCCTCCGGATGTTGTTGATTATTCCTTCAAAACACATTGCATTTATTTCCTTCCATAAGGTCCACCAAATGCAGGTTGGAATTAGTTTCCACCAGTCTCCTCTAGCATTTCTTCTTTCAATTGTCTCCCAGCTCCTCAGTAGTTAAACGTGTATGTAGTAATTGTTCAGCTTACTCCAAGTTTACATAAAAACATGTTCTACAGATTTACAGTTGTTTTGCAATGTAGGAAGAGGTAGTTGTTTACCTCTACCTCCTTGTAACAAAGAAAACACCTTAAGCAAATTTGCAACCCCTCTTCTCTATAGTGCTTCATGAGTTAGGCAAGCTCTCATGATCACCAACCCCATAAAATAGGACACCTTCAAGGGGATTTTAATTTGTATATTAGATTCCAAGGACAAATCCTAGTGGAGGAGAAGTTGATGTTGTTGTTCTAGTAGCGTAAAATTTGACAGAGAATACTCTTTTACTATGCAACTTGCATAGAAGTTTGCCTAGATTTACCGAGACACCTTGAAAAAGGTCAAAGACGTAGAAGACTAGTTGTTTTGTCTACCTTCCAGTCATTTAAATCTCTTCAAAGATGAAATTCCACCCTTGTGGGCTCCATATCTAGTAACAGTCTCATTTATCTTGAGACTGAGGTCGTAGAGGTCTGGGAAGGTGGTCTTTATGCTTTCATTACCTATCTACTGCTCATTCAACAAAGATCTTTGTACCTTTCCTCACCTTATAGGAAATGTTGATATTGAATTGGGACCACAGTCTTTGAATTATTTTCTATACACTGCATCCAAAAGTACTTTCCACTTCTTCCGTTGTCCATTGGTTTAGGAGTCCATATTTCTCTGTGATGAATCTCTTCGATAAGGTCATGTCTTCTGTTCCGAATTTCCACGACCACATTCAGTAAACAACGACTGTGGAGGTTGAGTTTCTTGATGCCTAAACTTCCTTATCTCATATTAAGGTAAGGACATCCCACTTCACTAGAATGTAGCCTTTATTTCCTTTGTTCCCATGCAACATGAAGCTCCTTCTCATTTGGTTGATATTTTTTTCAATGCTCTTTGGGATGGAAAACAAACTCATCATATGGGTGGACAGTTAATCCATGAGTGATTTTATGTGTGTCAATCTACCTCCCAAGAATAAATATTGTCTTTTCCATATTGATAACCGCTTGTTACATCTCTCTGATACTGTTCTCTGTACATTGAGTTCCTTATTTTTAGCTCCCAATGGCATGCCTAGATAATTGGTGGGTAGGGAAGCAACATTGAAACCGAGATTCATGTCACAAACTGTATATTTAGGAATTCATTGACTGGCTAGAGGTAGCTCCCATGCCAATTTACATTGAGTCCTGAGATGCCTTTAAAAATGGTTAGAATAGCCTTGTTGTGTCTAATTTTTGACACGTCTGCTTCACATAGTATAAGTGAGTCCATCGCCATACAATTGGTCAAAATTTATCATGCCATTTCCTCTACTTATATGAGCTCAATAACCAGTCAACCAACCATTTTTAGCCATAAATAGTAAGAAAAGGAATGGTGAGAGGGGGTCACCCTACCTAAGACCCCTCTTGATTGAAAGAAACCTACAACGTCACCATTTAACATTAGGGAGAAACTCACATATGATATGCAAAATCCAAATCAATTTAGCCATTTTTAACAAAATCCCGTATCTTTAAGGATCTTAAGATGGTAGATCCAGTTGACATGATCAAAAACCTTGTCGCTTCACTCTTGAATCTACCAGTTCATTTTCCACAAGTGATGCATCCATTATTTGTCTCCCTTTCAAAAAGGTCGTTGATTCTCATCCACCAGTTTTCCCATGATAAACTTAATTCTATGATTAAAAATTTTGAGATGAGCTTGTAAGTCTCTTCTATTAATATTATATGTCTGAGGCCTTTTAATTCTTTGGCATTTGCCTTTTTGTAATTAAGGATATGAAGCTGGCAGTCATAAGCTTCTCAAACAATCCCTTCTAGTTGAATCTGTAGATGGTCTGCATCAAATCTACCTTTATAGTATCCCAGCAAACTTCAAAAAATCTCATGGTGAAAGCATCTGAACTAGGCGCTTTTTCCCCTATTACAACTCTTGATGATGTGTAGTACTTCTAATTCTCACAAGGGTCTTGGTTGCTATTCATTCTCTTAATTTGTGATTCACGGACAACCTTGTAAATTAAAAGTAGGCCTCCAAGGTTCAGCTTCTAAGTACAAATTTTTCGAGAAATCTATCATATCTTCTTTATCACTGTAGATTACCGAGTTTCTTCACCATTCACTATCAGTCTATCAATGGTGTTGAATCTCTCGTCTTGTTGCCATTCTTTGGAAGAAATTTGTGTTGTTCTCACCTTTTTTAGTCATAGTACTCTTGATTTCTGTTCCATATGGATTCATCTTGTCCGGCAAAATATTTTAGCTCAACTATGATTATTGCTACAATCATTATTTCATCTTCGGTCAGGTTTCTACTTTCCTAAATTAAGTCAATGACAAGGAATTCTTCAAGTATATTTTTCTTCTTGCTGGTTAATTCTCCAAAAGCAGTTTTACTCCACTCTTTGAGCTTTAAAATTTTTAACTTGTTATTGAACCTGAAGTCGGGACATCCCTCAACTAAAAGTCATTCCACTAGTTATTTAATTACCAACTTGCTGAAACCCTCCATAGCAAAAATTTTTGAAATTGAAAATTGATTTGCTTTTCTCCCAAATTACACATTCTAGCATGATGGGGTTGTGGTTTGAAGTAGCTCTACAAAAATCCTTTGTCTGATGTTTCTGAAAGTGTCTTCTTATTCTGAGAATAAGAGGAACATGTCTAGTATAGCTTCACTAGGATGGTTGATGCCTCCAAAGAAAGTAAAATTATCTCCAATTAGATGGGGGGTCATGAAATTCCATGTCCTCGATCCATCTAAAGAACGCATACATCACATTAGTGATTCTGAAGCACCATTTTCTTTCTAACATAAATCAGTTTGTATTGAAATCTACACAAGTTACCCAAGAACCTTCAAAAAGCTGGCCACAAGATGCGATTTCCTCCCATTATAATAATTTTTCACTTTCTAATAGGTGGAGCATAGACACCGGTGAGGTACCACGTAAAAGAGTTGTGAGAATGGACAAATTCAAAGGTGATAGAGTGTTGCCTTATTTCCACCATTATCATTGACCAAACATTGTTGTCCCACATTATTACGACCCCCCTTGCTTCCCACAACTTTGATGAAATGACATTTCATCCATCTACAAGGACATAGTTGTTTGGCTGCTTCATCCCTCTCGACTTAACTTTGTTTCTTGGAAACAATAGACATAAGGAGCCTCCCATTGCAATAAACTCTTACCAAGATTCCTATTTTCTATATTGTTGAGTCCCATCACATTCCATGAAATTAGGTTTACATTCATTTGTAAGTAAGATTGAGAGTTTTCCCCATATTTCTGACCCGTCCTACTTGGTTGAGACTGGATTACAAATTCTTCAATTCATTCTTGGTGAGTCTCTTACTTTTTGGGGTGGTGATTATCTTCTCCTACTCTTTCTTCTTTAGCGTCGCTTTTCTTTTATCTAGCTATATGAAAATGGCTAGTGTTTCCTCTTCTAAACGTTCAAAAGCTACTCCATATGTATTACTTAGTTTAAGAATGTGAGAATTCACCAGTCTAAAGCCTCTATCTCAGCGTACTCTAGGGATGCAGGAGACTGGGTGGTAACTGATTGACGTCGTGGACAGGCTACAGTTGAAAGTTGCACTTATCTGAGATGGGTGCATGCATGGTTGTACCCTCTACTTTTTCTTTGGGATGGTTATTAATCTCAGTCTCTTCACCTATATGAGGGGTAATCTCAAGTTTCATGGTCAAGGTTCCTTTCGATGTCACTTCAATCGATTTCTCTATATCTCCTGGGTCTACAAAGCAAGCTTCCAAAGTCATATATGATTCTAGGAATTTTGAGGCCACAACTCGATTGTTCTCCAGTTAATTAAGAGTGTTAGGAGAGCTCTTCATCAGAAATTGAGTTATAGTGTGGCTAAAGATTTCATAAATAAATTTTGGGTCTGATTTAATTGGGCCTCCAGAATTAAATTCAACCCACCCCGAAGGATTTAAATTTTCTGGGGAAGTTGTCCCGTGTAACTCAGCATTAGCATGTGTTATCATTGTCAAATGTGACTCAAGTTTGCATGTGTTGTCACTATCCCATGCTCAGCATTGGCATGTGCTATCATTGTTGAGTGTGTAGGTGGTAGACTGCCAATATTTGTATCTACTGGGTAAAAATTGAATGACTATTAGGTGATGGGATGCAAAATTCTTCTTTCTTTTATAGTTATCATAGCTGAAGTTCATTCCAGATTTGCATAGAGAAGGTAATTCTACCAATTTCTATGGAGATTTCCTTCAGCACCTTACTCCCGATTCATTTGATTTTGATTTTCGTCCATTTGAGTTGGCTCTAGATGGACATATCTTTATTCGTTTTAATCCATCCGCCACAATGGTCTCGGATGACCTTGAAGGTTTTATGGTCCCATAGGTGAAGAAGGATCCTCACGATCCTAATCTAAGTGGAACTTGGTTTTTCTGTAGAGTTGGAAGTACCCGACGATGGGTTCCACCATTGAAGCTTGAGTTGTATTTTGTTCAATAGCCAATTGCTAGAAAGTAAATTCTCTATCATAATACTAGAGGCAAACCCGAAAAGAAAGAGGCCCCTTCCCGTTTTGTATATGTTGAGGCCGTGCACCTGTTTCCATAGGTTGGTTGCCCATCTCTGTATTTGTGACAATGTAGGTGAGAGATTTGACCCATCTTCGATAATACCAACCAAACTCTTGTTTAATACTTCATTTTTGGAGGACGAGAGACCATTAATGCAGATGACATTCCCCCTCTTTAGTGATTGAAAGTTCGTTGAATTATTTTATGCCTTCTTGCACCACTTACTATTTTTAACTACTTCAGAAAAAGAAAAGTTTGTTGTCGGTTAATCTGTGGTTGTCTCTGCTGGTATCCCTCTTTTGTTTGGCATAAAATTCCTCATTTTCTCAGCAATTAAGATCCAACCAGAGTTGAAATCAGTTCAGGCATGATGATGGCTGACCTTCTCCTGCCCCTTACTTTAATAAGACTGATGTATCTGTCAAGATTATTGAAGTTCCTAGCAAAGAAGATTTCTGACAGTGTTTCCTTCTTATTCAACCTTTTGACTACATTCCCATTCGTCTAAGAAGCTTCAAAGAGAGTCTAGATAATCCAATGCATTATCGTCCTAGCAAAAGATGTTCTAGTGACGCCGTCTCTACATCTTTCGGTCCAATCATTAAATTTTCCTAACTGAGTGTGGTCAATAGACTTGAATCCAACTGCAAAATAGATAGAGTCCTCCCTCTCAGTGGGGGAGGAGAAGGGGGGAAGAGAAGAGGGGGGAGGGAATCTGTGGATCAGAAGGATCATCGGGAGAGGGTTAGAGGGTTATTTGGAATGAAAGTAGCATCTTTGTGGGAATCCTGTCGTGGAGCAAGAAGAGTTCTTAATCCCAAAATAATTCAAGTTAAACCTCTTTTAATGTTTAATCAACATCGCAAACTATGAGGACGAAGTAGGAGATAAGAAATGAATATGTTTATATTTGGATCAAGTGGGTTCCTTTTAAGGTTAATTTCTTCCTGTGGAGGTTGTGGAAAAGGAGAATTTCTACCGATGATAATTTTTAAGAGGTGAAGAATCATCTAGTTTCAACATGTTTTTGTTGAGATAAAAAGAGGGAGGAAACACCAACCCATATTTTTCTAAAAGCCTCCTTTGCTAAAAGATATGGAGAGAAATTTGCTAATTTCGCAGATATACACATAAAAGGAATGCATTTACAACAATTAATCATTACTTGGTAGAAATTCTAATCATCACCACAACTACAAGGAGTTATGAGAGCAATGCCAACAATAAACATATGGACAATATGGAAGAGAAGAAATAGTATAAAGCATGGACGATACACAACTTTTTGAGGGATGGTGATTCAAGTTCAAGAAATGGTTTGGAAGTTGGTGAAAACTTTGTATCCTTGGATACATTTGGAGTCAAGTTTGTGGCTTGAAATTGTCAAAAAACTAAAGTGGCACAAGCCTAAATTGCATTATCATAGTGTAATATGGAAACCCTTAAATACAAATAGATTTGAATGCAACATTGAGGGAGAATCCAAAGGGAACCCAGGGCTGAGTGTATAGGTCTTTTGTCAAAGGAACTCGCAAAGAAATCTGATCTATGCTAGGGATGCAGAAGTTGGAAATAATACTAACACAGAGATATAGTCAGTGGCAATCTATGAAGCATTGGCGTATTGTTGGGAGAACAGGGTGATGGAAGAAACGATCAAAATAGACTCACTAAGTCTGATGAAAATGATAAGAGGGCAATGGAAGATACCTTAGGAGCTGGCGGAAAGAACAAATAATATAAGGATAAGATCACAACAATTTAATGCAATCATCACTCATATATCTAGAGAAGGTAATAATGTTGCAGACTTATTGGCTCATTAAGTAGTGGAACCAGAACAAAGAAAGGAAAGCATATCAGGACACATATAAATATAGACAAATAATAAATATCAATATTGAGAATCAGATCAAGAATAATCAATTTTCAGCAATGAACATACCAAAAGCATATCTTCATAGGAAAGGAAAGCATATGACTACTGCAGATATTGACAGATCTACATAGAATAGTATAATAATATAATATATAATCATAGTGTAAAAGGGGACAAGTCAAGACATAAATGCTATATTTTACCCTAACTACCACAAAGTTACATCAAATAAAAACAGAGACAAGTGGATCGGACATTACCGATGGAGCTTTAGAATGTTTCAAGGGAAAGATACATCCCCAGACCTACATCTGAGAAAAAGCACAAAAGAAAGGGATATCATTCAAAGATCATGCGGGTAGAAGCGAAGAAGAAAATGAGGTAGAAAGGAAGCGAACTTACCAGGTAACAATGAAGACCACTCGAGCTCAAAAATTATTCAAAGGAGGAGGCAGAACTACTAGAATTTTCTTCGACAATGCAGTGGAGAAGGTAGAAGAAAGAGTATTGTGTACTCACCAAGGATGAGTAGAGATCGGAAAAAATTAGGTATTCTGTATTTTCGTTATTATTGGGCCATGGGCCATTTTATATGTATGGACCATAATTTATTCAATAAACGGCTCCAAGCAAAAAATTTATTTAAAAAAACTTGCATTATAGCGCTAGAAGTACTCATATATAAGCAACACCACATCAAACCTTTGGCGTTTGGCCACACTCAAAGACTTTATCTTCAAAAAAAATTCTAGTTATGCATGAAGAGTCACGAATAAGAAGTTGATGCCACAACAAAAAACTTATTCCTTTCAAAAGAAAATTCTATACAGTTCTTCAATTGGTAGTACCTAATTTTTTAGAGTAGTTAATTCCTAAATAATATTTTTATTACTTTCATAGATTATATAGGAGTCGATAGCCAAAATGCA
The DNA here is from genome assembly GCF_001406875.1 of Solanum pennellii. NCBI lineage: Eukaryota > Viridiplantae > Streptophyta > Magnoliopsida > Solanales > Solanaceae > Solanum > Solanum pennellii. Next base: position 64,988,638 of record NC_028646.1, read on the forward strand.
AAAAACAAAAAATTGTCAAAAATTTCAAAAGGACACATCAAAATTTTTTAAAAAAATCAATACGGAAAAATCGCTTTTTTGAAATAATTTTCCTCTGGCACAATACTGAAGTCGTTACTCCATTAAAATTAAAAATCATTGCCTAGCAACAATTGTATCCAAAACTTGTTTTTCTTTTTTTCCCTTATATCGTTGTAGGGGCAACATTTTTCTCGGAAAAAAATGCTACAGTTATAATATAAAAAAAAAATTTCTTTAAAAAACTCCCCAAGTAGCGACTTCAATAATAAAAAAAACACCTATTTTACTATAATTTTTTTATATAAAAAGAAAATCAATGCCTTCGCAGCGATTTTATAAATAAAAATTAAATAAATCGGTGACAAGGCAAAAAAAATCTCTCTTTTCCCAAAGAAATATACTTTTTCACTTATGTATATTGGAATTGGTTAAATGATCAGTTGATTAATACATTTAGTTAGTAAAGATAATTAGATTTATTTTAATTTGGTTAAAAAGTTTGTTAGGTTTTCATATAGTTAGTTAAACTTGTCAGATCAGTTGGATCTAGAAGTTGTACATATATAAATGTAATGTAGCTTATGTACGAGTAATTGTGATGATAAGGTTTCAATTTTCATCTAAATCTCCCTAGTAAAAATCTACATGGTATCAGATCTCTAAACTGCTAATCAGTTTAATACAATAATCGATGAGCCAGAGAGATGGGAGATGTTGAAGCTTCCACCATTGATGCATCACAAATATTTACAGTTGAAACAATCGATGATGTCGATCGAAAGCAAATCCATCCACTTCATCTTCATTATTCACACTCCTGCTAGTGTGCTCATCACTGTGCAACTTACAAGGATATAGACTTACTCTTTATGAAGTAGATTCATGTTGATTAACCTTCGAGCAAAGAGTAAGTTCAGGTTTGTGTTGGGGACTTGCAAGAAGAGTGCTTATCAAGAAGAACGGGAAGAGCAATGAGTGAAATGCAATGAGTTTGTACTTTCTTGGATCATGAACTCTATATCGACGAAGCTTCTCGGTGGGATTGCTATTGCTACAAATGCAACCATCGTGTGGACAGATCTAAAAGAGATATTTGATAAGGTTGATGGATATCAACTGCACAGGGAGATCCGCACGATTCATCAAGGTAATTCGACAATTTCAACATATTTCTTGAAATTATGATTTTTGAGGATGAATTTGATGCACTGGCTTCTTAATATTTATGCAAATGTGATAAATCTAGAACTTATATTGATCACGTAGCTTGTTTATGGATATTTGTTTCTTTTAATGAGATTGAATAAAATGTATTATCATGCACGAAGTCATATCCTGATGATAAACCCTCTGCCTACTACTGGAATGGCATATTCTATGTTGATGGTTGTTGACACCAAATTTTGGACTTCCACCATATATATTAATCAATTCGAGCTTCTTCGATTTCAAACGATTAAAGATAATTGGTTTATAAAATCTTAAGAAAAATACGTAGTTTGCACCTTAATTATTTTCCATAGTTTTGTAACTTTTTATAATTTCTAGATAACATATATTTTACATAACTATGTATATAATTAATACATTTTATGATTATTCGAATATCATCTCAAGAGGATTTTAATTTTAGTAAGTATTTTATCAAATTAATTTAGTTTAAATTATGGTTATATTTTTAAATCATTAGTTTATAATTAAGTTAATTATTTTATTTCATTAAGATTAAGAAGCTCGTTAATTAATTAATATTAATTAGTCCTATTTAAATACTAGTCGAATGTTCAAAAATCAATTCTTTGGTTACGCCTTCAATTCATTTCATTAAATTATTAATTGTTCTATTACAATTGTAGTCAAACATCTTCAACCTATTTAGAGACCAATGTTTTGGGCCTTTATTTCAGCCAACCCAATTCAACATTTCCTTCAGCCCAATTCTTTCTCAAGCGCCCCAGCCCAAACTTTAGACCCTCCAACCCGATCCAAGCTCAATTCTCAACAAATATCCAACATCACCTTAAAACTTTAAAAAAAAAAACGATCCCTGCGTCTTCATCTTCTTCTCCAGATAACCAACAAATCAAAGACCCCCATATCTTGATCCAGTTCAAAACCCGGCAATCACAAGCCCATTCCAAAAAAATCCGACCCAGCAATTTCGTTTTCCCTTCGTCCTCTCACAATTCTTCCAAGTGTCGAAATCTGGTGCATGTAGTCACTTAAAATTTATTAAATATAAATTTATAAATTTGTTCTGATTATATTAATTAATGAATATATTAGTCCAAAAAATTATTATGGATTAATATAATTGATTCAATCATTTAAATTCAGATACATATGAATTTAATTAAAGCCTGCTCCCTAAAGCCCATATGATATTTCACTTAAATATGATTGGCCGAAGGGAGTCCTGTTCCAACCACAACACCTCTATTCTAAAACTATAAATATGGGTCTCATAATTCAAAAAAAGAGAAGAAAGAAATTTGTAAACAAGAAGATAGAGAAAATCCATCGTACAAACGCCATTTAATTCTTTGCAAAGCTACAAGTTAAAGAATTCAAGCATTCAAGTTTAGGAACAATCAAGATCAAGGCCATCGAATTCATGAACAAGCTTGAAGCCCTTGAATTCAAAAAAAAAAGTCAAGATCAAGATAATGTTCAAGTTCAAGTTCAATAGAGATTCAAGAACAAGATTTAAAGCCCTTGAATTTATATTTGAAAAGGGGAATTCAGAGGAATCATAGAGATTGTAATACTCACATTTGAAATAGTAAAATCGATTGTTGCTATAATCTTCCGTTCTTGATTATTATTTTCTTGACGCGCATTTTATTATCTACAAATTCTGCACGCCCAGTGGGATAATCTCTACCTCTTTTCTCAACTCTTCAAGAATCAAAGAATATTAAAATGTCTTCCACTAATGAAGAACAACTAACAAGCTTAACTAATGTAATCGAAGACCTGACAAAGTGCGCACACGAACAAGATGCTAAACTTTCAAAGCTAACAAATAAGATGGATAACATGATTGAAAGAAGATCAAGTCAATCACCTTTGAAGCTTTCTAAAATTCAACACAAAGAAGTGTCTTGCTAAAAGCAAACAAAGATCACAGAGATTCATATCTCAGATGAAGGTTTGATTCCAATTGCTCGGTTAAAGAACTTTATCATAGAGACAATCGAAGACAAATCTGAGTCTTCATCAAAATTTTATCCCCTATATGTAAAGCCATATACACAAAGGAAAAATAACTTGAAAATGTTTGAGGGTTATCAACCTTCCAAGTTTCAAAAATTTGATGGCAAAGGAACTCCCAAACAACATATATATCTCACTTTATCGACACTTGCAATGCTGCAGGGACGTATGATGATTGTCTTGTTAAAGAGTTTGTTCGATCTCTCAGAGCAAATGCATTTGATTGGATCACAGAGATCTTGTACATACAAAGGCTCGTCAAGGTGAAAATGAGTTATTTGTTGACTTTATCAATCGTCGGAGAAGTTTGAGCCTTAACTACAAAGATCGCCTTAGTGAAATTTCTACCAATGAATTGGGGTCGTCCCTACATTTTTCAAGGATTAAAGCCCAATACATTTGAAGAGTTGGCAACTCGTGCACATGACATGGAATTAAGTATGTATTTAAGAGAAGATCAACAATCTCCTATCTATCGACCTCATGAAGATGAACATATAGAAGAAATCCAAAGTGGGGGCAAGTATGCATCCGAAGATGACTTTGAAGAGTCATTGTATATCTAGACGCTCCTTAATGCATGAGCTTACTTTAATTTACAATGCTCCTTAATGTAGGAGCTTAAACTGCAAGTTACAATGCTCCTTGAAACACGAGCTTAAACTATATATCACTTAAAACTTCAAGTTAGAGTTAAATTTTCAAGTTGAAACGCTCCTTGAAACACGATCTTAAACTGTATATCACTTAAATCTTCAAGTTTGAGTTAAATCTTAAAGTTGAAATGATCCTTGAAACACGAGCTTAAATTGTATGTCACTTAAATCTTCAAGTTATAGTTAAATCTTCAAGTTGAAATGCTCCTTGAAACACGAGCTTAAATTTCAAGTTAAATTTAAATCTTCAAGCTAAAGTTAAATCTTCAAGTTGAAATGCTCCTTGAAACACGAGCTTAAACTGTGTGTCACTTAAATCTTCAAGTTTGAGTTAAATCTTCAAGTTGAATACTCATTGAAACAAGAGCTTAAACTGTATGTCACTTAAATCTTCAAGTTTGAGTTAAATCTTCAAGTTGAAATACTCATTGAAACACGAGCTTAAACTGTATGTCACTTAAATCTTCAAGTTTGAGTTAAATCTTCAAGTTGAAATACTCATTGCAACACGAGCTTAAACTGTATGTCACTTACATCTTCAAGTTAGGGTTAAATCTTCAAGTTGAAATGCTCCTAGAAACACGAGCTTCAATTGTGTGTCACGTAATTTTCAAGTTTGAGTTAAATCTTCAAGTTGAAATGCTCCTTAAAATACGAACATAAACTATATATCCCTTAAATCTTGAAGTTTAAGTTAAATCATCAAGTTGAAATGCTCCTTGAGACACGAGTCTAAACTGTATATCATAAATCTCTTTAAATTTGAGCTAAGTCTTCAAGTTAAAATGCTCCTCAAGGTACGAGCCTAAACTACATGTCACTCCTGGCCCACAAGAGTATAAACTATGTACGACACAATGAAAAAGTCACTCACTCCTCCAGAACTACGTTGCCACGTGATCTTGTTCATTGAGGTATGTAGGCACTTAGAACCATATTCTAAGTTCAGTTGCATAAGTGTCAAAAAATCAAATTTTCCCGCTTGATCTGTTACATAAGTTAAAGCTATGAGTTAGCTTTCATAAAACCTCAGACTTGCACCAAATGGTGGTGACTCAATGGGGGAAAACCCTTATGAATAAAATTGCTTCACGATGAAGTTTTTAAATCTCCAAGTATGCAAGTAGAAGCCTTCAAATTTTCAAGCCTAGTCTTTGAAAGATAAAATATCTGAAAAGACTTGAAGAAGGGGGCATTTGTAGTAACTTAAAATTTACAAAATATAAATTTATAAAGTTGTTCTGATTATATTAAATTAATGAATATATTAGTCCAAATAAATATTATGCATTAATATAATTGATTCAATTATTTAAATTTAGATAAATATGAATTTAACTAAAGCCCGCTCCATAAAGCCCATATGATATTTCACTTAAATCTGATTGTCCGAAGGGAGTCCTGCTCCAACCTCTATTCTAAAACTATAAATAGGGGTCTCATAATTCAGTAAAAGAGAAGAAAGAAAATTCTAAAGAAGAAACTAGAGAAAATCTGTGGTACAAACACCATTTAATTCTCTACAAAGATACAAGTTTAAGAATTCAAGCTTTCAAGTTCAAGAACAATCAAGATCAAGGCCATCGAATTCAAGTAATAGCTCGAAGCCCTTGAATTCAATTAAAAGTCAAGATCAAGATAATGTTCAAGTTCAAGTTCATTAGAGATTCAAGAACAAGCTTTAAAGCCTTTGAATTTATATTTTAAAAGGTGAATTCAGAGGAATCATAGAGATTGTAACACTCACATTTTGAAATAATAAAATCGATTATGTAACAACCCTAAGAATGAATAAGATAAGAAATGCTTAATGTGTCAAGAATGCCTACAATTAGACCAGGGTTCACACGGATTGATGCGCGTAGAACCAGACCTTGAAACCCTTACAACAGCCAGACCAACTGACTTGGGGAGTTAGTTGAGCTTGGAAAGGCTGGGTCCAACCATATAGGGCTCTGGAATACGAAGATTTACTCGAAGGAGTCTTTACCGGACTTAAAAAGAAGAAATCTTAGGTTTGAAGGGTCTAGGGGTAAAATGGTCTTTTCATGGCTAAGGGTAGTATCTTTATTACCCTAAATATGTAATTAATTAGTTAATTAATTAATAAAGTGGAGGGGTAATTTGGGGAGAGAGGGTCGAAATTGAGCCCTTGAAGTGAAGTCTTGCTCCACCCGAGTTCGAACCTAGGTGGGAGCAATGATTTAATGTGATTTTTTTAATTGGTGAATTAAGTTAATAAATTAATAAATTAATGGCTGATTTAAAAATAAAAAATCATATTTTATTATTAATTATTATTTATTTATTAATTAATGTATTTTTATTACTAAGTCTCCTAGTTGACTAAGTCTAAACTACTTCACCTCCTTTAACTCTCTCTCACGCTCATCTCTCTCACGTTTTCTCCACTCTTTTCACGATTTCTCTCTGCCTAAACGACTACAAGAACAGAAAATTTACTAGAGTTCTTCACACTTGAAGAACTCACGCTAAAATATAAGAAAACAAGCTAAGTGAACACGTTAGGTAAAGAGGGGTTTTTCCGTCGAAAGTTTTGTGTTGAAAACTCGGATTGGACTTTAGTTTTGGAGAGGGTTTGGGGCAGCAACTTCAAGATTTGAACGTCAAAATAAGATATGGGTTTTCTTCTTTCTTGGTCCCTTTCCCAAGAGACCCCCTTAAGGTTCATATTATTTATTCGAAAACTAGGATTGTTTCCCCTTTTGCATACCCCTATCAGTATCTCCCAATGAATCGTAGGTTGGGTATGATTGCTATTAGATTTAGGTGTATGCTATGTTTTTGTGATGAATATGATTACGTTGTGTACTTGAAATCGTATGATAGAGAACCATGTATTCGAAAAATTGTGCAAGTGCAAAAATGTTACTGTGAATGTACTTTGTATTAGGCCGACTTAAGGCTTCAAGTTTAATATTGTTTTGGTTGTCATTTTACGTACATAAATCTATGTAAATGGTGATGTTCATTAAAATGGAAATCGGGCTGATTTGCGTGTCAACATATTGGCTAAACGAATCAATGAAATACCCCCAAAAAAGTGTTAAACGATCCGTGAATTTTCCTAAGTTTTCAAGTGGATATATTGATGAAAATCAATTCAGAAAATGATTAAGTTTCCAGAAAAAAATATAAGTTTAGTTTAGGTTAAAATATAGAGAAGAAATATGGAAGATTTAATTGATTTTAAAGGGATGAGGCCACTAGGATTTGAACCCGTGACCTTGCCTGTTTGGTACCTTATATTCGCAATAAAAGAAAAGGGGTCAGGGGGATTCGAAATGGGGTGTACTGGCTGATATAGGAAAGAGAAAAAATTTAAATAAATAAAATGGGAGGCGTGGGAATCGAACCTAATTCTTCTCTTATTATATTTACTAGATTGACTATTGCACTTAGCCCTATTCTATCTCGGGTAACCTTATTACGGCTTTTCCGACAATTGGAAAAGGAAATAAGATAAAAGAATAAAGAAAAAAGACCATATTAGATCTATGATTAGCCCTCGGTCGGGATGGTCCTGTCGATAAACTTGATTCATGCAGAGAAAGAAACTTAGGATAGGAGACTGATGGAAGCAGCAGGTCTGGGTCTGCGAGTGAAACCCCAAAATGTCAAATCCCCTAATGCCTATCAAATAAGAGTCCTATCGAGGATCCGGTGTCTAAGGTTTCTAGGTGAGGCGTGGAAATCGAACCCACGACCTAAAGGCCTGAAAGGAGAAAGGGCGAAATAAATAAGAAAATAAATTGAGGTTGTGGGGGCTCGATCCCACAACCTCACTGCCAATGCTTAGCCAAGTCAACTTTTAACTAAAACTAAAATAAGTAGGTTGAGGTGGTTCGAATCCACAACCTCACAGCCCCTATCGAAATAAAGCATAAATAAAGAGAGATTGTGGGGGTCGATCCCACAACCACATGATCCATGCGAATTTGACAAGAAGAATTAAATGAAAAAAGGGGGTTGTGGGGGTTCGATTCCATAACCCTTCAGCAAAATAAGAGGAGAATCCAAGGAGAAAAATAAATATATAATGTTGATGTTGGGGCTCGATCTAGGGTACCAATATCATGAAGACTAAAAATAAAGTAAAAAAAATGTAAGTATTGTCCAAGGGGTTTGAACTTGGGTTCCTTTGCCCAAATTTTTGTATTGATACATACGCTATACGTGAATTAAATGTTCTAGAATAATGCCACCTACTTAGATTAAAATCGATATCTTGGCATACATATAAGATACATAAGTCATGTACTACATAATCTTAGGAAAATATGAGTCACTTAACGAAATATGAATGAAGCCTCATGGCTTGTATGTATAGACCCATAAGTCTAGCATACGTTTAAAAATAAGTTAACCTAAGATGTATGTAATGTAATGAAGTAACCCTAGAAGTGTTAAGTACGAGTGTAAAACAAACTAAATGGCCAAGTACATTGGCATATGATGAAATTATTATTATGTAATGAAATGATAAAACCCTAGAAGGGTTAAGTAAAAGTTTGAAACACACAAATGTCCAAGTACATTGGCATAGATGAAATGAACATTCACGAAAAATGGGGTGAGTGAATATGAAGAGAAATTGTACTAATGTTAATGAACGTGGTGACAACATGATATTAGGCTAATGTGAAAGATGAGAACAATCTCAAATGAGCCTAAGTAAATGTTACCAAAATGTACACACCTATGAGAGTGTGAGTTAATAAAGACCAGTCTCTATGAACACTCTAATGAAAGAATTGAGATTAACACACTTAATACTAATGATGAGATGAGAAATCATCTATTGAGCTATGATGTCCTCATACTAGAAGCCTGCTTCCATGACGTATGAGTTAAATGTAATGGAACTTTATACTGAGCACCGATAGACTATATATAAACGGTGATGCCTTCTTTTGGGAAGGGCGGAGGTTCACGTAACTCTCATCATATGAGACTATCCGTTATGCCAAGTATGGGTCTCCTTATATCTCCTAGTCTTCGAACCTATACTGCCAATATAGGGATCTGGCGGGGTTAAATTCCCATGTACGCGAGCATGTTTTGAGTCACCTTGGCCGGTGATTCCACCTCTTTTCAGTGTAGGGGAGACACTGGATTTCATGATGCTCACATGATCAATGTCGGTTAAAGTTAAAGTTGCCAATCAATGAATGAGGCTGCCTTTAAATGATGTACACAATGAAATGAATGATACCAAAGGTGTTAGGACAGGATAATTAAGAGATAAGGTAGACTCAAGTAATGATAGTAGGTTATTCTTGATCATTGCACAACAAACCCGATGAGAGTCTTAAACTACATCCTAAGTATGGCTGGTGTTTACAATAGCTTATGAATTAATGAAATAAACTACGTATGAATGAATGAACCAGACTCTGTGTGTTCTAATGAAGACGCCCTAGTTGAGGTCTCATACGTTGAGCCCTCATTTTGTAAATTCTTAATGTCAAGTGGATGAATCCAATGTCTCATGGCATATGAATGAATGTTATAAAAGATGTTATGTGGTATATGCTATGTGATATATGTGATGTGTAAAATGTTATGTGTTGTGTACAATATGATAAGTATGCTGATGCATGTTACTCTCATGGCATGACCTTCCTAATCCAAATTTAGAAAGTTCACTGACTTTCCTAATCCATATTTGGAAATCTCACTGACTTTTCTAATCCAAATTTGGAAAGTTCACTAACTTTTCTAATCCGAATTTGGCAAGTCCACTGATTTGACTTCCCATAATCATGTTGTTAGGAAAGATCTACTTTTACTCACGAATGTCCGTGGTGTGTGCTTGCATATACCCATACTTAGTACAAGTGTGTGCTAACCCTATACAACTCTACAATTTTAGGTGCAGGCACAAGTGGAAGTTAAAGCTACAGGTTGACGCTGAAGCAATCTGGATGTCGAGCATTTATCCGAACTTGGTAGGCCCTCATGCTTTGGAGGATGCTTGCCATTTCTATTCTAGCTTAGTCTTAGGATTGAGTTAGTTGAGTATGTTCCACTAGCATTTCTTTCCCGTATTATTACAGACTTTGTATTGGTGCCATTTTTGCAAGTATTGAGTTATTGCTATATTAAACTATTTCTTTAATTTGATGATCTTAATGTTAGATGGTTGGTGGTGAACAAATTATGATTATATTAGAAATGATTAGTAAGAATGTTAAGTAACAAAAATTTCATATTTTTCGCTAAAATGAACATAGATGAAGTAACGATGACGTATGTAGGCTTGTCTGCGACCTCTGAGAGGTCAACAACGCCTGTCTTGTCTGGGGTCTAGATTCTGGTCGTGCACTAGGTTAAATTCTGAAAATAATAAGTTTTCATCAACCACATTGAGTAGTTTCTAAGTCATGGTAATGATGTGCACAATTATCCTTAATTAGAGACTGCATGGTGCGTAGGAAAATTTCCCTTCTTCTTATCTTATCGTGCCTTTCCTAATGTTCTATTTCTTTGTGTTATGAGCGTGTCTAACATCAATCCTTATTGTTTTTATAGAATGAATACTAGGAGGAACGTTGGTTAAAGGAGAAGAGGAGCAGCTGTTAGGAACAATCATGTTCCACCCCAGGCTCCAGCTGAAGGAGTAGCTATGCGAGTTAACCCATCTGGATTGACTGATGCAGAGGTGTGGGCATCGCTGGCCCAGATGGCAGAGGCCATCACTATGTAGGCCCAGTCCATGACTACCCAGGTCAACCAGCGAATATTGAGAGGGAGAACCCACCAGTGCGTAGCATGGCTGACAGGCTGAGAGACTTCACGAGGGTGAACCCTCCTATTTTCACAAGGTCTAAGACTTCAGAGGATTCCCAGGAATTTGTGGATGAGGTGAATAAGATTTTGGTGGCTATGGGGGCCGCAGATACGAAGAAAGCAGAGCTGACTTCCTATCAGCTCAAGGATGTTGCACAGACTTGATGCAAAATGTTGCAGGATAGCCGACTTTGAGCGGAGTTTGGGTCACTTGGGAGCTGTTTAAGACAACCTTCCTAGAGTAATTCTTTCCCACTGAGATGAGGGAGGCAAAAGTTTAGGAGTTTATCAACCTTAAGCAGGGATCAATGACAACCAGGGAGTATTCCCTAAAGTTTGTCAAACTATCTGGGTATGCTACTTCCCTTGTATCTAACAGTACGGATGAGATGATTAGGTTCTTGACAGTAATCAACGGATATTTGGAGGAGGAGTGTCGGTCATCGATTCTCCATGATAACATGGACCTCTCCACGTTGATGGTGCATGTCCAGCAGGTAGAGCAGAGCCGCAAAAAGAGGGGTGTTCATGATTCTAGGAGGCCGAAGCCTCAAGATCAGGCAGGTCCTAGCCATGGAGGCCATAAAACAAATTTGGCGTCTGTGAGAAGCCCAGGTTCAAAAAGGGGCGGCTGAATTTGGGAATTCTAATTCCCAGAGGAGTAAAAAACCTATTGGAGGCATAACTGAGCCCAAGAAGGGCAATGGAGGTGATATGCAGCGTCCCAAAAAGAACTGTGCTAAGTGTGGCCGTGCTCACAGTGGAGACTGTAGACAGTGCACTAATGCCTGTTTCGGTTATAGTAAGAGTGGTCATAAGGTTAGAGACTGCCCGTAGAACAGAGGTCAGGCTGGAAGTAATGCTCAGACTAGGACTAATCCATAGGGTGTAGTAGCAGCTGAGCCTCCTAAGAGGAATAAGTTTTATGCCCTAAAGGGCAGGGAGGAGCAGGAGAAGTCCGCTTTATATGGTCACAGGTACGCTACAAGTATTCTTAACTTCTATTAATGCTTTACTTGATCCAGGGTCTACGCTTTCCTTTGTAACTCCATTGCTTGCTCTCACTTTTGAAATATTTCCTGAAGTTCTGCATGATCCTATAGTGGTTAGTACACCTTTAGGAGAAAATGTAAGAACTGATAGAGTATACAAGGATTGCCCAATAGTTGTAAGTGGTAAGACTATGTGTGTAGACTTGGTTGAGTTACCCATGAATGATTTTGATGTTATCCTTTGCATGGACTGGCTTCAAAAATGTTATGCTTTTTTGGATTGTCGTATAGAGTGGTAATATTTTGTTTCCCTAATGAAGAGGAACTAGTCTGGGAGGGGTACAACTCGAGTCGTCCTAATTCGTTCATTTCAAACCTTAAGGCCAATAAAATGATGTCCAAGGGGTTATTATGTCATATTGTGACTGTTAATAATTTAGATCATGATATTCCTTCCATAGAGTCAGTGCGTGTTGTGAATGAGTTCCTAGATGTATTTCCTAATGATTTGCTTGGAGTCCCTCCTCCTCGAGAGATTGACTTTGGTATCGACTTAGAACCCGATACTAAACCAATTTCGATTCCTCCCTACAGAATGGCTCTAGCTGAACTCAAAGAGTTGAAGCTTCAGTTAAAAGATCTCACTGATAAGGGTTTCATTCAGCCGAGCATATCCCCTTAGGACGCTCCAGTGTTGTTTGTGAAAAAGAATGATGGAACCCTTAGAATGTGTATTGATTATCGACAGCTCAACAAAGTCACTATAAACATAAAGTATCCACTTCCCAGAATAGATGATTTGTTCGATCAGCTCCAAGGGTCTAGTTTCTTCTCTAAGATTGATCTTCGTACAGGGTATGATCAGCTTAGGGTAAGGGATGGAGATATCCCAAAGAAAGACTTACGTACCCGTTATGGTCATTATGAGTTCTTGGTTATGTCATTTGGTCTCACGAATGCACCTGCTGCATTTATGGATCTCATAAAGAGGATCTTCCGTGAATACCTTGACTTTTTTGTCATAGTATTCATTGCTGACATTCTTATCTACTCTAGGACGAAGGAAAAGCATGAACAACATTTGAAACTAACCTTGCAGGTATTTAGACAACATCAGTTGTGCAACAAATTAAGCAACTGTGAATTTTGGCTTTGATCAGTGACCTTCCTGGGTCATGTTGTGTCCGATCAAGGTGTAGAGGTGGACCCCACGAAGACTAAGGCTGTTAAGAACTGGCCAAAACCTCTTACTCCCACAGATATCTGTAGCTTCTTCGGATTGGATATTACTACCATAGGTTCGTGGAGGGATTTTCTTCCATTGTTGTCCTACTAACAACTCTGACTAAGAAGAAGGCCAAGTTTGAATGGACAGAGACTTGTGAGAAGAGTTTCTAGGAGCTCAAGGACGGACTCAGTTTAGCCCAGGTGCTTACTTTGCCTAAGTGTGATGAGAATTACACTGTTTATTGTGATGCATATAGGGTTGGTTTAGGTTGTGTTCTTATGCAGGGTAGTAAGGTGAAAGCCTATGCGTCCAAATAGCTCAAGGTTCATGAGAAGAATTATCCCACTCATGACGTGGAGTTAGTAGTTGTGGTGTTTGCACTGAAGTTGTGGAGGCACTACTTGTATGGACTACATGTGGATGTGTTCACAGACTATAAAAAATCTCCAGTACGTGTTCACACAGAGGGAGTTGAATCTACGTCAGCAGAGATGGTTGGAGCTTTTGAAGGATTATTACATGAATGTTCACTACCATCCAGGTAAGGCTATTATTGTAGTCGATGCTTTGAGAAAGATGAGCATGGGAAGTACAGTCCACGTTGAGGATGAAAAGAATGAGTTAGCAAAAGATGTACACAGACTGGCCAGACTAGGTGTGCGATTGAATGACTCTAAAAGTGGGGGTGTTTCAGTTCATCCTAGTTCTGAATCATCCTTGGTAGTTGAAGTCAAGCAGGGTCAGCAACTCGATCCTGTGTTGATGGAGCTGAAGGACCAAGTGTTGATAAAGATGAATGTGTCTTTCACTTTGGGAGGTGATGACATACTTAGGAATCAAGACAGGTTGTGTGTACCATATGTGAATGATTTGCGAACTAGGATTGTTGTACAGGCCCATGGTTCCAGATATTCCATACATCCAGGTTCCACCAAGATGTATCATGATCTTAAACCGATTTATTGGTGGGATGGCATGAAGAAGGAGATTGCAGAATGTGTGGCCAAGTGTCCTAATTGTCAGCAGATTAAGGCATAATATCTTAAGCCTGGTGGTCTTACTCAGAGTATTGAGGTTCCGACTTGGAAGTGGGAGGCTATTAATATGGACATCGTGGCTGTTCTTCCGAGGACTAGGAGACAGCAAGACTCCATATAGGTTATTATGGAAAGATTGATTTAGTCTGCCAACTTTATCCCTGTGAAGTCTACTTACAAAGACGAGGACTATGCGAGACTCTACATAGATGAGATTATGAGATGGCATGGGATTCCTCTGTCTATCATTTCAGATAGAGGAGCTTAGTTTACTTCATATTTGTGGAGATCTTTCCAAAAAAGCTTGGGCACGCAGGTAAAGCTTAGTACTGCCTTCATCCTCAGACTGATGGGCAGGCAGAGCGCACCATTCATACATTGGAGGACATGTTGAGAGCGTGTGTGATTGACTTCAGAGTTAGCTGGGATGACCATTTGCCGTTGATAGAATTATCGTAATATAATAGCTATCACTCAAGCATTGGGATGGCACCGTTTGAGGCATTGTATGGTAGGAGGTGTAGATCTCCAGTTGGGTGGTTCGAGGTTGGAGAGTCAACCTTTTTGGGTTCAGAGATCATTCATGAAGCCTTAGAGAATATCAGAGTGATTAGGCACAGGTTGAATACTGCTTACAGTCGGCAGAAGTCATATGCAGATTACAGAAAATGGCCCTTAGAGTTTTATGTTGGTTACCAGGTCTATCTGAAGATATCACCTATGAAGGGGGTGATGAGGTTTGGAACGAAGGGGAAGTTGAGTTTGAGGTATGTTGGGCCTTACGAGATCCTACAACATGTTAATGAGGTGGCCTATGAGTTGGCATTGCCTGCGGAGTTAGCTTCTGTCCATCTAGTCTTTCATGTATCCATCTTAAAAAAGTGCCTAGGTGATCCAGCATCTATTCTACCTATGGAAGGCTTGGGGGTCGATGAATATTTGTCCTCTGAGGAGGTACCTGTTGAGATCTTAGACAGACTAGTCAAACGGCTGAGAAACAAGGAGATTGCCACAGGGAAGGTATTGTGGAGAAATCATCTTCTTAAGGGTTCTACGTGGAAGGCTGAGGCTGACATGAGATCCCGTTACCCTCATCTTTTCAGCTCTTGAGGTTAGACTTCCTACTCTTAAGTATAAGTTTCCTTATCTCTCCATATTTTTTTGCTATTGCTTGGCTATGCATAGTGATTATGTTATGATCTGACTGGCATTACGCTATAGTGGTAGTTTCATTCGGGAACGAATGTTCCTAAGGTGGGGATAATGTAACAACCCTAAAAATGAATAAGATAAGAAATGCTTAATGTGTCAAGAATACCTACGATTAGACCAGGGTTCACACGGAGAAACAGACCTTGGTACCTTTTCTACAGCAAAGCCAACTAACTTGGGGAGTTAGTTGAGCTTGTAAAGGTTGGGTCTAACCATATAGGGCTCTCGAATACAAAGATTTAGTCGAAGGAGTCTTTATCGGAGTTAAAAATAAGAAATCTTAGGTTTGAAGGGTCTAGGGGTAAAATGGTCTTTTCCTTGCTAAGGGTAGTATGTAATTACCCTAAATATGTAATTAATAAAGTGGAGGGGCAATTTGGGGAGAGAGGATCGAAATTGAGCCCTTGAAGTGAAGTCTTGCTCCACCTGGGTTCGAACCTAGGTGGGAGCAATGATTTAATGTGATTTTTTTAATTGGTGAATTAATTTAATAAATGAATAAATTAATGGCTAATTTAAAAAGGAAACATCATATTTTGTTACTAATTATTATTAATCAATTAATTAATGTGTTTTTATGACTAAGTCTCCTAGTTGACTAAGTCTAAACTACTTCACCACCTTTAACTCTCTCTCACTCTCATCTCTCTCACGTATTCTCCACTCTTTTAACAATTTCTCACTGCCTAAACGACTACAAGAACAGAAAAATTACTAGAGTTCTTCACACTTGACCTCACACGAAAATATAAGAAAACAGGCTAAGTGAACACGTTAGTTAAAAGAGAGGGTGTTTCCGTCTAAAGTTTTGTGTTGAAAACTTGGATTGGACATGAGTTTTGGAGAGGGTTTGGGGCAGCAAATTCAAGGTCTGAACGTCAGAATCAGGTATGGGTAATCTTATTTCTTGGTCCCTTTCCCAAGAGACCCCTTAAGGTTCATATTATTCATTCGAAAACTAGGATTGTTTCTCCTTTTGCATGCCCCTGTAACTAGCTCCCAATGAATCGTAAGTTGGGTATGAATGCTGATAGATTTAGGTGTATGTTATATTTTCGTGATGAATATGATTACGTTGTGTACTTGAAATCGTATGATAGACAACCATGTATTCGAAAGTTTGTGCAAGTGTATGCATGTGCAAAAATGTTACTGTGAATTAGGCTGAGTTAAGGCTTCAAGTTTAATATTGTTTTGGTTGTCATTTTACGTACATTAATCTATGTAAATGGTGATGTTCATTAAAATGGAAATCGGGCTGATTTGAGTGTCAACATTTTGGCTAAACGAATCCATGAATTACCCCCCAAAAAGTGTTAAACGATCCCTGAATTTTCCAAAGTTTTCAAGTGGATATATTGATGAAAATCAGTAAAGAAAATGATTCAGTTTCCAGCCAAAAATATAAGTTTAGTTTAGGCTATAATATAGAGAAGAAATCTGGAATATTTAATTGATTTTAAAGGGATGAGGCAAGGATTCAAACCAGTGACCTCACCCGTTTGGTACCTTAAATTCTCAATAAAAGAAAAGGGGTCATGGGGGATTCGAAATGGGATGTACTGGCTGAGAAAGAAGAGAGCAAAAATTTAAATAAATGAAATGGGAGGCGTGGGAATCGAACCCACGACCTCAAGGCTTGAAAGGATAATGGGCGAAATAAATAAGAAAATAAATTGACGATGTGGGGGCTCGATCCCACAACCTCACTGCCAATTCTTAGCCAAGTCAACTTTTAACTAACAATAAAATAAGGAGGTTGTGGTGGTTCGAAACCACAACCTCACATTCCCTAGCGAAATAAAGCATATATAAACAGAGGTTGTGGGGGTTCGATCCCACAACCTCATGGTCCATGCGAATTGGACAAGAAGAATTAAATGGAAAAAAAGGGGGTTGTGGGGGTTCGATCCCATAACCCTTCGGCCAAATAAGAGGAGAATCGAAGAAGAAAAATAAAGATGGAATCTTGATCTGGGGTCTCGCTCTAGGGTATCAATGTCATGAAGACTAAAAATATTCCAACTTTGGTTCCCTTGCCCAAATTTTCATATTGATACATAAGTCATACGTGAATTAAATGTTCAAGAATAATCCCAGCTACTTAGATCAAAATCGAGATCTTGGCATACATATAAGATACATATGTCATGTACTACATAATCTTAGGAAGATATGAGTCACTTAACGAACTATTAATGAAGCCTTATGGCTTGTATGAATAAACCCATATTTCTAGCATACGTTTAAAAATAAGTGAACCTAAGATGTATGTAACGAAATGAAGTAACCCTAGAAGGGTTAAGTACGAGTGTAAAACACACTAAATGCCCAAGTGCATTGGCATACGATGAAATGATTATTATATTATGAAATGATAAAACCCTAGAAGGTTTAAGTAAGAGTGTGAAACACATAAATGGCCAAGTGCATTTGCATATGATGAAATGAACATTCACGTAAAATAGGGTGAGTAATTATGAAGAGCAATTGTACTAATTTTAATGAATGTGGTGACAACATGATATGAGGCTAATGTGAAAATGAGAACAATCTCAAATGAGCCTAAGTAAATGTTACCAAAACGTACTCACCTATGAGAGTGTTAGTTAATGAAGAGACCAGTCTCTATGAATACTCAAATGAAAGTATTGAGATTAACAAAATTAATACTAATGATGAGATGAGAAATCATCTATTGAGCTATGATGTCCTCATACTAGAAGCCAACTTCCATTATGTAATAGTTGAATGTAATGGAACTTTATACTGCGCATTGATAGACTAGCTATTTGCGGTGATGCCTTCTTTGGGGAAGGGTGGAGGTTCACGTAACTCTCATCAGATGAGACTGTCCGACATGCCGGGTATGGGTCTCCTTATATCTCCTAGTCTTCGAACCTATACTGCCTATATAGAGATCTGGCGGGGCTAAATTCCCATGTACGCTAGCATATTTTAGTTCACCTTGGCCGGTGATTCCACCTCTTTTCAGTGTAGGGGAGACTCTGGATTTCATGATGCTCACATGATCAATGTCGGTTAAAGTTAAAGTTCCCAATTAATGAATGAGGCCAGCCTCGAATGATGTACACAATGAAATGAATGATACCGAAGGTGTTAGGATAAGATAATGAAGAGGTATAGTAGACTCAAGTAATGATACTATGTTATTCTTGATAATTGCACAGCAAACCCGATGAGATTCTTAAACTACATCCTCGGTATAGCTGGTGTTTACACTAACTTATGAATGAATGCAATGAAGTACATATGAATGAATGAAGCAGACTCTGTGTTTTCTAATGAAGACGCCCTAGTTGAGGTCTCATATGTTGAGTCCTCATTTTGGAAAGTCTTAATGTCAAGTGCATGATTCCAACGTCTCATGGCATATGAATGAATGTTATAAAAGATGTTATGTGCTATATGTTATGTGATATGTGTTATGTGTAAAATGTTATTTGTTGTGTACAATATGATAAGTAAGATGATGCATGTTACTATCATGGCATGACCTTCCTAATCAAAATTTGGAAAGTTCACCGACTTTCCTAATCAAAATTTGTAAAGTTCACTAACTTTCCTAATCCAAATTTGGCAAGTACACTGATTCGACTTCCCATAATCATGCTGTTAAGAAAGAGCTATTCTTGATCATGAATGTTCGTGGTGTGTTCTTGCATATACCCATACTTAGTACAAGTGTGTGCTAACCCTATACAACTCTACAATTTTAGGTGCAGGCATAGGTGGATGCTTGAGCAACATGTTGACGTTGAAGTTATCCGGACGTCGAGCATTCATCCGGACTTGGTAGGTCCTCATGCTTTCGAGGATGCTTGCCATTTATAGTCTAGCTTAGTCTTGGGATTGAGTTAGTGGGGTATGTTCCACTAGCCTTTCTTTCCCGTATTATTTCAAACTTTGTATTGGTGCCATTTTGGCAAGTATTCAGTTCTTGCTATATTAAACTATTTCTTTCATTTGATGATCTTAATGTTAGATGGTTGATGGTGAACAAATTATGGTTATATTAGAAATAATTTGTTAGAATGTGAAGTAACAAAAAGTTCAAATTTTCCGCTAAAATTAATCTAGATGAAGTAACGATGACGGTCTCGTCTGGGGTCTAGATTCCGATCTTGAAAGATTGTTTCTATGATCTTCCGTTATTAATTATTATTTTCTCGATGCGAATTTTATTGTCTACATTGGGTTCTTCGTCGTTTCTCCGATAATCAGACCTCTCTCCTCTAGTTTCCGTTGAAAATTGCACAAGTTTGGTACAATTGATAGTTGGCCACCTTATCATTTTGAAGGGATTCGAATTTCAAATTCGAAATTCCCCCTCTCAATTTCCCTCCTTTTTCAATTCCAATTCTCCCTCTTATAAATACCTATATCTTTTACTATTTTGGGGGAAGCTATTTTACTATTTGAAACAGAAAGAATTTTCATCAAAGAAAATAGACGTAGAGATAGAAAATCTCCAAAATAGCTATGGAAACATACATTAACAGCTCACGAGCTTAGTGATTTTCTCATTTAAATTCTTCGGAGTTTGTCGGAATCCGGTGAGGCTCCGTTTGGTGTGAAGTCGTTGCATATTCTCTATGCTGCCTCCATATCGCTGCCCAAAAGATGGTAACATGTCTTTCTTGATAGGATTTTTTTTCCTTCTCTTTTCCGTTTTGAGTTGATATTTTCAGTATTGGGAATCTGTTATTGATGTTCGTTTGTCTATTTAACGTTAGTTCGATGGTGATATTAGTAGGAAGAGTGTGTTCCTATTTGTTTCATTAGTCGGCATATTATTCGGTTAGAGTTTGGAAGTCCGTTGGTTTTATCTTTATGTTATTGTGTTATTCATCCTTTTTAGCATGTTTTCTCGAATATAGTTGAATTTTTACTGTTATTTAATATCCGGCATCTTATCCTTTCATTCTTTCACCGAGTTGAACGAATGAACTGACATGTCAAGATTTGGAATTTTCCTGTGGAGTTGGTAAGCGTTTGAACTTCGTGTTCGCATTTTCGGTTCGTCTAAATTATGTTTGTGTCCAAGATGATTCTAAGTTTGGTTTTCTATTGGAAATATGTCATAATATTGTGCTCAAATCATATGGTGTTTTTTGTTGCCTAGAATTGTTTTCTTCTCTACCTGGAGTTGTGGAATATTCTAAAAAGGGGAGAAAAAGGAAAAATGTCTCTTATTGTTTTCATGCCTAACTTAAGCAAGAAACATTGGCATATCTTGCTATTTTTGGCTACTTGTTTACTCTAATTTAAGATGTTTAATATTATTCTAAACATAGATACATTGTTACCTTTGCTTAGTTTTATGTTGTATCTTAATCCGAATGACATAAACTTTCCATTTGGTCACTGTTTGTTTTCACTATTAGCAATCACTACCGTTGGTTATATTACTTTATCATGAGGAGATTGGCTTAGTTTTAAGTGGATATGCTTTGAATGTTGCATGATTTCCTTGGTCATTTTTAGCATAACATGGGTATAGTAAATAAAACACATGCATTTTGGTCTTATTTTATTTTCATTTGTCTTGGCTGCATTACATAGATTTAAAGCATGCTCTATCATTAATCGTTATCTTTTTTTAATCTCTTCTATGTTTGAATCGGCTTCTCCCGAGTTTTTGGATACTCTTTTCTTAGCATTCCGTCAATTCCCTTCATTGAGTCAGCAAACATGAAGTTGAGATACAGGTTTACAAAGGTCCAATACGAAGCTGGAAATTAACTTATTAAGTTTCCAAAATCCCGAAAATAAGTTGTATACACTGATATACATACCTGAAATGTCAAAAGTATGAGGGATACATGTCGGGAGACAATATACAGCTGGAAAACTTGTATACGGGAACAATGCAAAAATACGAGCATAGAATATAGACCATATGCACCAATACACATTCAGCGTATACAAATTCTCAAAGGTCAAAAATGGGCTCAAAAGCCTCAAAATAAATTTTGAAAATTTTACTTATATAAACAACTTTACTTATCTTATTATCTGTTTTTCCCTTTTTTTAAAAAAAAATATTACATAAGTCCCTTATTCCTCTCAATAATTGAAATTTTCGGATACAAAAATTCAATAGTCAAACCCACGTTTCCTACTTCCTTTTTGCTCTCCCAAAATTCACTCCACATAGTTAGCCGTTATAATTGTCAAATCAATTTGATTTTCAAAAGAATTCTTTTTCTAGTCAATCAATTTCAAAATAGGTAGGAATTGTCTTCTCTATTGTTATTTTTTCTCTCCCTAAATTCTTAGTTTATGAAATCTGTACACATGAAGACAACCAACCACAAAAGATATTAGGTTTTATATGTATTTTTTTTCTGGATTAAATTGCATAGGTTAATATGTTATTAATTTTTTGATGAAGGATGTTGCTAGTAAATCTATGTACTGCACGATTAAATTTTTTGGCAAAATCCAATATTGAACCTCAAGAAAGTACCTTTCAGTTTGATTCACAATAACCTTCACCAATACAATTCGATTTTGTCATAATGACCAAAACATTGATTGTATCTGCTGTTGAGGTTGAAGATCAGATCCATGACTGAAGAGATATGTATCTGATATATTATGATTTAATAGTGTTTATAGTTCATTATACATTATAAAAATTATATATTTCATACATATTTTTCTTGAATATAATTAAATGTATCATTAACATATGTGTTAACACTTGTTTGTTCTTAAACTTCAAATACAGATTGATGATACTGTCAAGAATCAGAAATAGTGGATGTTTCGGAAGTCTAACCGAAAGATGAGAATTTTCATGGTACTACCAAAAATCAACACTAAATAGAGATTTTTTTCAGAAATCCAACTCATATATGAAAATATTCATGTTACTCCAGAAGTAAGTGTACATAAGATTGTATAAGTATGATAGATAATTTAGTATTATGATACATTATCAGATGTTTGATACATCATAATTTGTTTGTACATGATGCATTATCAATTTAATGTATCCTGACTTATACTACATGCTGCTTCTTTAGGATTATGAACCAGATCAAGGCCCTCAAGATCTTAATGAAGCAACAACGAATGAAGACATATAAATAGTATGTATCATGCATTAATTTATCAGGTTTTATAAATACTAATTTATACTACATGTATCAATTTCAAGGCAAAAAACTTATCAGCAACAATTAATTGTTTAATGTATCCCGTATTAAGACAGTACTTATCAGTTGAAAGAAGATACATAAATAGTGATGTATCATGCACTAATTTTTTAGATATGATACTTAAACTCGAATTTATACTAAATGTATCAATTGCATAACAACTAATACATAATAATGTCTCAATCTCAAATCTAACATCTTATAACTTATAAGCAACAATTGCTTATTTGATGTATCTAGTATAAATACAATATTTATCAAGAAAACTATATTATATTAGTACTAAGAATTATTGTATAAATTGTCGTACATATTTGTCTTATATAAACTAGTACAAAATTTGAATAAAATTAAGTATCAAATTCATTCATGCATAAGCACGTAATAATATTTCTTCTCATTAGTTTTAGACAATTGTTGAATCATTTTAACACCTAATCAATGTAATGTAATTTATAACTTGATTGTTAATTCAATTATGTATTTACTTGATAATTTGTTCTAGTTAGTTGTGCATTGAATTATGTTGATACATTGAATAATTAGTTATATTTAGTCTTGATTCATTCGTTTAACTAATTGATAAATTAATCTTACTTATACATTTATAGACTCACTTGATATTATTTTACATACTATTTTCGCAACCTTATTGTATCATATACATTTTCAACTATATGATGATACATTATATGAAAATGTATCTGAACCATATCGAATGGAACCATCTTCACAAACACGTTCTCTGTCACATTATTATCAAAGAGCTAATGATACATTTTTTTAATAAAAAAAAAGGTATATGAAACACAATGTGATACAAAAAATGAATACAAGGTCGAAAATCTTAATATTTCAATTTATTGTATCAAAATTTCACCAGCTATTAGTAAATTGTAATGTTTTGTCAAAGTAAAAGTTGGAAAAACAATACTAAAAATCGATAATCTCAAAATAATTTATCTGAAACATAACAGTAGTCCCAAAAAAAGAGTTTGTCAATCTCCTTTCGGAAAGAAAGTATAATTTCTTAAGGCAACCATGTATCGTCATCCACCTATATATATTGAATAAATAAATTTAGAAGATGGAACACTTGTACACATGAAAAAAAGAGAGATGCATCACATATCAATTAACTAAATTTAAGATACTCAAAAACCAAATGATAATTAACTCTAGATACGTGATAGTTTATATATTGATATATATAAAGAAACTCATATATTGATAAATAAAAATTCACATGTATCTGATACTTTATAGTAATGACACACTGACTCACATCTATAGAAATTCATTGCATATACAAGTAAAAATAAATCAAGTTTCAATCAGCAATGTATCATGATCTATATGTGCTTATACAAATTCAAATTTTAAAAAAGAAATTCACATGTATCTGATATTTTATATTAAAAGTATAGTAACTCGCAGATCTTCAAATCCATAACGTCTACTTCAAAGTTTTAATGTATTAATTCTATCAGTAATTATCATGACTTATCAATCATATATAAATTCATGAATGAAAAACAATGATTAAAGCACATGAATATGTGTTTCATACCTTTTCTATCAAATATTTAACTCGAAAATTGAAGTTATGGCAAATAATAACTATTTTTACCCAAGCTAAGTGTAAAATAACAACTTTCAGTTGCTTTGATATTTGGGATCTGCCATTACACAATGGTAAGTAAAAATCAGCACAAAAATAAAGATACCAAGAAAATTGGCAAAGAAACCCAACCTGATCGTCCATTGTGAGATTCGTGTAGAATTCAAAGAACTCAAAAGCTACGATCTTTGATTTTTTTCTTCCTTCAAGAGTCTTAATCAAAAACCAAAATATTCATTACGTATGTTATCAAATTTTCAACAAAAAATTTGAATCCTACTCGAAAGTTTCTTCGTTCAAATATGGACAAAGATGAACATGGATTATGAATTTTAAATTTATTTGTTATTTTAGGATATATGTTTCTTTGATTGATATAGTAAAAGGCAATTGAATAGCATAAATTATGGGATATTACTTTGATTTTCTATTTTAATTAGCAACATCCATATATATAAAGTATCACAATTAATGTATCCACACAACCAATTTGTATCCGTTTGTCTAAATATTTAAGAGATTTTTATAAAATAGAAAAAAGTGGGGATAGGATGTAATATAAGTTTTACACCATGAAATTTATGTAAGTTATACAATAAATTTCCAGCAATTCTTTTTGAATTTAAATGGGCCTAGGCCTATTTTTACAATCTTAGATCAGGACAAGTTACAAGACTTAGGCCAGAAGCCCATCAAATTTGGAATTTGGGCAAAAGACCCAAATTTAATACTCTCTCCCTTTTCCTCTTATTCATTTGTGATTATGTTGACTAACATTATATTTATAGTTTGGTTTTGACTTAATTAATTCCCAAAAGATAGTCATGTTATCTATTATGTTCAAATTTAAATGTTTTTTATTTATTTATTATTTAGTTATATTTTATTTTAATTGTCTTGCAAAATATAAATTAATCACTTAAAAAATTCCCTTTAAGTTTATTTTCCCTTTAAATAAAATTTAGTTTTATTTCTTAATAAAAACCTTAAAAGTTGATTGAAAGTCGTTTTAGTCAAATCGCCGGTCAACTGCAAGTTAGCGGACATCCGAGAGCCTAAAACCTTCTCGAAATGTACATTGAACTTAGAACTATATTTATTTCAAATTGATTTTTATCTGTTTAAATTATTTTGAAAAATTATGTTTTTTTTCTTGATTTTTTTCAAAAATTTAAGTGGCGACTCTATTTAGTTGAAAAATCAATTTCTCTTAAAACATAAGTTTTGATCGATTTTCTGGATGCAACTCATTTTATTATTTTATTTTTTCGAGTAAAACAATGGCAGAAGGTCAATGTATGACTGCAAGTTCACATGTAGTGGGGGCATTTTAGATATGCATGTGAAGGAATTCTAGATCCAACTGCATTATATGTAGGGAAAAGGAATTCTCAGAGGAAATTTAGGATAAAAAGAAGAATTTGGATCAAATATGTGATCATTGTAAATTGTAAGGCCACATTAAGGACAACTGTTTCAGGTTAGTTGGACACTTTGTTGACTGGAAGTTCAAAAAGAAGTCAGAACCACCAGCAAATTAAGTTTAGAAAAATAAGCAACACGCCATGGCAAATCATGCAAATGCTATCAGATATGATAATTCTGATGATGCATTTGGCCCTTTTGTCACAGGCTTAGATTCTTACTGAAGATCCGTGTGACATTTGACAACTTACTCACGAATCTTTCACGATCTTGTAAGCTCAAATATGACTTTGAAACTAAGATCGCTAAGAGAATGAAAGGAAGACATAGAAAGATTTGAGAACTTTGGAAGGAGGCTTTCATTATTTGGAAGATTGCTAACAACTTGTTGGATTGCTTGTTTCAAGCTTGGATAAATTTACAAATGAGTGCCCCATCTATTTATACTACAACCTAGGGGCTAAAGTGTAAAATAATATTTACTTTATAAGTCCTCCTAATAATTACACTTTGGTCTCTCTCTAGAACTTTCTACATGTTTTAGGATACTGGCGAAGCTTTCTAAGACATCTTCTAAGTTATTCTAGAGCCTTCCAAGGAAAGCCAGAAGAAATTCTCGAGTCTTTTTGGAATATCTAAGGGCCTCTAGAGTTTTCTATAAACTTTTCCAAAACTCTAGACTCTTCCGCCTCTATCCAGATGCAAAATCTTACTAAGAATTGGCGGGACATGACACTCTCCCCCACATACTGATGCAACGACCGCATCACATCGTCGCTGCATCAGAAAACGAGTCTTGTTTCTCGTATGCACGACCAACAGTCCATTGACTCGTTCAATGCCCTCGCACAATTCCTTTAATTACTTCTTTTTTCTTCTAACTCCGCCTCACGATCTACCTCCTTCCTGTGAGGCAAGGCCTCGGTGGCTTTTTTGTCATCACGACATTGTTCCCTCTTGGAACCTTCTTCGTGTTAGTGGCAAGGACTTCGTAGAGCCATTGTGTTCTTTCAAAGTTGTATTAATGGCTACAAATGTCGAATTCTCCTTATTAGGATTTTTCTTGAGTTGCATGGTCGTTAATCGGAACTGCCTTTCTGTCTTCGGTGCCTTAACCCTGGGAACCATACAAGTTCTTCCTTTCTCCATGAACATAATTTGTCAAGGTAAGGATTGATCACAGCGTGGCACTACTGGAAGAACTCTTGCCCAAGAATTATATCAAAGAGGTCTAAATGAGCGATAGTGAAATTGGTCTTACCTTGCCATACACCGAGCGTGAAGCTTACTCCATGTGTGACTCCTCTAACAGGAGTCGTTGGTGCATTGACCTTCTTGAGTTGGGCATTACTTGGACTGCATCCCCAACCTTTTTGCTGTCGTCTTGGTCATGAATTGGGACTTTGCACCCGGGTCGACCATATCACGAGTGATTTTTTCATTAATCGTGATGCCGACATACTGCGTGCCATATTCTTTTGGATTCCTGGATGCTTTGTGATTTCTCCGCATAGTCCTACAAAGCCCAACTGCGTCATCTCCGCTCCTTGTTCTTTCTCTTGTGCTTCCTTCTCTTTTCGCTCTCGCAGGATAGCACCATGGCTCTTCAGTTAAGTGCACCTTTTATAGCCATGCGACCCACCGCATATGTAGCAACCACCTCTTTTGGCAACCTCTGTCTTTCTCTCCGTGTCACCATGACGTCCAGACATCTAGACATCAGACATATAGGTATCATGCTTCTTAGGATGTGGCCACTGCTCTTCGACTTTGCCACAATCTCCCCCACCATGGTTATGACTACCTCTCTTCTCCTCTCCTCTACCTTGGTCGGCCTTCTCGTGGTTGAAGTCTGTCAAAACTTCGGCCTGCATGATGTCTTCATCAATAGTACTGACCCGTCGGCGTTGCAACTCCATCCTGGACCAATTCTGCAATCTATCCATGAAGTGGAACAACATATCTTCATTTATGAGGTTGGGAATCTGAAGCGTGATGATGGTGAACTCCTGCACATATGCGTGTATGCTTCACATATGCTTAAGTTCCCTAAACTTGCGCTTCGCCTCATAGATGACATTGTTAGAGAAGAAGGTTTTCTTGAACTCCTCATGGAATCGCTCCCAAGTGTTGATGGTGCAACGTCCATTCCCTATTTTAAAATCTTTACGCCCCCACAAGAACATGGCCATCTTCAAAAGATATAACACAACGGTATTGATCTTGTTTTCGTCTCTCTTCACTCAATTACACTTTAAGTAATCCTCCAAGTGCTACAGGATTGGGTGGCTTGGGATCCTAGAATCTGGCCTCTCTATCACGGTCGGGTGATGTAGATCCTCCTGCTTCTATGCCTTCCTTGAGCGTCATAACTTTGTTATTCAGAGTTTCAATAGTGCTTAATGCTTCCATGAACCTACACTCCAAGCAAGGGATGGCCTCCTTCATCTCAAACTCGTCCCACTGGCGACCCTCCAACTTCTTAGGATGTTTTTGATCTCCTCAAAGGTGAGGTCCTCAAGGTTCTTGAACATGTTGTTGGCCACATTCATACGCCGGCCTAATATCTCCACGGCCTGTCTCGCCACTTCCATCCTTGCGACTCATTCTTCTCTAGTGGAGACGTCGATAACGTCCTCGCCAAGTTCATCGTCACTTGCTTAGAGGATCAAGGGTGGATGAGATGTTATCACATCGCTTGATGTGGGATTAGGCAGCACTTCCTCATTACCTTTTTTATTCTTCTTTCCCTTTAGGTTCTTCTTTCCACCATCCAAATGGATGTTGGTGGTGCTAGCGCTGTTTACGTCTCCCTCGATAGTCATTCCCTTAGTATCAACCTTTGCTCTGATGCCACGTTGTTACAGACTTAAAGTCTTACTGAAGCTCCGTGCGGCACCTGACAACTTACTCATGAATCTTTCACGATCTTGTTATCTCAAGTAAGTCTTCAATACTAAGATTGCTAAGAGAATGAAAGGAAGATTTAGAAAGATTTGAGAACTTTGGAAGAAGATTTTTTATATGGAAAACTTCTTACAACTTGTTGGATTGCTTGTTTCAAGCTTGGATGATTCAAAAATGACTGGCCCCATCGATTTATACTACAACCTAAGAGCTAAAGTGTAATTAATATTTACTTTATAAGTCCTCCTAATTATTATGCATCGGTCCCTTTCTAAAACTTTATACATGTTCTAAGATATTCCAAAACTTTCTAAGACATCTTTCTAAGGTATTCTAGAGTCTTCCAAAGAAAGACCTAAGGAATTCTAGAGTCTTCTTGGAATATGTAAGGGTTTTTAGAGTTTTCTATAAACTTCTCCAAAACTCTAAACTCTTATGCCCTTATCTGGATGCAAAATCTTAATGAGAATTAGTGGGACATGACACTTTGCTCCAAAAGAAGAATATGTATCACAAGTATAAACACATGATGGACAAGGAGGAAGTAGGATCAAGCTCCAAAGGTACAACAAATATGGAAAACATTGCATGTATAATTTCAAAACCTAAAGCATTATCAATGACAACTAGAGAAACAAAGAAAGGAGATATATAATAGATTCAGGTGCGAAATTCCATGTAACATCTAAGCCCAATATATTGATATATGCATGTAGTTTCTAGGCAGGAGGGTGCATTTACCTAATGGTGAATCTACTTCAGTGTCTTACGTTAGTAAATGTGAGACTATTGATTGAAATGTGTTGAATAATGTTTTGGTTGTACCTGCATTCAAGCATGATCTTATTTTAGTATCACAGATTACAAGAAAATAGAAATGCTCAGTTAACTTATTTCCTTAGTTTTTTGTTCTTCAGGACATCTCCAATGGGAAATTAAAGTAAAAGGGATTCGTAAGGAGATTGATGGACTCTATTACATGTTCAGAAACCATGTGGAGAAGGAATGAATGATGAGATGGTGTCCCTCACACAATACTCATATGCATACAAGCTCCTTTGGCACTACAGGCTAGGACACCCTTCAATAAAGGTCTTGAAATATATAACTCTAGGAAAAGAGAATATATACATTATTTCATGTAATAAATGTTCAATATGTCCCCTTTCAAAGCAAACCAGATGGACTTTTCACACAAGTATATCTAGAGCTATTGAGGCTTTTGACTTGCTTTACTTAGATGTTTGGGGACCCTATAGGACTGCTACTCATAATGGTTGTAGATTTTTCTTGACAATTGTTGATGATATTCAAGAATGACCTAGTTGTATCCATTGAGGATGAAGAATTATGTCTC
Organism: Solanum pennellii; assembly: GCF_001406875.1. NCBI lineage: Eukaryota > Viridiplantae > Streptophyta > Magnoliopsida > Solanales > Solanaceae > Solanum > Solanum pennellii. The sequence continues at coordinate 65,018,313 of NC_028646.1, forward strand.
CAAGTTCTAAAGTCTTTTTTTGCTTTAGTTCAAACTCAGTTTAACAAGCATGTCAAAAAGATAAGATCAGATAATGGCACAAAGTTCTCTAATACTGAATGCAATACTTTGTTTAAGTCTCTTGGTATTATTAATGAAAGTAGTTTTCCTCATACTCCATAACAGAATGGAGTGGTGGAGATAAAGCACAAGCACATACTTGAGGTAGCAATGGCACTAAGATTTCCAGGTGATATTCCTATCAGATTTTGCGGAGAGTGTATATTAGTTGTTGTCTGTCTGATTAACATATTACCTACTGAAGTTTTGAAGGGACAAACTTCTTTTCAATGGCCATAAGGCAACTATTGATCATCTTAGGACAATAGTATGTCTATGATATGCAACTAGAATGGTTAAGCCTAATAAGTTCACTCCCAGAGCTGACGCATGTGTTATAATGGGATACTCAGCAACTCAAAAGGGTTATGTTATGTACAGAATGTCTCAGTAAAAGCTCTTGGTAAACATAGATGTTATTTTGAAGTAGTATGTGTTTCCGTTTTATTAGATGACCAACACACAACCATCCCATCATTGATTATGAACTTGATAAGACACATATGCCCATAGAAGACAACTTAGTAGATCCGAATGTTGAATCTTCTGAGCATGATTATTCTTATGTGGAAGATATTACCCCGACCAGATGTATGCAATGCTTTTCTATAGGGTGATTTCTCTTAGGAGGTATATATGGAACTGCCTAAGGGATTTTGTGATCAGGGGAAGAATAAACATTGTAAACTTGTTAAGTCTCTCTATGGACTTAAACAATCATCATGACAATGGAATGTCAAGTGGACAGAGGCTTTCTTTAATTCAGGCTATACACATAGTCACCTAGATTATTCATTGTTTACTAAAAGGAGTGGATCTAGCTTGGTAATAAACTTTGTATGTTTTGCTGATCTGTTGATTACAAGAAATGATATTGAGTTAATCGAAGAAAATAAGTGTGTATAGTACAGATATTTCAAAATTAAAGATCTAGGAAAGATTAAATTTATTTTGGGAATTGAGTTCCTTAGATCAAGCAAAGGTTTTGTGTGAACCAAAGGAAATATGCTTTGGAGTTGATAGCTGAAGTTGGGTTAGGAAATGATAAACCAAGTTTGACACCACTAGAATGCAACATAAAGTTGACCAATGTAGACTTTGATCAAGATATCAAGACTACGTACATTGTATTTGAGGATGTTTCTAGATACCAAAGGCTTATAGGTAAGCTGCTTTATCTTACAACACAAGGCCGGACATAGCTTTTTTAGTACAGACCTTAAGTCAGTTTATGAAACAACCAAAAATGTTACACTAGATTACTGCTATAAGGGTGATAAAATACATTGAACTAGAACCAGGGAAGGGATTGTTGATAAGCGCAGATCACATACCTCACTTAACAGGCTATTGTGATGCAGATTGGGTTGTTTGTCCGAATACAAGAAGATTAGTTACTTGTTTTGTATTTGAAGTTTGGTGATTCTCTCATTACTGGAAATCCAAAAAGCGGAATACTGTCCCTAGGAGTTATGCAGAGGCTGAGTACAGGAGTTTGTCTAGTTTAACATCTGAAGTAGTATAAATTGCTAACTTGTTCATGGAACTGAATGTCAAACTGATTAAACCATCTTCTGTTTTTTGTGATTGCAAGGTTGCTATATAAATTGGTGCAAACCTACTGTTTCAAGAACGTACACATAGAGATTGATTGTCATTTCATTTGAGAAACGATTCAGAAAGGACTCAAGACAACCTACATCAACACTAAAGATTAACAAGCTGATTTGCTTACTAAGGTTTTGGGAAGGACACAACATAAATTCTTACTATATAAGCTTGGAGTAATGAACGTTTTCAGTACATCCATCTTGAGGAGGAGTATTGGGATTGATTAATTGATCAGTGGATTAATTTAATTAGTTAGTCAAGATAATTAGCTTTATTTTAAGTTAGTTAAAAAGTTTGTTAGGTTGTCAGATAGTTCGTTAAACTTGCCAGTGATCAGTTGGTTCTATAAGTTGTATATGCATACATGCAATGTAGATGACGTACACTTAATTGTGATGAATGGTAAAGTTTCAGTTTATATCTAAATCTCTCATTTTAAAATCTAAAAAGGTATGATGACCTTTTTCTAGTTGTTTCATTTTGTTGCTAGCTTCTTCGTGCTTTTTACATTATCATGTCTCTAATGAAATTTCCGCTGCTTTCTCAGCAACTTTAAAATAAATTTGTAGAGATTTTTTGAACTAAAATGGTTATCTGGGGAGCATTTACAAGAAAAATAATGTCTTAACTAAAACACTTTAGGACAATGATTTTTATTTTTAACAGAGTAATGGCGTCATTATTTAGACTTCGGACTCGTTTATATTGTAGGTATTGCCTTTTTTTTTTATTACTGTAAGGGACTTCGTTGACCCTGATAAGGTCAATGAAGATTATAAGGGTAGTTGTAAAACTGTTAAAAATAGTTCTATAAGTGTTACAAGGGAATTTAGAGTTTAGGGTTGTGTTAAGTAAAAGATACTGGAAAATTCATACATAATGCAAGGAAGATCTTGGTCAATAATATGAATCATTGGCCTTGATGAATTGGAAAGTATATCCATTAATAGTACCATAGAATCCATTTATGGTCCATATTTTGCTTACCTGAGTTGTGGATGTACGAGGGAAAAGGCATAGATTTCCTCTTTAACTTGTCCTAAAAAGACAGTTACACTATTAAACTATCATGGTGACCAATTACGCACCTTATCTATTCAAAAGTGACCTATAACATTTTTGTTATTTGTATGTACTCTTGAAGGTCAGGGCGGACACTCATGGGCTTCAAGGGGTTCAGCCGAACTCCCTCAGCAAAAATTATTTAGATGAGAGATCTAGAAAGAGAAAGAGAAAAAACCAATATTTCGTGGTAACACCCCGTGAGTAAACATCCACGCGGTGGGGTATATATATTAATGAATCAGAGTATTTTTGGTTACAGAGAATAAATCAGGCTCAACAACCTAACAATTCTCCCACTTGGAGACTGATTCAGTCATCCAAAAAATACATTCTCAAAAAAAATGAATCTCTTCATCATCAACATCTTTACCGCACCACAACATCTATAGCAACAACTACAGAAGACCAACCGAGGTTTTGCATAACCCCAGTTTCCCAACATCAACACATTTCGTCAACATGTCTGCCGGGTTCTTCGCACCCTCTATCAGAAGAAAACACAAATAATAGTAAAAAATAAGAATGTTATTTAAGATGTCATACTAAATATAACCTTGCCTAGACTATTATTCGCCATGAACTCATAGACTAGGAATTTTTCTGCTCCGTTTATGCAGTATCCCGACATCTTGGTTAGGTTATGATGTTGTACAATTGGTATTAATTTGACTTCATTATCGAACTCAGTATGTCCATGGCGTGAAGTCACGTCTTGCTTCTTCCCTGTTATTTCTACTCCATTCTCTAATACACCCTACAAATTATGTATCATTTGGGTATTAATTTTGTTGTCTTAGTTATTGTAGATATGCATTTTCATACTTTGTTGAAAAGAAATTATAACCTTATAAACATTGCTAAAGTTATCATGCCTCTATCTTTTTAGCCATACACAATTTCTTATCAGATAGGGCATGATGGTCTAGCAATGTTTATAAGGTTATTTTTTCCTTTCAAGGAGCATGAAAATGCATATTTACAGTAACTCAGACAAGATAATTAATACCCAATGAAACATAATATTTGTAGGGCGTACTAGAGAATGGAGTAGAAATAGCAGTGAAGAAGAAAGACATGACTTCACACCAAGAATTTACTAAGTTCGAGAATGAAGTAAAATTAATAGCAAAGCTACAACATCGTAAACTAACCAAGTTGTTGGGATACTGCATTAATGGAGCAGAAAAATTCATAGTCTATGAGTTCAGGTCGAATAATAGCCTACACAAGGTCATATTTGGTACGAAATCTTATATAACATTCTTTCTTTTATCTATTGTGCGCGTTGTTTTGATATTAAAAAGAAAGAAATTTGGGAGTATTCGACTGAAATTGACTAACTATTTTTTGTACTTGTCCAGATCCTACAGGAAGGGGTACAGTAACATGGACAATACATAATGTAAAACTGAGAATTGGCTGCAATTTTTCAGCAGTGCAGAAATTTGAAACAAGAGCTAGCTTAAAAAACTGAGCAGTTGACTGCAATATTGTAGTAGTGCATAAATTTTAATGCAGCTTTGCAGAAAATAAAAAACAGAGCTAGCATAAAAAAATTGTATGGTTTAAAAATGTTTTACAGTCGTGGCACCTTAGCTCGTCTCCTCGCCTAACCAATTTGTTTAAACAATTTAAGAGTTCACTTTTAACTACAACTATTCTTTTAACATTCACTAATTTACATACAACTATAGACAACATTTCTCAAAAAACTCAATTTCCTATATAAATATAAACGAATTTTGCTCTTCTTGTGAAAATACCACTTTCAACAAGAAAACTCTCAATAAAAAAAATGTCTACCGACTATTGAATAGATGGTAGAAAAAATAATGTTGTCTACTAAGTTGTTGTCATATAGAAGTAGACTGCAACCATTGTATAGTGGCATGTCAATGGTGACAACAATATGCAAGCCTAAGACAACAAGGACATCTAATATGGACAAGGCGTCAATTGTAAGCAGTAAGAAATAACCGACTCTAATGAACAAAATGAGAACAAGATTCATTTTTGATATTGTATCTTATTCTACTACACTATTAACACAATAGGGAACAAGTCAGTTATTCCATCTTTCTTGAAGATTACTTCTGTGACTGGGAATATTACTTGTATGTGGAATACTTCGTAATTATTCCTTTTGATATAACCATGGACAATGTTTGTGCGAGCCATTATTAAAATCATAATCAAAAAGATGAAGATGAAGAAAAAGATGGTGAGGCAGTAGAAGAATGTGAGAGTGCAAGATGAAGTAGAACAGCTATTGAAAGATTTGTATCCAAATCTTGACGAAGGAATTACACATACTGATTGTGATGACTTACTTGAGGAGGAACAAAATTATGAATTTTTTTTACAGCCTATCGAAGGATTTCTAGTTGCCATTATACCACAATTCAAAAGCTTCAAAGCTTTCCTCTTTGATAAAATTGCTTCATATTAAAAGTATGGGTCGTTGGAGTAATGCATCATTTACAATGCTATTGAAACTGTTGAAAGAGGAGTTGCTGCCTAATGTGACAAATTTTCCGAACTCATATTATGAGTCAAAGAAAATAAATCAAGAACTCGGGATTTCATACAACAAGATTGATGTGTGTACTAATGAATGCCTGTTATATTGAAAGGAGGATAGTTTACTTGATTCTTGTAATGTTTGAGGTGCGTTCAGATGGAAAATAAATACACATTGTGAATAAACAAGGAATAAAAAGGTAAAAAATAACACAAAGAGTTTATACTATTTTCCTTTAAAGCCTAGACTTCACAAATTGTTTATGTCTACAAAGGCATATACTCTAATGATATGGCATAAGGATAATAGATAATGATTGAATAATAAGGCACCCGGCTAATTCAATGGCATGGAAGTCATTTTATTAACTTCATCCTTTTTTTGCGGTTGAGTCTTTAAATGTTCGAGTCAAACTTGATAGTGATGGATTTTTACCATTTTGGAATGCAAAAACCTCATACAAAATTTGGCATGTGGTTCTTATTCCTTATAATTACCATCTTGGTTGTGTATAAAGAATGAAAAAATTATTTTGTCAATGCTTATTTCGTGTCCAAATGGTCCACAAGTTTCAATTGATACATATCTTGAACCTTTAATAGAGGAATTGAAGGAGTTGTGGAAAGTTGGTGTTGAGACCTATGATGCGTCAACTAAATAATTTTTAAGTTGCATGCTTCTCTATTATGGACCATCAATGACTTCCCAACATATGGAAATTTATCACGATGGAGTACAACAGGAAAATTGGCATGACCACGTTGCAATAAAGGCACTGTCTTAATTCAATAGGCTAATTGTAAGAATCAGTGTTTTATAGGTTATCGACGTTATCTTTCTCAGAATCACAACTTTAGAAGTGAGAAGGACTCATTTGATGGTACAACAGAGAAAATGTCCCCACCAAAAGTGAGTTCTTGTATTGAGATACTTAATCAATTGCAAGATCTTGAAGTACTACATTTATCAAAGGATCCTAAGATAAGAAAGAAGAAATCACGTGAAATTGAATAGATAATTGGAATAAAAAACTATCTCTTTTGAACTTCCATATTGGAAGTGTCTCTTGTGGCTACATAATTTTGATGTTATGTATATTGAAAAAATATATGTGATAATATCATGAGGACAAATATGAATGTCAAAAAAAGACCAAGGACACAATTAAAACTCGATTAGACTTGCAAGAGATGAACATTAGGTCGGAATTGCACCCCATCCAAAGGGGGAGAAATTTGACTTTCCAAAAGCAGGCTACACATATTCTCATAAAAGATAAGCACAAATTTGTGACTTTTCTTAAAGAATCTAAAAGTTTCTGATGACTTAAACTTAATATTTCTAAATGTGTGAATATAAATGATCACAAGATATCTTGATTGAAAAGTCATGATTATCATATTATCTAGCAACATCTACTCCCTCTTGCACTTCGTGGTGTATTGTCTAAAGAAGTGTGTGAACCGCTGATTAAATAATTTATATTTTTAGTGTTTTTGGATCAAAAGAGTTGAGAATTGAAAACTTGGAACTTATTGAAGCACAAATACCCAAAACATTTTGCAAGTTAGAAAAAGTCTCCCCATTATCAGTGGATGTATCCTATTGATCGATGGCTGCATAAATTTTATTTATAAAATTTTTGCACTGTTGCAACATTGCAGCCAGTTGCTCGTTTTTTATGCTCTCTTTTTGTAACTTCTTTACTGTTCAAAAATTACAGCCAGCTACTCATTGTCCATGTTACTATACTCCTTCTTGGAGGATTTGAACATGTAGAGAATACAGTTGCTAAATTTCACTCGAACACTCGCTAATTTCTATTTTTGTGGCTTTTCAATATCAAAAACAACACCGACAATAGTAAAAAGAAGAATGTTATTTAAGATGTTATACTAAATATGACCTTGCCTAGGCTATTATTCGTCATGAACTCATAAACTAGGAATTTTTCTACTCCATTAATGTAGTATCCCAACAACTTGGTTAGGTTACGATGTTGTACATTTGCTATTAATTTGACTTCATTCTAGAACTCAGTATATCCTTGGGTGAAGTCACGTCTTGCTTCTTCCCTGTTATTTCTACTCCCCATTCAGAATACACCCTACATATATTATATATCATTTGGGTATTAATTTTGTCATCTTATTATTGGAAATATGCATTTTCATGCTTGTCGAAAAGAAATAATAACCTTATAAACATTCCAAAGCCATCTTGCCCTATCTTATTAGCCGTACACATTTTTTTATAAGATAGGGCATGATGGATTTGACAATGTTTATAAGGTTATTATTTCTTTTAAACAAGAATGAAAATGCATATTTACAGTAACTCAGACACCATAATTAATACCAAAATGATACATAATATTTGTAGAGTGTACTAGAGAATAGAGTAGAAATAGCAGTGAAGAAGCAAGACATGACTTCACGCCAAGAATTTACTAAGTTCGAGAATGAAGTCAAGTTAATAGCAAAGCGACAACATCGTTACCTAACCAAGTTATTGGGATACTGATTTAATGGAGCGGAAAAATTTCTGGCCTATGAGTTCATGTCGAATAAAAGCCTAGACAAGGTAATATTTGGTATGACATCTTAAATAACATTCTTCCTTTTTACTATGGTTTGCGTTATTTGACATCGAAAAGACAAAAAATTGGGAGTATTCGACTGATATTAACTATTTTTTGTACATGTCTAGATCCTACAATAAGGGGTGCACTAATATGGCCAATACATATAAGAGTTGGAATCTAATGGTAAACTATTTAAGGAAGCTTGAAGACTGATGGAACAGTCGAAGTTACTGGTCCATCGAAGCAGGCCGACGAGTTAGTTTTAGAGTCATACTAGGACTAGACTACTAAACCCTATGTTATGTACGACTAAGCTTCTGAACATTATTGGAGTCGATTAGGTTAGGGTATTTGACTTGTAATAAAATACTACCCATGTAAATATTTGTGTTGTAGTAGGATTCCTAGTATAAGTAGAATATAACTCTGGTCCTATATAACTTCGGTCCAAAGACCTACCCTTGTGTGTTCATAGGGTACAACAACTTACACAAAGGTTATATAGGCTATCATCCCTCTATAATGAGGGTTTACATATCAAGACATGTTGTGTTTGATGAAAACACATTACCCTATGTGTCTCTAAAGCAATCTCAAACTAACATTGATGTCTCACCTCACCTTGCTACTTTTGTTGAATCTTTCTCTAAACTGCAGGCACATGATAATTTTGATTCAAAGGAAGTACATGTTTCTAGCCCACACATTAATAGTGATAATGTTTCTACACCTCATGTACTCATTGATGATGAGAAGTATTATTAACCTCTCAGGTGCAGGATCAGATGCTAAGGAACAAGTTGAAGCTGGTGACCCATACAGTAGTGTTGAAACTCCAATTGCAGATTTTGAATCTGGCAGGAGCAGTGAGGAACGGGTTTCTCTTCCAGTTCCAACCAATGATCATCATCAAAGAACCACTTTAGTTGATGTACCAATTGACCATCAACCTGACAGTTCTACACTCCAGTCAACTACATTGGTTGATGTACCGGTTGAGGTACTTCCTGTACCACAAGGGCATCATATGATCACCAGGCACTAGGCGAAGGAACATCACTTGTCACTTGTTGCTCTTAGTAGCACAAAAAATGTGGGAGAACCAAATACAATTAAGGAAGAACTAAAATCACCTCATTGGCTTGCAACAATGCACGAATATATTGATGCTTTACATACTAACAAAATATGGATTTTGGTGCCCAAATCTCCTGGTATAACTTGGTTGGATCAAATGGGTGTTTAAGACAAAATTAAAAGTTTTGATGGGACAATAGATAGATACAAGGCCAGACTTATGGCTAGGGAATTCTCGCAGTTTGAATTTACATATTTTGAAGAAACATTTAGTCCTGTAGTTAAAGCTACAAATATTAGGGTGGTTCTATCCATTGTTGTCAGTTCAAATTGGGAAGTTAGACAGTTAGATGTCAAAAATGTATTTCTCCATGGCTTCTTACAAGAGGAGGTGTACATGAGTCAACCTCTTGGTTTTATTGATCACAGTATCCTCAGCATGTATGTCTACTTAAAACGGCATCGTATGGTCTTAAACAAGCACCAAGATCCTGGTTTGATATGTTTAGCATGCATCTCTTACACCTTGGTTTGATTTGTAATAAGGCTGACCCTTCCTTCTTTACTTTGCAAACTCACAAAGGAAAAATATTTCTCTTGTTATATGTAGATAATATTATTGTCAAAGGAAGTAATCCACCTCATGTCTCAGAGTTGGTTCTACAACTTGGGAAGGAGTTTGCTATGAAAGATCTTGGACCATTACACTACTCCCTAAGAATTGAGGTGAAGTATTTCGAAGGTGGAATTCACTTGAATCGAAGCAAGTATGTTGTTGAGCTGTTGTCCAAGATAGAGATGACTTTGGCAAAGGTTGTAGCCACTTCTTTGGGTAAAAACATGGTTTGGATGAAGTTGTGGGAAGTCTTGTAGATGCATTCTTTTACAGAATGATAGTAGTGAGACTTCAATATTTGATCCTCACAAGACTTGATATCACTCATGATAGCAGGATAGTTTATACAAAGCCCAACATTCAACATCTTCAAGGGGTAAAAAGGATTCTCAGGTATATCAAAGGTACTATACACTTTAGACTCAGAATTATTTCACAATAGCCATGTAGGTTGTATGGCTACTCAGATGCATATTTGGGAGGTTGTACCACAACTAGGAGATCAACTACAGACTATAGCATCTACCTAGGTGCAAATTGTATTTCTTGGACCTCCAAGAAACAAAACACAGTAGCCTGATCGAGTGCTGAAATTGAGTATAGAGCACTAGCCTCCACAGCCGCAGAAATGACTTGTATTTTGTATCTTCTTTATGACCTTGGAATGTTCTTTGGATCTGTTCCTACGTTGAATTGTGATAATATTAGTGTCTTGTACATGACAGTTAATCCAGTTATGTATGCTAGAACCAAACATGTTTAAATGGACTGTCATTTTGTTCATGAGAAAGTGGCCAGGGGATGACTTCTTACTTCGTTTGTGAAGTGTAAGGATCAAAAGCTGATATTACTACCAAAGCCTTAACAAAATAGGTTTTCTCTGATTTTGTAGCTAGTTAGGGGTTACAGTTCCTCGACTCACTAGCTTGAGGGGAAGTGTTGAAGGAAACTTGACGACTGATGGAACACGTCGAAGGAACAGATCCATCAAAGCAGGCTTACGAGTTAGAGTTAATTCATACTAGGACAAGACAACTAAATCCTAAGTAATGTACGACTAAGCTACTGAATATTATTGGAGTCGACTAGGATAGGGCATTTGACTTGTAATAAAATACTACCTATGTAATTATTTGTGTTGTAGTAGGATTCCTAGTATAACTACAATAGGACTCTTCTCCTATATAAGGAGCTTCTAACTGAACATTATAATTATCAATACATCCTTGATTTTTCCATGCTTTCGTGAGATTTCTACTAAACTGAGCAGTTGGCTACAATTTTTCAGCACTGCAGAAAGTTTAAAACAGAGAGCACAAAATATTGAGCAGCTGGCTGCAATGTTGCAGCAGTGCCAAAATTTTAAAATTGAGCTAGCATAAAAAAAATTGAGCAGCTGCCTGCAAGTTTTCCGCAGTACAAAAATTTTAAACTAGAGCTAGCGTAAAAAAATTGAGCAGTTGGCTGCAATGTTGTAGCAGTCCTGAAGTTTAAAAATAAAATTTATGCAGCTTAAAATTTAAAAACAGAGCCAGCATAAAAAAAATTATGGTTGCAAAATGTTCTACAGTTGCCTCACCTTACCTCGTCTCCTCGCCTAACTATTCTTTGAACATTCACTAATTTTGCATACAACTATAGACAACATTGCTCAAACAACTCAAGTTCCTATATAAATATAAATGAATTTTGCTCGTCTTCTGAAAATACCTCTTTCAATAAGAAACTCTCAATACAAAAATGACTTCCGACTATTGAAAATATGTTAGAAAATAAAATGTTGTCTTCTAAGTTGTTGTCATACCGATGTAGACTGCAACAATTATAGAATTACATGTCAATGCTGACAACAATATGCAAGCCTAAGACAACAGGGCCATTGAATGTGATATATACATATATATATATATATATATATATAGATATATATATATATATATATATATATAAAAGATTCATTTTCGATATTGTATCTTATTCTACTTCCCACAATTAACACAATAGGAAACAAGTCTGTTATTTCATCTTTCTTAAAGTTTACTTGTGTGACTGAGAATATTTCTTTTTCACATCAAAAGACCCATATTTTGTTATTTAATTAGACATTCATTACGTTGTTCTGTTTCAACAAAATAAATTCAACAGTCAGATATATTGTTACTAACCTAGTCAATTGAAAAGACTGTGGTCATTCAGTTTAGAAGGACGATGTTGTAGGTGGGACATATGATTGTTGAGCAGTGAAAAATTCTTTTTCAATTTCTTTAGGTTCAACAAGCTTGTTATCTTTTTTACGAGTCTCAAAGAAAATAGTTTTCAAATCGGTGGAATTCCATCTTTCCCGACATTTACATCAAAGCCAAACATGTCAAATAACACAAACCTGGAAAAGATCTTTAAGCTCAAAAACTTGAAAACACAATAGATTTTCAAAAAATACAATACATTTGAAAAAGATCTTACTTGTTTCAACTTTTTGGGTGTATTTCTTTACTTGATTAGTAGATGTAGGAGATGAAGTATTAATTTGAACATTCTCTTTCTCAAAATTCGTGAAGTTCTTATGCGTCGTTCATATTCCTTGACTAGTGGACACGGTAGAGTTTTTAAGTCCTTGTTCCTGTTCCTTCCCTGTAGAACCTGAAAAAAATAAATCATATTTTATACGTTGACTAATGTATCACAAGACACGAAGAACCAAAAATGTCTACAAGGAGTTTCTAAAGCTAATTTTGTTTCACAAGTTCTCTTTTGTGAAAATTATGTATTCAGCGTTAGTTACTTAAGCTGTTTTTTGGCCTGGTATTTACCTTCTTATCATTATAGTTTCATACATCACATATTATGCCTATATTCTGCATCAAATAGAAAGGTGGAAAAAAATATTCTCCTCACCTTCTCCTCCATGATAAAACACAGAATACAGAATGCTGGAAAAAATATTTTCCTTTAACACAATTAAAACTTTTGCTTATGGTCTGAAATAAAAGAATACAAAATATCTTACTTGTTTCAATTTCTTTGATGTGCTTCTTAAATAGATCACTTGATTGAGGAAATATAGTCTTAGATGGTAAATTTTCGTTTCTCATACAATGATTTAAGCCCTCGACCTTGTCCCTTTTCAATAGCACTAGGCATGATAAATGTATATTCGATAGTATTCTTCATATTAGAATCGACCTCATTTTCAATCCTCAATGGTTTCATCTTGAACTTGCGAAAAGAGCCAAAAAGTGAAAATTTTAACCTAAAAATGTTTAATAATGTACTGAAATAGAAATTTTGCCATCATAATGTTTATGGATGAATATACTAACTCATAAAAGATATTAATTCATCTCATTAGTTCTTTTTCTTTTCTTTTGGAAGAACTTCCTAACTCTACAATATCATCATCCATTTGTTCCACAATTTCATAGGAATCATGAGATTGGATCTTCCTCACTACTTGCCAACCTTTTTTGGAAGTATCATCAATATAAAATACTTGAGATGCTTGATCCACTAAAACAAATGGCTCATTTGTTTTTGAAAATCTACATGGATTAACACTCACAAAATCATACTCACTCTTTTTAACTACTTTTATTTCATCATACACATCAGACCAATTACATCAAAATAAAGTTACTCTTTTATTCATGACAAATTTCAACTCAATCGCATCAGTTAAAACTACATAGTAATCAAGGTTTTCACTATCTTCATATTTCTCACCCAATATAACAATACAACAATTTTGAGTCCTTAGCTTTTTATCATAATCATGGTGTATGGAATATGGCTAGGGCATTTATTCATAACACATACAAATTTGGTGTTGATACAAAAGAAGAATATGGTGGATAATTTTGGGGACTTAAGATTTATTAGCCTGATTACTTTTGCTAATTAAATTATATCAAGGTTGATACATGAAAGAGTTTAATTGGTGTTACCTAGTTTGATTTCTAATAATTAGTCAGGCATTATTAAAGGGAGGAGTATGACTAAAAATGTACTTTTGGCTCATGAAATAATAAGGGACATCAACAAAAGAAGCAATTTGCATATTGTAGTGGTAAAATTAGACATGGCAAAGGCATATGATAGAGTCTAATGGAAATACTTTATCCAGGTCTTGAGAAGATTTAGATTCTCTGAAAGAATAATTGACATAATAGTAAGGCTAATAAGCAATAATTGGTACTCAGTTCTACTGAATGGAAAAGTTTTTGGCTTTTTTCAATCATCTAGAGGTTTGAAACAGGGTGACCCCTTATCACCTACCCTATTTATAATAGAAACTGAAGTGTTGACCAGGAGCCTAAATGGTTCATTTGAAGATACTGACTTTAAGGGTTTTGCGATGCCTAAATGGAGTCCGCAAATAAACCACTTATCATATGTTGATCACACTAGTCTTTTCTTGCTCAGGACAACCCAAGTAAATGAGGATGATGATGATTGTGCTAAGAAGGTATGAAAGGTGTCTGGACAAATGATATACATAAACAAAAGCATTTGTTATTAACATAAGAAAGTTCTTGTAGCACTGTGTTATCAAATAAAGAGGATAATAGGGGTCAGGCAAGGTAATTTCTTTTTACTTATCTAGATCTTCCTATTTTCTATGAAGGAAAAATAAAGGTCATGTTGAAGTTCTGATTAAAAAGGTGACTAAGAGAATGGCTATGTGGCAGAATAAATTACTATCTTATGGGGGAAGTTATATTTTAATAGCACATGTTTTGTAATTTATGCCCACGTATTTACTATCAGCCAAGAATCCCCCATTAGGGTAATAAACCAATTACATAAGCTATTTGCTAAGTTTTTTGGGGGAAATGCAACCGGATCTAAGAACAAGCACCGGGATTCATGGAAAAGCATGTGTTATCCCAAGGAAGAAAAGGGTCTAGGTTGCAGGTCATTGCATAATCTATCAAAGGCTTAGTTTGCAAAGCTTTGGTGGAATTTTAGAACATCAATTTCTTTTTTGTGGAGTGGATATATGTGGAACAAGTATTGCAAGATATCGCATCCAACTATAACTACAGAAAGGGGTGCCTCACATGTTTGTAGAACGATGATAATTGTAAGGGAGGAGGTAGAGCACAATATGTGGTGGCAGATAAAAGTAGAAAATTCCAACTTTTGGTTTGATAACTGGACCAAATTGGGAGCCCTTCTTTACATTGAGAATGATATGGCCATTGTGGAAGAAGTAGAAGTGATGGAGTTCACTACTAATGGTGGATGGAATGAATAGAAATTGTCCACAAAACTCTCAACAGAAATGGTGGAGTATATTATGGAGAGTATAAAATCACCTTTTAATGATATCAGACTGATTTTCCTTGGTGGATGAGCACTAAGCAGGGGAATTTCACTTTTTTTTAAATAAAGGTAACTTTGTATTCACAAGAAAATGGTTAGTTACAACCCTCACATGTCATTGCAAAAAGAAACAAACCAGGGCTAAGGTTTTACAATTTTCCTATGAAGTAAACAAACAAATCTATATCCCCCACCATATCTTGTTAGCACCAAAAATAAAGAAGGCTAATGTAGTTCATTCTAATCCTCTGGATGTTGTTTATTTTTCCTTCAAAACAACTTACATTTGTTTCCTTCCATAAGGTCCACCAAATGCAAGTTGGAATTAGTTTCCACCACTCTCCCTTAGAAATTCTTCTTGCAATTGTCTCCCAGCTCCTCAGTAGATCATAAGTGTTCGTAGGCATTGTCCAGCTTACTCCAAGTTTACATAAGAACATGTTCCACAAATTTACAGTTGTTTGGCAATGTAGGAAGAGGTGGTTGTTTACCTCTGCCTCCTTGTCACAAAAAAAAACACCTTAAGCAAATATGCAAACCCTCTTCTTTGTAGTGCTTCGTGGGTTAGGCAAGCTCTCCTGATCACCTGCCACATAAAGTAGGACACCTTCAAGGGGATTTTAATTTTCCAGATTAGTTTCCAAGGCAAACTCCTAGTATAGGAGAAGCTGATGTTGTTGTTCTACTAGCATAATTTAACAAAGAATACTCTTTTATTGTACAACTTCTATAGAAGTTTGTCTAGATTTACTGAGATACCCGAAAAAGGATCAAAGATTGTCAAAGCAACAGTGTCATTTATCTAGAGACTGAGGTTGTAAAGGTCTAGGAAGGTGGTCTTAAGCTTTCATCACCTATCCACTACTCATTCTAAAACTGGATCTTCGTACCATTCCTCACCTTAAAGGAAATGTTGGTACTGAATTGGGGCCAGTGTTTTCAAATTATTTTGATATACTGCATCCAAAAGTACCTTCGACTTCTTCCATTGTCTATTGCTTTAGGAGTCCATATTTCTCTGTGATGAGCCTCTTCCATAAGATCATGTCTTCTATGACAAATTTCCACAATCACTATTGCAGAGAAAACTATTGTGTAGGTTGAGTTTCTTGATGCCTAAACTTCCTTGTCTTTCCTTTGTTCCCCTGCCACAAGAATCTCCTTCTGATTTGGTTGATCTTTTTTTCAATTCTCTTTGGTATGGAAAACAAACTCATCATATATATGGGAAGTGCATCTATGACCAATTTTATGAGTGTCAATCTGCCTCCCAAGAATAAATATTGTCTTTTCCTTCTTGATAGCCTCTCGTTGCATCTCTCTGATACTATTCTCTATACTTTGAGTTCCTTATTTTTTACTCCAAGTGGCATTTTTAGATAATTAGTAGGTAGGGAAGCAACATTGAAACTGAGATTTATGGCCAAAAATTGTATATGCAGGACTTCATTGACTTGCTAGAGGAAGCTCCTGTGCCAATTTTCATTGAGTCCAGAGATGCCTTAAGAAATGGTTAGAATAGCCTTGTGGTGTCTGATTTTTGACACCTCTGCTTCACGTAGTATAAGTGAGTCATCGGCATACAGTAGATGGAAAATTCTCATGCCATTTGCTTTACTTAAATGAGCTTGAAAACCTCTCTCAACCAATCATTTTCGTTTGCTTTTCTGAACATATGATTGAGACCCTCCATAACTAGTAAGAACAGGAAGGGTGAGAGGGGTTCACCCTCCTAAGACCCCTCTGTGATTTAAAGAAATCTACAATATCACCATTTAAAATTAGGGAGAAACTCACACGGGATATGTAAAATTTAATTCAATTTAGCTATTTTTTGCCAAAGCTCATATCTTTAATGATCCTAAGAAGGTAAGTCCAGTTGACATGATCAAAAGCCTTTTCACTTCACTCTTGAATCTACATGTTCATTTGCCACAATTGATGCATCCATTATTTGTCTCCCTTTCAGAAAGACCATTGATGCTCGTCCACCTGTTTCCCATAAAAGACTTAAATATATAATTAAAAGTTTTCAGATGAGCTTGTAAGTACCTTCTATTAATATTATTGGTCTGAAGTCTTTTAATTCTTTGGCATTTGCCTTCTTTGGAATAAAGTCTATGAAGGTGGCACTCATAAGCTTCTCATACAATTCCTTCTGGTGGAATTTGAGGATGGTCTGCATCAATTCGGTCTTTATAGTGTCCCAGTGAACTTAAAAAAGAACTCATGATGAAACCATCAGGATAGACTTCTCAAACAATTCCTTCTGGTTGAATTCGTGGATGGCCTACATAAAATCTTCCTTTATAGTTTCTCGGCAAACTTAAAACTCTTGATGATGTTAGTAATTCTAATTTTGAGAAAGGTCTTGGTTGCTATTCATTCTCTTCATTTGTGATTCTGGGACAACCTTGTAAATTGAAAGTAGGCCTCCAAGGTTTAGCTTCTGAGTACAGATTTTTGTAGAAAGCTATCATGGCTTCTTTTATCACTTTAGGTTTTCAAGTTTCTTCACCATTTACTATCAGTCAATCAATGGTGTTGAATCTCTTGTGTGTTGTTGCCATTTCTAGAAGAACTTTGCGTTGTTATCACCTTTTTTTAGTCATAGTACTCTTGATTTTTTTTCCATATGGATTCCTCTTGTACAGCCAGATATTTTAGCTTAACTACTTTTCTGAATTAAGTCAATGACAACGAATTCTTCAAGTAAATTTTTCTTCTTGTTGTTTAGTTCTCCCAAAGTAGTTCTACTCCAATCTTTGAGTTTAAGAATTTTTAATTTCTATTGAATTTGAAATCGGGGCATCCCTCCAGTACAAAGTCATTCCTCTAGTTGTTTACCAACTTGCTGAAACCCTCCATATTAAGCCACCAATTTTTGAAATTGAAACTTGATTTGGTCTGAAGTAGCACTAAGAAAAATCCTTTGTCGTATGTTTTTGAAGGTTTCTTCCCATTTGAGAAGAAGAGGAACATGTCTACTCTGTTTCACTAGGATGGTTGATGCCTCTAAAGTAGATAAAATTACCCCCAATTAGATGGTGTTCATGAAGTTCCATGTCCTCTATCCATCTAGAGAAGTCAGACACACATTAGTGATTCTGAAGAACCTTTTTCTTTTTGACATAAATCTATTTGTATTGAAATCTCCACAAGTTACCCAAAGACCTTCACAATGTTTTCCAGCAAGTTGCAATTTCCTCCCAAAATAATAAATTTTCAATTCTAATAGATGGAGCATAGACACCGTGAGGTACAACGTAAAAGAGTTGTGAGAATGGACAAATCCATAGGTGATAGAGTGTCACCCTATTTCCACCATTATCCTTGACCAAACTTTGTCCCCACATTATTAGAATCCCCCCACTGCTTCCCACAACTTTGATGAAATTACATTTTATCCATCTATAAGGCCATAGTTGTTTGGCTGCTTCTACAACTTCTCAGGTTAACTTTGTTTCTTTGAGACAATAGACATAAGTCTTCAATTTTCTAACAAACTCTTAACAAGATTCCTATTTCTATATTGTTGAGTCCCCTCACATTCCATGAAATTAGGTTTTCATTCATTTTTAAGTGAGATTGAGAGTTTTCCCCTACTACTGACCCCTACTACTTGGTTGAGACAGGATTGCAAATTCTTCAATTCATTTTTAGTAAATCTCTTACTTTTTGGGGTGGGGATTATCTTATCTTGCTCTTTCTTTTTTAGCGCCGCTTTTATTTTATTTAGCTTCATGAATAGGGCTAGAGTTTCATCTTTTAAACCTTCAAAAGCTACTCCATAAGTATTGCTTAGTTTAAGAATGTGAGAATTTACCCAGTCTGAGCCTCTATCTCAACGTCCTCTAAGGATGCAAGAGACTGGGTGGTAACTTATTCAACGTCATGGACAAGCAATAGTTGCAAGTTGCACTCATTTGGTATGGGTGCATACATGGTTGTCCCCTCTACTATTTCTTTGGAATGGTTATTAATCTCATTTTCACCTGACTGAGGGATAATCTTAAGTTGCAAGGTCAAGGTCCCTTCCAATGTTACTTCAATCGATTTCTCTATATTTCCTGGGTCTACAAAGCAAGCTTCCAAAGTTTTATATGACTCTAGGAATTTTGAGGCCACTCGAATGTTATCCTGTACATTAAGAGTATTGGGAGAGCTCTTCATCTGAAATTGAGTTATAGTTGGGCTCATTATTTTAGAAATAAGTTTTGTGCCCAATTTTGTTGGGCCTACAAAATTAAATTTAACCAAGTCCAAAGGATTTAAAGTTTCTATGTAAGTTGTCCCATGTAACTCAGCATTGGCGTGTGCTATCACTGGTGACTGTGCAGGTGGAAGACAGCCAATATTTGTATCCTCCAAGTAAAAGTTCAATGATTGTTAGGTAATGGGATTAAAAATTCTTCTTTGTCAGATAGTTGTCAAAGCCGGAAGCTCGTTCCAGATTTGCATGGAAAAGGTGATTCCACCATTTTTTATGGAGATCTCTTTCAGGACCGTGCTCCCGATTCATTGGATTCTGACTCTTGTCCATTTGAGATGGCTCCAGATGGGCATATATTCCTCTGTTTCAGTCCATCCACCATAATGGTCTCCGATGGCCTTGAAGGTTTTATGGTCCCATAGGTGGAGAGGGGTCCCCACGATCCTAATCTAAATAGAACTTTGTTTTTCTCGTAAATTAGAAGTGCCCGACGGCGGGTTCCACCATTGAAGCTTGAGTAGTCTTTTGTGCAACAACCAATTGCTAGAAAGTAATTGCTTTATCATAATCTTAGAGGCATTCTCGAAAAGAAATAGACCCCTTCCCATTTTGTATATATTGAGGTCGTGCACCTGTTTCCATAGGTTGTTGGCCCATCTCCGTATTTGTGACAATGCGGGTGAAAGATTTGATCCATCTTCGATAGTACCAACCAAACTCCTCTTTAATACCTCATTTTGGGAGGACGATAGACAATTAATGCAGATAACATTCCCCCTCTTTAGTGCTTAAAAGTCTATTGAATTATTTTTTGCCCTATTGCACCATTTACTATTTTTGATTGCTTCAGCGAAAGAACATTTTGTTGTCTATTAATCCGTGGTTGTCTCTACTGGTCTCCCTCTTTTGTTTGGCATGAAATTTCTCATTTTCTCAGAAATGAAGGCCCATCTAGAGTCGAAGATTCAGGGATGATGATGATTGGCCTCCTCGTGCCTTTTACGTTAATGAGACTGATGTATCTATCGAAATTATTGAAATTACTAGCACAGAAGGTTTCTGACAGTGTTTCCTTTTTCATCCACCTTTTGACTACATTCTCATTCGTCTTAGAAGCTTCAAAGAGAGCCTTGATAATCCAATGAATTATCTTCCTAGTGAAAGATGTTCTAGTGTGTTGTTTCTACGTCTTTTGGTCCTATCATAAGAGTTCCCTAATCGAGTGGTGTCAAAAGACTTAATCCAACAACAAAATAGATAGAGCCACCCTCTCAACAGTGGCGGAGCCAAATAAAATTTAACGGGTATCTAAAAAAAGCAAGTTGTTATGTTAAGGATGTCCAAAATAGTTTATTTATTCATTTTAATTGTAAAATGCTATTTCATTTTATTTAATCATTTTACTTGTAAATTGGACACCCATGACACTATGTGTCTACACCATTGCCTCTCAGTGGGGGAGCAGAAGGGGGGAAGAGAAGAGGAGGGAGGGAATCTGGTGATCAGAACGATCATCGGGAGAGGGTTAGAGGGTTATTTAAAATGAAAGTAGCATCTTTTTGGCAATCCTGTCTTGGAGCAAGAAGAGTTCTTAATCCCAAAATAATTCAAGTTAAACCTCTTTTAATATTTAATCAACATCGCAAACTATGAGGACGAAGTAGGATATAAGAGATGACTATGTTTATATTTGGAACAAGTGGGTTCCTTTTAAGGTGAATTTCTTCCTATGGAGGTTGTGGAAAAGGAGAATTTCTACCTATGATAATTTTAAAAAGGTGAAGATTCATCTAGTTTCAATATGTTGGTGTTGCGATGAAAAGAGGGAGGAAACACCAACCCATATTTTTCTAAAAGCCTCATTGGCTAACAAGTTATGGAGATAAATTTGCTAATTTCGCAGATATACACATAAAAGGAATGCATTTACAACAATTAATCATTATTTGGTGGAAATTCAAATCATCACCACAACTACAAGGAGTAATGAGAGCAATGCCAACAATAAACATGTGGACAATATGGAAAAGAAGAAATAGTATAAAGCATGGAGGAAACACAATTTTTGGAGGGATGGTGATGCAAGTTCAAGAAATGGTTTGGAAGTTGGTGAAAACTCTATATCCTTGGATACATTTGGAGTCAAATTTGTGGCTTGAAATTGTCAAAAAACTAAAGTGGCACAAGCCTAAATTGCATTACCGTAGTGTAATATGGAAACCCTTAAATACAAATAGATTTGAATGCAACACTGAGGGAGCATCCAAAGGGAACCCAGGTCTGAGTGTATAGGTCTTTTGTCTAAGGAACTCGCAAAGAAATCTGATCTATGCTAGGGATGCAGAAGTTGGAAATAATACAAACACAGATATAGTCAATGGCAATCTATGAAGAATTGGAGTATTGTTGGGAGAAAAGGGTGATGGAAGTAACAACCAAAATAGACTCACTAAGTCAGATGAAAATGAAGAGGGCAATGGAAGATTCCTTAGGAGCTGGCGGAAAGAACAGATAATATAAGGATGAGATCACAATTTAATGCAAACATCACTCATATTTAGAGAAGGTAATAATGTTGCAGACTTATTGGCTAACGAAGTAGTGGAAACACAACAAAGAAAGGAGTACAACAATTTTGCGGATTTACCAAGCAACATTACGACACAAATAAATATAGACAAATCACATTGAGAATCAGAACAAGGAGAACCAATATTCAGCAATGAACATACCAAAAGCATATCTTGATAGGAAAGGAAAGAATATTACTACTCCAGATATTGACAATGCAATCATTGTGTTAATGGGGGTAGGTCAAGATATAAATATTATACTTTACCCTAGCTACCACAAAGTTACATCAAATAAACACAAAGACGGGTGGATCGGACATTACCGATGGAGCTTTAGAATGTTTCAAGGGAAAGATACATCACCAAATCTACATCTGAGAAAAACAACAAAAGAAAGGGATATCATTAAAAGATCATGCAGGGAGAAGAGAAGAAGAAAATGAGGTAGAAAGGAAGCGGACTTACCAGGTTACAGAAGACCACTCGAGATCAAAAAGGATTCAAACGAGGAGGCAGAACAATTGGAATTTTCATTGAAAATGCAGCGGAGAAGGTAGAGGAAAGAGTATTGTGTACTCACCAAGGATGAGTAGAGACTGGACCAAATTAGGTATTTTGTATTTTTGTTAATATTGGGCCATGGGTCATTTTAGTTTTATGGACAACAGTTTTTTCAATAAAAGTCTCCAGGCCAAAAAAAAAAATATTTTAAATAACTTGCATTATAGCGCTAGAAGGAGACGATTACTCTTATACAAACAACACCACATCAAACTTTTGGAGTTTGGACACACTCAAAGCATTTATCTTCAAGAAAATTTCTAGTTATACATGAAGAGTCACGAATAAGTTGTTGATGCTACACTAAAAAAAAACTTATTCCTTTCAAAAAGTTTCATATACAGTTCTTCAATTGGTAGTACCTAATTTCTTAGAGTAGTTAATTCCAAGACAAGATTTTGATTACTTTCATAGATTATATAGGAGTAAAGAGCCAAAATGCAAAAAACAAAAAAAAACAAAATTTTCAAAATGGCACATCAACTT
The DNA here is from genome assembly GCF_001406875.1 of Solanum pennellii. Taxonomy (NCBI): domain Eukaryota; kingdom Viridiplantae; phylum Streptophyta; class Magnoliopsida; order Solanales; family Solanaceae; genus Solanum; species Solanum pennellii. The sequence continues at coordinate 65,041,041 of NC_028646.1, forward strand.
TTTAAAAAAAAATCAATAGGGAAAAATCGCTCTGACGAAACGCTTTCCTCTGACACAATACTAACGTCGTTACTCTGATAAAATAAAAATCAATGCCCTAGCAACAATTGTATCCAATACTTGTTTTTCTTCTTTTTTTCCTTATATCATTGCAGGGGCAGCATTTTTCTCTAAAAAAAAATTGAAGTTATAATAAAATATTATTTTTCTTGAAAATACTCCCCAAGTAGCGATTTTAATAAAAGAAAACAACACCTATTTTATTATAATTTTTTTTAAAAAATATCAGTGCCTTGGCAGCGATTTTATTAAAAGTATTAAATCGTTGACAAGGCAGAAAAAAATCTCTCTTTTCTCAAAGAAATATACTTTTTCACTTATCTATATTAGAATTGGTTAATTGATAAGCTGATTAATTCATTTAGTTATTCAAGATAATTAGCTTTATTTTAAGTTGGTTAAAAAGTTTCTTAGGTTGTTATGTAGTTAGTTAAACTCGCCAGTGATCAGTTGAATCTTGAAGTTGTACATATATACATGTCAGGTAGATGATATACAGTTAATTCTGATGAATGAAAGTGTCAGTTTCCATCTAAATCTCCCTAGTAAAATCTTCATGGTATCAGAGCTCTAAACTAATCAGTTCAATACAATAATTGATGAACTAGAGAGATGGGAGATGTTAAAGCTTCCACCATTGGTGCATCACAAACATTTACGATTGAAACTATTGATGCTGTCGATGGAATCCACTTCATCTTCATTATTCACACTCCTGCTAGTGTGCTCATCAGTATGTAACTTACTGTGATAAGAATCTCTTTGTGGAGCAGATTCATTTTGATTAACCTTCGAGCCAAGAGTAAGTTGGGGATTGTGTTGGGGACTTGCAAGGAGAGTGCTTATAAAGATGAACGAGAAGAGTAACTAGAGAAATTCAATGCTTTTATACTTTCTTGGAAGATGAATGCTCTATCGACGGAGCTGCTCGGTGCGATTTCTATAGCTAAAAATGTAATCATTGTGTGGACAGATCTGAAAGAGAGATTTGATAAGATTAACGAATATCAACTGTACAGGGAGATCTACAGGATTCATCAAGGTAATTCGACAATTTCAACATATTTCTCGAAATTGAGATTTTTAAGGGATGAGTTTGATGCGCTGGTTTCTCCACTATCATGCAAATGTGATAAATCTAGAACTTATGTTGATTACCTAGCTTATTTGAGAATATTTGATATTTTATGGGATTGAATGAAGTGTATGGTCATGCACGAAGTGATATCCTGATGATGAATCCTCTACCTAATGTTTGAAAGGCATGTTCTATGTTGATGGCAGATAAAGGCCAACGTATGAAGGCCAAGTTCACATGCAGTGGGGGTATTTTCTATCCAGATCCAATTTTTTTGTACGGAGGGAAATGAATTTTAGATCCAACTGCATTATATGCAGGGAAAGACAATTCTCAAAGGAAATTTCAGGATAAAAAAAGAATTGGGATCAATTATGTGATCACTGTAAATTGCAGGGCCATATCAAGGAGAACGTTTCAGGTTAATTGGACACCTTTTTACTGGGAGTTCAAGAAGAAGTTGAAACCACCAGCAAATAAAGTTCAGAAAAATAAGAAACAAGACATGGAAAATCATGCAAATGCTACCAAATATGATGATTCTGATGATGCATTTGGCCCTTTGCTCCAAGAGAAGAACATGTATCACAAGTATAGGCACATGATGGACAAGGAGGAAGTAGGATCAATCTCCAAATTCAAAACCCAAAGAATTATCAATGACAACTAGAGAAACGGAAAAGGGAGATAGATGGATAATGGATTCAGGTGCTACATGCCATATAACATATATGCTCAATAAATTGATATTTGCATCTAGTTGTCTAGGCAGGAGGGTGCATTTACCTAATGGTGCATCTACTTCAGTGTCTTATGTTGATAAATGTGAGACTACTAATGGCAATGTTTTGGCGGTACCTGCATTCAAGCATGATTTTATTTCAGTATCACATATTACAAAAAAATAGAAATGCTCAGTTAACTTCTTTCCTGAGTTTTTTTTCTTCAGGACCTCTCTAATGGGAAAGTGAAGAGAATTTGTAAGCAGATTGATGGACTCTACTACTTCCCTGTTCAAAAACCATGTAGAGAGGAAGGAATGATGAAATGGTGTCCCTTACACAACACTCAAATGCATACAAGCTCCTTTGGCACTACCTGCTAGGACACCCTTCTATAAAGGTCTTGAATATGGAACTCTAGGAAAAGAGAATATGGACATTATTGCATGTAATAAATATTCAATATGTCCCCTTGCAAAGCAAACCAGATTTCCTCTTCACACAAGTATATCTAAAGTTGTTGGGGTTTTTGACTTTCTTCACTCAAAAGTTTGGGGCCATATAGGGCTTCTACTCCTAATGGTTGTAGATTTTCCTGACAATTGTTGATGATAATTCAAGAATAACCTGGTTGTATCTATTAAGAATAAAGAGTGATATCTTCCGAGACTAAAGTCTTTTTTTTTGCTTTAGTCCAAACTCAATTTAACAAGCATGTCAAAAGGATAAGATCAATAATGGCACAAAGTTCTTTAATACTGAATGCAATATTTTGTGTAAGTCTCTTGGTATTATTAATGATAGTATATATCCTCACACTCCACAACAAAATGGAGTGGTGGAGAGAAAGCACAAGAACATACTTGAGGTAGAAATGGCACTAAGATTTCAAGGTGCTATTCCCATCAGATTTAGGAAAGAGTGTATATTAGTTGTTGTTTATCTGATTAACAAATTACCTACTGATGTTTTGAAGGGACAAACTCCTTTTCAATGGCCATAAGACAAATATTGATCATCTTAGGACAATAGGATATCAATGATATGCAACTAGAATGGTTAAGCCTTATAAGTTCACTCCTAGAGCTGACGCATGTATTATAATGGGATACTTAACAACTCAAAATGGTTATGTTATGTACAATATGTCTCAGTAAAAGTTCTTGGTGAATATAGATGTTTTTTTCAAGGAGTATGTTTTACCTTTTATAAGATGACCAACACAAAACCATCCCATGATTGATGATGAACTTGATAAGACACCTATGCCCATAGAAGACAACTTGGTAAATCTGGATGTTGAATATTCTGAGAATATTTATTCTTATGTGGAAAATATTATCCATGATCAACCAGATATAGCTGAAGAAAATTTTTAAAAAATGAGGTTCATGTAGATGTTGATGAAATAGCCTAGGCAGGAGGAAGTAGACAGTCTTCCAATGTTTCTCATCCCCCCATGTGGATGAAAGACTATGTTACTCAAGGGTCTAAGTCATCTCATCTTTACTCTTAGAGAAAATATTTGCCTTATGATGATGTATTTCCTCAATATAAGGTTTATTTGTCTCAGTTTTCCACGAGACTGAACCTAGGAACTATGAAGAAGCAATAAACAATGCAAGGTGGATACGGGTCATGCAACAAGAGATTCAAACATTAGAAGAAAATGGTACTTATGAGGTAGTTCAATTGCGAACAAGAAAGGCCGCTATAGGATGCAAATGGTTGTTTAAAATTAAGTATAAGGCTTATGATGAGATTGATAGATTCAAAGTAAGATTAATACATAAAGTTTATAGTCAAACTGAGGAAATTGACTATCAAGAAACCTTTTCACCTGTAATGGAAATGGTGATTGTAAGGTCAATCATAGTCTTAGCTGCTACTAAGAACTGGAAGATTTTTCATATGGATGTATTCAATGTTTTTCTATAGAGTGATTTGTCTTAGGACGTATATATGGGATTTTGTGGTTAGGGGAAGAATAAACATTTTATTTATAAACTTGTTAAGTCACTCTATGGACTTAAACAATCATCAAGAAAATGGAATGTCAAGCTGACACATGCTTTCTTCACCTAGTTTATTCTTTGTTTACTAAAAGGAGTGGATCTAGCATGGTAATAATCTTGGTATACTTTGATGATCAGTTGATTACATGAAATTGTGATCCCTACTCTATTCAAATAGGGTGAAACATCGTGGTGACTTGAAAAATAATCAATTAATTCAATTTTTAAAGAATTTAACTAACGAACGAATTTTAAAGGACTCGCCACCTAATTTTAGGAAAAAACTAGGAAACCAACTAATATCTACGAAACCATTAGTTCTAGCTAAGAGGTTCAAATGATTCCAAAGGAAAGGTGTTAGGCACCCTTCAAAATCATCAATATGGGTCCCGACTGAATTAATTTTTTTCAAATTTGAGGAGGAAATAAAACTATAAACAAGTATAATAGGCATGCATAAACACAAATAATAAAATAAGACGATAATAAGAAACGACCTAAGTTTGCCTATCGCCAATAATAAACACAATAGTAAATAAATTTACAATTCGAATAGCTTTGATGGAAGCAACTCGGTATACCTGTAAAGACACTTAGTAAAAGAGTTAGTATTAAATATATATAAATAAAAATGAATAACTCGAATAATAACTTAAAAATAAAAACTCGTCTTATAAACATGGGAGACCTTAAAAATCAACGGTAATTTCTTCATCGGTCTATTTTAACATATAAAAATATAAACTTAAACTAAATTCCATCTTTTACTCATTGGGGAGACCTCCAAAATCGACGGAGAGATTTTCTCATCGGCCTATTTTAACATATAAAAGCATAAACTTAAACTAAAATTCCGTCTTTCAAAGTGCGAAGGCCTCCAAAACCGACGTAGAGATTTTCTCATTGGCCATTTTAACAAAATAAATTATATGAACTTAAACTATATTTCCATCTTTTAATATTGGAAAGGCCTCGAAAATCGACGGAGAGATTTTTTCATTAGCCAATATTTAAGTTATAAGAATTAGCTAATATTCAAGAATTACAATGTCGAGGACATGAGAAAGAAAATCGATGATAAACTAAACATGAAGCTCGACAACAAAGGAAAAATAAAATGACAACGTCAGTATAATTTTAAAATATTAAGCAACATTAACTAATAACAAAATACAGGCAGCAACAGACAATGTCATTCAAAGACAATACCTAGTAAAATTTGGTGTTCTTTATTGTTAGATTTTTTGTTTCATCTTTTCGTCACAACAACTAGTATAAGAGCTAAGGTTATATATATGGAGGGGAATATAATCAATATGGTATTTCTAAACGGAAGAAATTAAAACATATGGAAAAGCAAGATGAAAGATCTATTGTTCGTGAAGAAGATGCATCTTCAGGTTTTTTCTGCTCATAAACCCGAGAATGTGACCGATGAAAATTGGAAATTTGAGCACCAATAAGTATGTGGATATATAAGACAATGGGTTGAATGTAATGTTTGCAACCATATTGTGAATGAGACAAATGCTAGAACATTGTGGGAAAAGTAAGAGACGTTTTACTCTTCAAAAACTGGCAATAATAAGTTGTTCTTGTTAAAGCAATTGATGACCTTTAAATACAAGGGAAGTGCTATTCTTGATCATATAAATGATTTTCAGATATTCTTGATCAGCTATCAGGAATGGGTATTAATTTTGATGATGAAATACAAGGACTTTGGAATCTTAATACTCTACCGGATTCTTGGAAAACTCTTCGTGTTCCTTTAAAAAATTCTGCCACTGGTGGAAAGGTGACTACGGAATATGCAAAGAGTGGTGTGTTGAATGAATAGGTTAGAAGAAAATCTCAAGACATATCTTCACATTCAGATGTTCTATATACAGAAGATCGAGGGAGACCTAAGACAAGAGATCCGAGGACTAGAGGTAAAAGCAGAAGCAAGTAAAAATTCAAGAATCCAAATATTATATGTTATCATTGTGGAAAGAAAGGACATATTAAAAGATTTTATAAACAATTGAAGCAAGATCTTAAAGAATGGATAAATGAAGAAAACAATGAAAATAATGTTGTTGTTGTTGTCCAAGATGACCTTCTCTTCGCTTGTGATAAATACATCATCAATTTTGTATCTCAAGATACAAGTTGGATAGTAGATTCTGGAGCCACATCACATGTAGCACTAAGAAAAGACTTCTTTTCATCTTATACTTCTGTTAACTCTAAGATGTTAAAAATGGGTAATGCTAGAGAGGTTAAGGTGTTCAGTATTGGCATTGTTTATTTCAAAACCAATACTGGTTCAACGTTTTTCCTTCAGAATGTCAAGCATGCTCCAGACATTCCCTTAAATTTGATGTATGTAGGACAACTAGATGATGATGGCTATCATAATGACTTGTTCAATGGACAATAGAAGCTCATCAAAAGGCTCATTGATTTTATCTCGAGGAAGAAAACATTCAAATTTATACGTGACAAAAGGATTGATTCTTGGTCACTCTATAAATTTGGTGGAGAGCGAGGCTTTATCACAATTGTGGAACAAGAGGCTTAGTCATATGATCGAGAGGGGGACCACCTATTTGGCTAAGAAGAATTTGCTTACTGGTATGAAATAAGCAAAGGTGAAAAGATGTGTTCTTTGCTTAGCAGGGAAACGGAAAAGAGTTTCTTTTCACAGTCATCCTCCTTCAAGAAAGTCTGAGCTATTGGAGCTAGTACACTCAGATTTGCGTAGTCCTTTTAAAGTGATGTCAGAAAGTGGTGCACTTTACTTTTCTACTTTCATTGATGATTGTTCTCATAAAATTTGGGTATATCCTTTAAAATCCAAAGATCAAGTGCTTGATGTGTTTAAACAGTTTCAAGCCTTATCTGAGACACAAACAGGAAAGAAATTAAAATGTATTCGCACTGATAATGATGGTAAGTATATTGGTCCCTTTGATAACTACTGCAAATCGCAAGAAATTCATCATCAGAAGACTTCTCCAAAGACTCCTCAATTAAATGGTTTGGCAAAGAGGATAAACAAAACTTTAGTTGAGAGAGTTAGATGCGTGCTTTCAGAGGCTAAAATTCCAAATTCATTTTGGGCTGAAGAACTTAAAAATGTTGCTTATGTTATCAATTTGTCTCCTGTTGCTGCTTTGGGTGGTGATATTCCAAACAAAATTTGGTTTGATAAGGATGCCTCTTATGATCACTTGAAAGTATTCGGGTATAAAGTTTGTGTGCATGTTCCAAAAGATGAGAGGTCAAAATTAGATGTTAAAACTAAGTAGTGCATCTTCATTGCTTATGGTCAAGATGAGTTTGGATATCGCTTTTATGATCCAATTGATAAGAAGATCATTAGAAGTCATGATGTTGCGTTCTTTGAAGATCAAATTATTGAAGATATTGACAAGACTGAGAAACGAGATTCTCATGCTGATGAGAGCTTAGTTGATGTTGATCCAGTTCCTACTATTGATATATCTTCTGCACATGAGGAAACCCAAGGTAATGATCCAGATAATGATCAGAGTTTAGAACATATAATTGTTCCTACTGATGATGTTGTGGTTGATAATCAACCAACTCATGGTAAGATGATCACTTCGGATGCTCCAGAAACCTCTTGTAGAAGATCTACTGGAGAGAAGTGAAGCTCAACACGTTATTCTCATGATGAGTATATTCTATTAACTAACATGGGAGAACCTGAAGGTTATGATGAAGTCATGTTAGATACTCATAGAGATAAGTGGAAAGAACTCATCGTAGACAAATATGAGTTTTGTAGAAGTGTGGCAGATCAGAAGCCTGTCAAAAGTTACTTCACTTAAAGTCCATTTGGCCCCTTAGATGGAGGGGGAGTTTGTTGAGCTATTGCCCATGTCCCAGCAAAAGGTCCATATCTTAATCCTACTTGGAAAAGAATTGAAATTATTCTCTTTATTTGGTTTTCAATTCTATTAGGAAAAGGATTGAAATTGTAATCCTATTTTTAGTTGGTTTTGGCTTTATAAGAAAAGCACAACTCGATAAATAGATGATGGTCTTTAGAGAATAATAAATTGCTCATTGGTATTTTCTTTGAAAGATATTAGAACATAGGAGAGGTTTTTTCAGAGAGCTTTCAACAAGAGAAAAGAGAGAAGAAAAAGGTTCTTTTGCTGTAGTCTTTTTCTCCAACCAGCAATGTTCAGACCGTGTTTTTAATTTAACTAACCGTTGGATCGGGATTAAATTTATACTGAGTGTTTCTGACATCTCGGTGGTTTATTTGAACGGTGAAGATCGGATTCGGAGGTCAGCAAGATTCTGTTTTAGGTCCCGAATAGAAGCTGGGTTTGGGTGGTGTTTCTTTCTACTTATCTTTTGTTGGTGTAGCTATTGTTTGTTCTCTTTTGGCACTTGTTGTGCAGCCATTAGAAGAATATATGTAACTCTCTTATTGGAATAGTGAAGCAATTCTGATCTTGTCGATCCTGTGGTAACTATCTTAAGTTTGAAGGGTTTTTCCACGTAAAACTTGGTGTTCTTTATTGTTAGATTTTTGGTTTAATATTTTCATGACAACAGGGGGGATTTGGTGGTTGTTTCGGCTGGTTTAGGACTATTTTGGGGTCTCCATAAATGGCTGCTTGGTTGTTATTGGAGAAAAGAGAAGGGAAATTAGGGAGGTGGGTCTGGTTTCGCCGGAGCTCGAAGTGAGATGAGGCAACAATTTGCCTAAAAAAAAGGATGGGGTTTTGGAAGAAGGGGAGTTCGCTTTTTGGTGGTGTTTCAGGCGTGTTTTTCCGACGTAGTTGATCTGGATTTGGGATTTTCATGGGCAGTTCGGTCGGGGTTTGGGTTAACTTTCCACCGGAAAAATGGAGAAAGGAACTAGTTAGAGCAACTAGGGTCTTTTAGGGATAGACTCGTCGGAATCCGGTGAAACTCCGGTAAACTTGTCATCAGAAAATAATGAATAATATAATCAATAGAAAATCTGAAAAATAACCCCTGAAAATCTTATTCACCCACCAACTTTTTGAACTAGTTAATAACTTAAATAGAAAAACACGAAATGGGCTTACCATTATGGCCCAAAATTATATGAATAGAATCCCTAAATTCTTTCGTATTTGAATAAATTTAGGCTATACTAAATGTCGACATAAATATTAATAAATGTAACAAATGAAATGAATATTAAAAAATTTTAATGAACGTAACTAATTACATGTAAAAATGTAATTTTAAAATTAACAAATAAAATATTCTAAATTTTGACAAATAAGGATAGTTATCGATAAAATTATTTAAAATTATAATATATATATATAT
>NC_028646.1:65050425-65068309 GCF_001406875.1 Solanum pennellii
TATATATATATATATATATATATATATAGAACTATTAAATAAATAAACTTAAAAATTACGAATTTTGAAAATGTTGGGCCAAAATGGGTGTCAACAGAAATGACATTGAGTTAATAGAAGAAACCAAGTGTGTACCTGCAATGATATTTTAAAGTTACAGATTTATGAAAGATTAAATATTTTTTGGGAATTGAGTCCTTAGACCGAGCAAAGGTGTTGTGGTGAACCAAAGGAAATATGCTTTGGAGTTGATAGCTGAATTCGGGTTGGAAAATGATAAACAAAGTCTGACACCACTAGAATGCAACATAAAGTTGACCAATGTAGAGTTTGATCAAGATATCAAGACTACTGACATTTTATATGAGGATGTTTCTAGATACCAAAGGCTTATAAGTAAGCCGCTTTATCTTACCAACACAAGGTCGGACATAGCCTTTTCAGTACAGACCTTAAGTCAATTTATGAAACAATCAAAAATGTCACATTGGATTACTGCTCTAAGGGTGATAAAATACATTCAACTGGAACTAGGGAAGAGATTGTTGATGAGCTCAGATCACATACATCACTTAACAGGCTATTGTGATGCAGATTGGGCTGCTTGTCCAAATACAAGAAAATTTGTTACTGGTTTTGTATTTGAAGCTTGGTGATTCACTCATTTCATGGAAATCCGAGAAGCAGAATACTATCTCTCGGAGCTTTGCAGATGATAAGTACAGGATTTTGGTTAGTTTCACAGATGAAGTAGTATGGGTTGCTGGCTTGTTCATGGAACTGAATGTAAAACTGATTTAATCGTCTTTTATTTTTTGTAATAGCAAGGTTGCTATAAAAATTGGTGTAAACACATTGTTTCATGAACGTATTAAACGTATAGAGATTGATTGTCATTTCATTCAAGAAAAGCTTTAGAAAGGACTCAAGACAACCTACATCAACACTAAAGATTAACAAGATGATTTGCTTACTAAGGTTTTGGGAAGGACACAACATGAATTCTTACTAGATAAGCTTGGAGTATTGAACTTATTTAGTACATCCAGCTTGAGGAGGAGTACTGGAATTGATTAATTGATCAGTTGATTAATTTAATTAGTTAGTCAAGATAATTAGCTTTATTTTAAGTTAGTTAAAAAGTTTGTTGGGTTGTCAGATAGTTCGTTAAACTTGTCAGTGATCAGTTGGATCTAGAAATTGTATATAATGCATGTAATGTAGCTGATGTACAGTCAATTGTGATGAATGATAAAGTTTTAGGTTCCATCTAAATCTCTCTTTAAAATCTACAAATGTATGATGACCTTTTTCTAGTTGTTTTATTTGTTGCTAGCTTCTTAGTGTTTTTGACATTATCATGTTTTTTCTAATGAAATTTCTGCTGCCTTCTCAGCGACTTAAAAAAATTGCAGCAATTTAAAAAAAAAAAAATTAAAATGGCTGTCTGGGAGCGATTTACGAGAAAATCTTTTTATTAATTAAAACACTGTAGGACAACAACTTTTTATATTTAACAGAGTAATGACATCAATATTTTGTCAGAGGAAAATCCCTTCGTCATGAGTGATTTTGTCCTTTTGGTTTTAAAAAAGTGTATATGACCCTTTAGAATATTCAGCAATTTTTTTTACTTTTAGACTTCGAACTCGATTATATAGTAGGTATTGCCTTTTTTTTATTGTAAGGGACTTAATTGACCCTGATTTGGTCAATGAAAATTATATGTGTAGTTGCAAAACTGTTAAAAATAGTTCTTTAGGGGTTACAAGGGGCTTTAGAGTTCAGGGTAGTGTTAAGTAAAAGATACTGGAAAATTCCTACACAATGCAAGGAAGATCGTGGTCAACAAATGAATGAATTAATAGCCTTGATGAGTTGGAAAGTATATTCATTAATGGTACCATAAAATCCATTTATGGTCTATATTTTTCTTACTGGTGTTGTGGATGTACAAGGAAAAAGTCATATATTTCCTCTTTAACTTGTCCTGAAAACACAGCGATACGCTCAAACTTACTTCTCAAATAAGAAGTAAAGCGGTCATATCAAGTAAAGAACCCAACTAATGAGGTTGGGGTCAATCCCACGAGGAAAATAGTTCAGACTTAACTTTATTTTATTATTACTATTATTTAGTCAACTATTTCCCTAAAACAAACAGAAAAAAAAAGGGTTTTTATTTCTAAATTAATAAAAATAATTAACTAAATTAAAGTAAACAACTAATAGATTCAAATCTCGGAGCTTAATCAATTAATAAAATTAACTAGGGCTTAAGTGTTCCCCACAGGTTCCTAACTTGATAATTCTAACTATAACAATTATTTCATAGTATCTTGCATGTAAAGTGATAAGTTATGTATCTCTAAATCCTTGGTCCGGCATCTAGAAAATTTCACTCCGCACCTTAGTCCGGCCACGTGTGTTGCTATACTAACCCTTACCTTTACCTCATATTAAGCATTGTATTCGATATTTGACTAAGTTATTACCTCGTACCAACCAACACTAGCCTATTAGATAATGTACACTAAATCTATGTTGATAATTCTTTTCCTATTATCTACCTCCTTGGTCCGGCAAGTAGCATTAAGGCGAGTTCTAACATTGTCCATCCGTTAAAAAGACTTATAAACGAAAGAATTGTCAATACATGCAAGACACTGTTCTAGAATTGCTATTTTAGTTAGATTTTACCTCATTATTCACCCACGGTTCCCACAATCCTAGTTATGGAGTTTAGTTACCCATGGTCATAATCACATTATTCATATATTTAATATAAGACTTCATGCACTTACTTTAATGAGAAAGAATAAAATCCAGAAATTCACTTGATTAATCAACAAAAACACCAACAATCAATTCCGGAGAAGTGTATCAATTACTGAAATTAATTCTTCAATACTTGAACAAGAGAACTAAAAATTATCAAAAAGTCTAACCAAAAGTCTCCCCAAAAGTCTAACGCCCAAAAACGAGGTTTTTTGAACTATTTATAATAAAAACAAAAACCTAATAAAAGAAGGATTCTAATTACTGAAAATCTGTCCAAAATGCGTCTGAGTCGACGGACCTCGTGACGGACCGTAGTGGTCACGACGGGCCGTCATGGCCTGCGTCGTCCCATACTTCACAAATTCTTCTTCTGCTTTCTACATAACCCTCAACGAACAGGTATGACGAACCGTTCCAAGCACAACGGTCAATCGAGGGTCTCCGTTGCATAATACTTCAACTTCTTGGAATTTGGATACTGGGACTACTCTCTGATCATTACGACGAACCAGCAGGACGGACCATCGTGGCAATGACAGTCCGTCATGGACTTCCGTAATCCCACACTAGGTCAGACTTCCCCATCTTCCTTCAGCAGCTTCTCTCCTTACTACGATGTCACCTACAGACCGTCACAGACTCGATGGACCGTCATAAGCTTTGTAGGTGGTCTCTACTGCATTTCTCACTCAAAAACTTCCGCTTTCATCTTTTGACAGATTTCCTGCAAATAAGGAGAAACTTACATAAAAATCAATACAAAAAGGCTTTTGGACACACACTAAACTTAAGGAAAAAGCATTAAAAATACCGTAAAACCACGGTACATCAGACAGTTACACGATTAAACTATTGTTGTGACCTTTTACACAACTATTCAATGCTGAATTTATTACCATCCTGAGATGTTTACCACCACTCCCACAGTATGTGATGTATTACACTTGCTACCACATCAGCACTACGAAAGTGTCATGCCATAAATTAAAATATTTTTTTCTTTTATTCATTGATTAATTTTTATTTTGTTAATTATATTTTACTCTAACTAATCCCTAATTAATTATTTTAATTAATAATTGTATCTTGTTTATCACTAATCCCACCCATTTTCAATTCTCATTTCATTGGAAAATCATATTAATTTGGTCCCTCATATTACTTCGGTCCCACCTTAACTGTTGATTTTGCTAAACACCACCACTATATCACCTTCAAGTCTTCTTCTTCTTTGTCACCCTACACCAAATATCACCACCACCATTATTAATAACAATTTTTTCTTCACCACCCCCTTCAATTACCTCTTTTAATGGTTGTCACTCGCTACACATCACCACCAAACTCATAAAGCTGCTATTACCACCAAAACAAAAAATTGATTAACAACCAAAAATTCTTTAACCAATTAAAAAAATGAAAAAGATATGAACAATCAGTCAAAATTTTTTTAGATAAAATACAATTATTCGCTAACAAATCTTTGAAGATTTACCTAAATGCGAATCAAAAAGTTATGCTTTAAGATTTTGATTTAAAAAATGAAGAAATGTGATGAAAATAAAGAACGAAGAAGAAGAGGATGATGGGTGGGGTTCGAAGAAGAAGAGGTGTGCGCGTGGGTTAAGGAGGGGGGGGAGAAGAGGATTCTGACTTCTTTTTCTTACTTTAATTTCAAACTGACGCGCCTATTATTATTTTTATTTTATTTTATTGCTGCGTAAGTTTTTAGGCGGTAAGAAATTCACTTTTGTATAGTTTAGGTGTGCAATAGGTGGCATTAATAATTTATGTGTGTAACTGACTTTTCAAAATAAATTCAAAGATGAATTTATGTCATTACCAGAATGTACAATTCATAAATTGAACGGGAATTCAATATACATTAATGTAACACCCCGTACCCAAAACAAACCAAAAATTAGTTTATCAGAAAATCTATAGGTGTAATCGACGGTGGCCATCGACAGACCGTAGCTTGAACCACGGTCTGTCTTGCACATCCGTCGATGGAGTCAGAAACCCCCAAAATCTCAGCCCAGAAAAATTTGACTAAGTGTCGAACGACGGACGAACCTACGGTCCGTAGTCTGCGTCCGTTAATCAATACCCCATTTACCCATTATCTAACAAGAACTACGATTAACCAGCACAATTCGTATATGGATCATAGGTGGAAATTAGCAAACGGTTAGGGGGGAAATGAAGTTGGGTCAACTTCAAATGATCATAACTCTTATTAAAAAATGACTTAGGTATCCCATGACCTACCCACAAATAGATAATTGAATTAACTTTCCATAGCCACCAACCTTGCTAAATTCAGACCTCTAAGTAAAAAGTTATGCTCCTTTTAGTAAAGGTTTGTCGAACAGACCCAAACGACGGACGGTAGATTGAACGACAGCCCATCAGTCCAGGTTGTCGTTTGGTTCGATAGAAATTAATTCAGGAGTCTTTTGGTCTTTTCCCACTTCGTGTAAACCTTAAGATACATCGTTTTGACCCTAAATCATCATATTTTAGTCAGTTTAAGCCAAGAAACATAACTAAAACTTACCTAAGTCAAATTATTAAATCAAATCTTAGAAAATTAGAAGCAAGAAAGGAGAAAAAGGTCAAGAACCCTAGTTCAAGAATGCAGCAAGGTTCCAGCAGTTCCAGCCCCAAAATCTAAGTGTTTCCCATGAATTTCATCACCAGGTATGTGGGATTTCACTTGTGGGTTCCTTTCACTCCTTAGGTCCCTAGTTTTCAGTCAGTTCTTGATTCTCTTATCATGATTGAACCTAGAATTTCTAGAATTTTGATAGAACTTCATAAATTTATTAAATATATGTTCCAAATCATATTGTAAACTTATTATTCAGTTTATCGCATGAATTTTAGAACCCCGTCTTTGTATTTCTTTAGTTCTTGAATTACACATGCTAGGTCAAATATTTCAGCTATTCAGTTATACATGCCGCAGTTTTTAATGCATCATTATCAGATTAAATGTTGCATTCTCAGCTTGCAATATTCAGTTTTGAGCTATCCAGTAGTTACAGAAAATTCAGACATAATCAGTTAACTACATAAATCAATAGGAGTAACATAGTGCCGAGTTGGACTAGGGTTCAACGTACCCAATTAGTCCCAGAACTCCTAGCCAAGTAGGTTGTAAGTCCCCTCTGCGGGCAATCAGTTTATTGATCACGCTAGCATGCCTTTATACCTTTGGCAGGGTATATTGAGTCCTCTCGACGAGACGTATACATCGGACTCCATATTTAGCTCATGTGATTTTATTATCGGTTATTAGTAGCTCCCACAGTTCAGTCAGACTGTCTTGAATTGACCATTTATCAGTATACTCAGTATTAGTTTCAGCATGTTATAAATTGGTCATTGCATTCAGTTAGCTTACAAATTTAGTATATCCTGTTCAGATTGATTATTCTTGCTTTTGTGCTTATTTAGTTATGTTTTATTTCAGCTTTTTTCTATCCTACATGCTCAGTACCTTTCAAGTACTGACGCATACGTGTCCTACATCTTCTCGTGATGTAGGTTCATGTTCTTTGCACCTAGATCACGAATAGATCGATTCCCAATCTCCAGTTCAGTAGATTCAGTGGTGAATCCTCATTCTTCGAGGACAATAGTCATGAGTTCTTTTCAGTCTTTTAGTCATTTAGTTTCAGTTTTTTCTAGACTTAGCTAGGGCTTGTCCCAGTATTTCTAATCCAGTTTAGAGGCTATTTTCAGACATAGTTAGTTTCATCTTAGTAGTGAGTTAATATTTCTTTGTATTAAACTCATCAGTTTTCATATATCTTAGATTTAGCATATGGGTATTATCCCATCTTTTCATTTAAGTATGATTTAGCTTCCGCAACAGTTTATATTTTTTATTATCCTCATCATGGCAGTAGGGTTATCTTGGGATCGCTTGTGATCCTAGGTCATGTGTCCGCGTCTTAGAAGTAGTCTCGGGGCGTGACAAATTGGTATCAGAGCCCTAGGTTAAAGAGTCCTAGGATGTCTAAAAAGCCGCACTAAGTAGAGTGATTTTCATGGGTGTGAAGTGCACCACATCTAATGAGAGGGAGGCTACAAAGTGTTTTAGAAAAACTTTACTTTCTTGTTACTCTTATCATGTGCAAGGTATTATCTTATTCCACTCTAACTTGACGTTCTATGTTTCAGATCATGCCTCCTCGTAGAGATAACGCTAGAAATGCGAATGTCAAGAATGCAAACGCAGCTCCTCCAGTCCCAGATTAGGAAGTGTCCAATAATGATTTCAAAAATGATATACATATGTTTGCTCAGAATATGACTAGCCAGAACAATCGGGTTCATGCTCATGTGAATGAAAATGGTGGATCAGTAGAAGCAAAGGTCCGTGATTTTGATCTCCTCCCAGATACCCAGCCTATTTCTATTCCTCCTTACAGAATGGCTCCAGCAGAGCTTATGAAATTGAAAGATCAGTTGCGAGACCTTCTAAATAAAGGCTTCATCAAACCTAGTATTTCACTATGGGATGCACTAGTGTTGTTCGTAAAGAACAAAGATGATCCTCTCAGAATGTTCATTGACTATAGACAGTTGAACAAGATCATAATCAAGAATAAGTATCCCATTGCCAGGATCGATGACTTGTTTGACCAAGTTCAGGGTGCTACTCATTTTTCAAAGATAGAACTCAGATCGGGTTATCATCAGCTTAGAGTCAGAGATAGTGACATTTCAAAAATAGTCTTCAGAACTCGGTATGGTCATTACAAATTTGTAGTTATGTCGTTTGGACTAACCAATGATCCTTCAGCTTTCATGGATTTGATGAACAGAGTATTCAAATAGTACTTGGACTTTTTCGTTATCGTCTTTATTGATGATATCCTCATTTACTCTAGGAATGAGGAAGAACATGCGAGTCATTTGAGAATTGTTTTACAGACTCTCAAGGATCATCAGTTATTCGCTAAGTTTATCAAGTGTGAGTTCTGGTTGCAATCCGTTACTTTCCTTGGTTATATTGTATCTAGCGAAGGGATTCGAGTGGATTCACAGAAAATATGAACAGTGAAACAATGGTCCAGATCTACCTTTGCTAAATTATCAGAAGTTTCTTAGGTCTAGCGGGTTATTATAGAAGGTTCGTGAAAGGATTTTCATCCATAGCCTCACCGTTGACTAGGTTAACTTAGAAGATGGTCATGTTTTAACGGTTAGATAATTGTGAAAAAAGCTTTAAAGAATTGTAAATTAGATTGACTACAACTCCTGTCTTGACTCTACTAGAGGGTTCAGATGGTTATGTGATCTATTGTGATGCATCCAGAGTTGTCCTAGGTTGTGTGTTGATGCAGCGAGATAAGGTGATCTTATGACTCTAGACAACTTAAGGTTCATGAGAAGAACTATCCAAACCATGACCTCGATCTTGCAGCAGTGGTGTTTGCACTCAAGATCTGGAGACACTACTTATATGGTGTTCACATATATGTGTTCACTGATCATAAGAGCCTTCAGTATGTGTTCACCCAGAAAGAGTTGAATTTTCGCCAGAGGAGATGGCTAGAGTTCCTTAAGGATTATGATATGAGTGTGCATTATCATCCGGGTAAGGCGAATGTAGTAGCAGATGCTCTTAGTAGATTATATATGGGTAGTGTAGCCCATGTTGAGGAAGAAAGCAAGGAGCTAGTGAATGATGTTCACAGCTTTCTAGCTTGGGAGTTTGCCTTATGAGCATATCAGACAATGGTGTAACAGTTCAGAATGGGGAAGAATCTTCTTTGGTAGTTGAGATTAAGGAAAATCAAGACAGTGATCCAATCTTGCTAGAACTTAAGGGTGCAGTCCACAATCAGAGAGTAAAGGTTTTCTCCCAAGGGGTAGATTGTGTGTTCCTGATGTGGGTGAGTGATAGCTCAAACATACTTCTCAAATAAGAAGTAAAGCGATCGTGTCAAGTAAAGAACCCAACTAATGAGGTTGGGATCGTTCCCACGAGGAAAATAGTTTAGACTTAACTTCAATATATTATTACTATTGTTCAATCAATTATTTCCTTGGAAAGCAAAAATGATAAAAGGGGGGTTTTCTATTTCTAAATAAATGAAAATAACTAACGAAATTAAAGGAGATAACTAACAGATTCAAATCTTGGAGCTTAATTAATTAATAAAAGTAACTAGGGTTTACGTGTTCCCCACAGGTTCATAACTTGATAATTCTAACTATAACAATTCATTTCTAGTATCTTGCATGCAAAGTAATAAGTTATGTATTTCTAAATCCTTGGTCCGGCATCTGGAAAATTTCACTCCGCACCTTGGTCCGGCTACGTGTGTTGCTAAACTAACCCTTACCTTTACCTCATATTAAGCATCGTATTCGATATTTGACTTAAGTTATTACCTCGTACCAATCAATACTAGCCTATTAGATAGTATACACTAAATCTATGTTGATAATTCTTTTCCTATTATCTACCTTCTTGATCCGGCAAGTATCATTAAGGCGAGTTCTAACGTTGGCCATCCATTAAAAAGACTTCTAAGCGAAAGAATTATCAATACATGCAAGAAACTATTCTAGAATTGTTATTTTAGTTAGGTTTTACCTCATTATTCACCTATGGTTCCCACAACCCTAGTTATGGAGTTTAGTTACCCATAGTCATAATCACAATATTCAAATATGTAATATAAGAATTCATGCACTTACTTCAATGAGAAAGAATAAAATCCAAAAGTTCACTTG
Source organism: Solanum pennellii (assembly GCF_001406875.1). Taxonomy (NCBI): domain Eukaryota; kingdom Viridiplantae; phylum Streptophyta; class Magnoliopsida; order Solanales; family Solanaceae; genus Solanum; species Solanum pennellii. Next base: position 65,059,966 of record NC_028646.1, read on the forward strand.
ATTAATCAGCAAAAGTCACCAACAATCAATAACAAAGAGTCTAAAAACATTCAAGAGTCTCACAAAGAGTCTAAAAAATAATCAAGAGTCTAACATCAAAAACGAGGTTTTTCGAACTATTTATAAAAAATAAAAACCTAATTAAATAAGGACTCTATTTGCTGGAAATTTGTCAAAACGCGGCTGGATCGACGGACCTCGCGACGGATCGTCGTGGTCACGACGGACTGTCATGGACTTTGTCGTCCCATACTTGTGCAATTTCTTCTGCTGCTCTCTTCATTACCCTCGACGGCAGGTATGACGGATCGTCACAGGCACAACGGTCCGTCGAGGGTCTCCGTTCCAAAACACTTGAACTCTTGGAATTTGGGTACTGGGACAACTTCTCTTATCTTCATGACGAACTAGCAGGACGGACCGTCATGGCTACGATGGTCGGTCACGCACTCCGTAACCCCACACTTGGTCAGAATTCCCCATCTTCCTTCAGCAGCTGCACTACGATGCCACCTACGGACCGTCACGAGCACGACGACCCGTCACAAGCTCCGTCGGTGCTACTTTTCTGTATTTCTCGCTCAAAAATCTCGACATTCATCTTTTAGACAGATTTCCTACAAATAATACAAAAAGGCTTTTGGACACACTAAACTTAAGAAAAGAGTATTAAAAATACCGTGAAACCACGGTATATCAGTGAGTCGAGAAAGCATATCCTTGCAGAAGCCCATAACTCCAGGTAATCTATTCATCCAGGTGCCACTAAGATGTACCGCGATCTGCGGGAAGTCTATTGGTGGAATTCCATGAAAAGGGACATAGCAGATTTTGTGAGTAAGTGCCCCAATTGCCAGCAAGTCAATGTAGAACATCAGAAATCAAGAGGTATGACTCAAGAGATTGATAATCCTACTTGGAAGTGGTAAGTGATCAATATGGATTTCATCACAAGGCTACCTCGTACTCGCAGACAACATGACTCAATTTGAGTGATAGTTGATAGGATGACTAAGGCTTCTCGCTTTTTAGCGGTCAAGACACAGATTCGGGAGAAACTATGCCAAGCTTTACATTAATGAAATTTTGAGGTTGCATGGAGTTCCTTTGTCTATCATCTCAGATAGAGGACCTCGGTTTACCTCTCATTTGTGGAAGTTATTTCAGAAGGGTCTTGGTACTCAAGTTAACCTTAGCACAGCATTTCATCCACAGACGGATAGACATGTAAAGCGTACCATTCAGACCCTAGAGGATAAGTTGAGAGCTTGAGTAATCGATTTCAAGGGTAGTTGGGATGATCAACTTCCTCTGATTGAGTTCGCCTACAACAATAGCTACCATCCCAGCATTCAAGTGACCCCGTATGAGGCTTTGTATGGGCGTATATGTAGACCTCCCGTTGGTTGGTCTGAAGCAGGTGAAGCAGCTTTGAGAGGGACAGATTCAGTCCTTTATGCTATGGATAAAGTGAAACTCATTAGAGATAGACTGAGGACATCCCAAAGTCGTCAGAAATCTTATGCAGAGGTAAGGAGAAGAGAACTAGAGTTCCAAGACCTATGAAAGGAGTGATGACATTTGGCAAGAAAGAGAAACTCAGTCCTAGATATGTAGGCCCTTACAAGATCTTGAAAAGGATTGGCAAGGTGGCATATGAGTTAGATTTGCCAGCAGACCTAGCAGCGGTACATCCAGTCTTCCACATCTCACTCTTGAAGAAGTGTATGGGTGACCTTGCCTCTGTAGTGTCATTAGAGAGTGTGGCGGTGAAAGATAGTCTTTCTTATGAGAATGTACCAATTGAGATTCTTGACCGTCAGTTAGAAGGTTGAGAAATAAAGAAGTCGCTTCAGTCAAGGTTTTGTGGAGGAGTCAGTCCGTAGAGGGAGCTACTTGGGAAGCAGAAGCAGCCATGAAAGTCAAGTATCCTCACCTCTTTCCTTCCGATTCCACTCCAGCTTGAGGTAATAGTTCCTCTTTAGTTTTCTAGTCATTCATGCATGAATTCAGTCTTAGAATCATGTTCCCTCAGTTTGTACTTACATTTTCAGTGTATTTGCATGTTCTCGGAACTCAGTTTAGTCAGAAAGTCAGTTCTCAGTGTTTAGTAGTAGGGTTTGCAGCTCTCTCCCCATACCCAAAACAGACTAAACACCAGTTTTTAGAAAATCTACAGGTGCAATCGACAGTGGACATCGATGGACCGTAGCCTGACCCACGGTCCGTCCTGCACATCCGTCGATGGAGTCAGAAACCTCCAAAATCTCAGCCCAGGAAAATTTGACTAAGTATCGAACAACGTACGGACTTACGGTCCGTAGTCTACGTCCGTCAATCAACACCCTCATTTACCCATTCTTTGACAATAACCACTATTGACCACCATGGTTCGTAGATGGACCTACGGACTAAAGGTCTGACTGTTGGTGGAAATTAGCAGTTAGGGGGGAAATGCAGTTGGTTCAACTTCAAATGATCATAACTCTTAACAAAAATTGAATTAGGTGTCCCTTGACCTACCAACAGATAGATAATTGAATTATCTTTCCATATCCACCAACCTTCTGAAAATCAGACGTCCGAGTAAAAAGTTATGCCTGTTGTAGTAAAGGTCTATCGAACAGAACCAACCTACACACCCAAATGACGGACCGTCTATTGAACGACGGCCCATCAGTCGAGGTCGTCGTTTGGTCCGACAGAAATTAACTCGTGGGTCTTTTGGTCTTTTCTCACTTTGTTTAAACATTATGATACGTCGTTTTGACCCTAAATCATCAGATTTTATTCAGTTTAAGCCTAGAAACATAACTAAAACTTATCTAAGTCAAATCATTTAATCAAATCTTAGAAAATTAGAAGCAAGAAAGGAGAAAAAGGTCAAGAACCCTAGTTCAAGAACACAACAAGCTTCCAGCAGTTCAAGCCCCGAAATCTAAGTGTTTCCCGTGAATTTCATCACCAGGTATGTGGGATTTCACTAGTGGGTTTTTTTCACCCATTAGGTCCCTAGTTTTCAGTCAGTTCTTGATTCTCTTATCATGATTAAACCTAGGGTTCCTAGAATTACAGTAGAACTTCATGATTTAGTTAAAATATATGTTCCAAATCAGATTATCATATTATTACTCAGATTATTGAATGTCATAACCTAGCTTTGTATTTCTTTAGTTCTTGAATTACATGTGCTAGGTCAGATATTTCAGCTATTCAATTATACAAGCCTCAGTTTTTCATGCATCATTATCAGATTAAATATTGTATTCTCAGTTTGCATGTTCAGTTTTGAGCTATCCAGTAATTACAGAATATTCAAACATAATCAGTTAACTACATAAATCAATGGGAGTAACACAATACCAAGTTTGACTAGGGTTCGGCGTACCCAATTAGTCCCATAACTCCTAGCCAAGTAGGTTGTAAGTCCCCTCTGTGGCAATTAGTTTAGTGATCACACCAGCATTCCTTTATACCTTTTACAGGGTATATTGGGTCCTCTCGATGGGGCGTATACATCGGACTCCACATTTAGCTCATGTGGTTTTATTATCGGTTATTAGTAACTCCTACTATTCAGTCAAACTCTCTTGAATTGACCATTTATCAGTATACTCAGTATTCAGTTTCAACATGTTATAAATTGGTCATTGCATTCAGTTAGCTTAGAAATTTAGTATATCCTGTTCAGATGATTATACTTGTTTTTGTGCTTGTTCAGTAATGATTTATTTCAGCTTTATTCTATCCTACATGATCAGTACCTTTCAAGTACTGACGCATACATGCGCTACATCTTCTCGTGATATAGGTTCACGTTCTGAGCATCTAGATCACACATAGATCGATTCTGGATCTCTAGTTCAGCATACTCAGTGGTGAGTCATCATCCTCCGAGGACAATAGTCATGAGTTCTTTTCAGTATTTTAGTCATTTAGATTCATTTTTTGCTAGAATTAGCTGGGGCTTGTCTCAATACTTCTAGTCCATTTTAGAGGCTATTTTCAGACAAAGTTTGTTTCAGCTTAGTAGTGAGTTAATATTTTCTTTGTATTAAACTTGTCAGTTTTAGCATATGGGTATTATCCCATCTTTTCATTTAAAGTATGATTTAGCTTCCACAACAGTTTATATTCTTTATTATGCTCATCATCATGGCAGCAGGGTTAGCTTGGGATCGCTTGTGATCCTAGGTCCTGTGTTCGCGTCTAGGAAGTAGTCTTGGGGCGTGACAATTAAGGTGTACTTGCACTTTTTAGATTTTAATTTCCTATGGAACCACATATGCTCTCTATTTTTTAGGTTAGGTATATATGTAGATTAATGTAAGTGGATGACTTTAATTTTAGCCATTATTCAATAGCTAGTAAATTTGGCCGCGCTACGCGCGATTTTTAAATATTTCAGATTTTATTTGAATTTTTTCAACGGAATTTCACTTTATTTGATAATATTTACTATTAAAATTTTATTGTGTTTCTATGAATTTGCAAAACATTATTTCCTTTAATTCATCATTGAGAAATTTTAAATACGCGCTAGGCCCAGAATAGTGCCACGTAGGTTGAAAATGGATAAAAAATTATATATAAAATAAGTTCGGGGAGATAGGACCTTAGTATAGTATAAGTGTATCTATGAAATTTCGGACATAGGTTGGGGGATTTTCCTTATTATTTCTCACACCTATTATTTGACTTTATTTCTATAAAGGTTTTCGAGTATTCACATTCGTAATTATTTTTCATATTTTTTTGTGTTTTCTCCTATTTTAAAAGATCATGAACATTGTACCATGAAACATAAAAAAGGTGAATGTCACGCCTTGCAAAAAAGAAAATATATTCTTTAAGTTTTACAATATAAATAGAAAGAACAAATGGGCATTTTATCTTTAATTGTATCAAATAGATTTCAGATTTATTTAATTTCTTATATGTTTGCTTGTTTAACGGTTTATTTTTCTCAGATTTATACACTTTTAATATAATGTGTGTTTCACTAAAACAATCTAAAATAATTTCGTTTACAACAATCTATTTGAAGCTAGTGGTTCATTTTTCATAATTATCAAAAAAAGGTAGTTACATGGAGTAATTTGTAATAATGTAATTTGAGGTATGGCAAAATATACTTTTAGATTATTTTCATGGTTTTGATGTACAAATAAATACAAGGAAATAAGAAATTTTGCAAATGTTTTCGCAAGCAATTTCAAAATAGAGTTCTCACAAGTCCATTACGATTTTCCTCCATCTCTCGTATTATTTTTTCCACTTATGTGTCATATAAAAAAAAGATAAGCATGAAATCACTTATTGATTTGCAAAAGGATAATCCTAAATGAATGAAGTTAATCTTACTTAGTTGATAAATCTTCTCTTTTTATATATGGCATCGCGGGTAGCATTATATTTTCATATAATATGTTGTGAATAAATAATTAGAAAAATAATAATTTACAATAAATTGATTATATAAATAAAATCAATAATGAAAATTTAATAAGTTTGTGTTCTTAATATATCACATATTCGTGCGATCTGCAGTAAAAAATTTAAAAGACAATTACAGTTTTTTCATTTATTCACGAAGAACTAATAATTCATAAACATTATCAAGAATCAACGATGAAAAGTTACTATATAACTTTTTAGAAATATTTTGTGATGAAAAATTAAATAGTAAATTTGTTTGGTAAAATTTGAATATAAGCCAAAAGCATGGTAAGAGAACTACTTGCTCTTGTTCATGTTTCAACTCCTCCGGAAAATCAATAAAGAGATAATTTATTATAAAACCACTAATAATTCATAAACATTATCAACAATCAACGATGAAAAGTCACTATATAATTTGTAGAAATATTTGTGATGAAAAATTAGATGATAAATTTGTTTGGTAAAATTTGAAGATCAACCAAAAACATTATAAGAGAATTACTTGCACTTGTTCATGTTTCAACTCATATGTTAAATCAACAAAAAGATAATTTGTTGTCAAAACTACAAACAGTAAACATATAATTAGAATATTATTTTCATAAGATATATAAATCAAAATTCATTGTTTGAGGTTAATAAAAATGAAGATAAAAATAAGATATTGCAATGCTAAATAAAAAGAGATTAAAGGAAGAGATATAAAATGACCAAATTGAAGTAATGATAAAATAGTACAGAAAGGAAAATAGAAGAATTGTGGTAGAATTCTGAAATCTTTACATTATATACTCTGCGTCCGTATTATTTTTCATTGTTTCTATTTTTAGAGTCAAACTATAAAAATTTTGACCAACATTTTAAGATATATTTTTTCATCATATTAATTTGCAAAAAATTTGTAATTTATAGTACTTTTCATGTACTTTTAGAATATCTAATTTTTTTGTTTAAAATATCAAATTAATGTGATCCAATTTACATTTGAAAATTAGTCAAATTGACTTTCGATAAGTATGACAAATAATTCCGAACGGAGGGAGTTGTGAAATTGTAAAATATTGAATTATATTTTCATTAAGGTTACCATTAAATGAGTATTTTTTTATTGAAATTATATAACCACTTTTTTTTTTGGAATTAACCACGTTAATTATGGAAAAGTAAATGTTAAATATAGGGAATAGCCTTTTGGAATTCTGTATTTTAGGGATGTATAACTAATCATTAATAATTTATAATTAATAATTAATATTCCCACTGTCGTTATTTACTTGTTCACTTTTTCATTTTATAATTGTCTCTAATTACTTATCCATTTTGAAAAATCAAGAAATGACAAAAGAAAAGTTCATATTATACCCTCAATTAATTACTTTGAAAAAGGCATTACTTTTTGAAATAATTAATTTTATAATTCATCCACTTCATAATTAATAGAGGTAAAATAGTAAATTCATTGTCTCGATAATTATTTTCTTAATAGACGTGTTAATTTAAAAGTGAACAAATAAATAATGATGGAGAGAATATTTAACAATAGTTAATAATTTAAAAATAAAGAAAAATATCTAAAATTTAAGAAAATAAATAAATAAAATTTTTAGTCATTTAGGCATGTCACGGAATGAATATCCTCCTTTATATTCATCCTCCTTTATATATAAAGAGAGAAATTTATTTATTTCATTCCTCAATTATGAGCTAACACAACTCCATTTTACAATCAGTAAATAGATGTTACATTGAGGGCTTACCTGAGATACAAAATTGTTGCCTAACATATGGTCTGTAATTAAGTTTTACGGCTTGTAGGTTGTCACGACCCAACCCGATGGGCCGTGACTAGTGCCCGTTTTGGACACTCACATACAAACCTGCTAAGTATAACCAACTGAAATTAAGACAATATGGAATTTAATCAAATCAAGACAACCCCAACACCATATATATATATAAAGTGGACCTGTCTCATAAGGAGTCATAACCATTCAACCGTAACAACACACGCGAGCCGACAAGGCCGCCACTATCCAAAGCATAATAGCATACGCAAGCCGACAAGGCTGCCACTACACAATACACAATGATTTACGCAGCCGACAAGGCTGCCCCTGTACAAGCGGACATCCCAAACAAACCATGTCCAGACCATTATCCAAAACATATATATGCAACCCACATAATGTATACAGACCTCTAAGAGTATAGTAGTGAAACTCGACGGGACAGGGCCCCGCCTTACCCATAGACAAGCAAACGACTATACAAAAAGTTATGTACCAAAACGACTGGGCTCCGGAATAGTGGAGCTCTCCCAATCAGCAGAGTAGATATCCTAGGCGGGAGGATCACCGAACTGTGCGTCTACACCTGCTGGCATGAAACGCAGCCCCCCGAGGAAAGGGGGTCAGTACGGACAATGTACTGAGTATGTAAAGCATAAGGTAAAGATGACACGATACCAACATGATAAGTCGAAACAAGATATCGCTACACATGTACCTTTTAAGTGAAAATCATGCATATCTTTAACATATAAGGTGTCCAGCTTCCCTAGTAAGGGACTCGGCAAAATAATCATCATATATATACATCATACGTACCCGGCCCTCTAGTGAGGGAATCGGTGAAATAGTCATCACATCATCCCGTCATCATCATTATAACCATCCTTATCACCAATCATATATATAATATACATACCCGGCCCTCTAGGAGGGACTCGGTGACATATGCAAAAAACTCCGCACGAACATTACCCGGCCCGGGACTCTGTGAAATGATAAATGACTCTATGCACGAGCAGAATATTATGAGCAACCATATGCAATTAAAATCATTTCTTATAACTCAATAGAACAATCAACGTGAACCAGCAAGGAGTATTACCAAAGATTAA
>NC_028646.1:65069032-65072599 GCF_001406875.1 Solanum pennellii
TGCTCAAGCTATTAATCTATAACAAGCAACAATCGTGCCGCAATTAGATAAACGTCGCGCTTTACTACCTATTGTAAGCTAGCTAACAATCTAACAAAAATCCGGCAGCACTTCCCCTATTTTCCTTACTTCGTCCCAATCCGACAACAACCCAAATTATCCACAGCAATACCAATAACACATATAACCCAACGAATCATATTAAACAGCCCTCCCCCAAAACAGTTCCGTCTCGGCAACCATAGTAACGAAGCAACGACACATCGAGCGATAACTCGTTTTACAATTCGCAACACATCTACCTTATCGTATTCATCCTTTGGAGTATATACCCATAATCACATTAACATATACATAACACCAAAACAGAATTTCCCGCAGTTTGCTTTAATCAAAACAGCCAAACACTAACACGACACCACTAATAATCCGATTATGATTTCCGTTCATACTTAGCACGTTCAATAACTAAAACAAATTTCCTAAGTTACTGGTCACGCCCCCTCTTAACATTAATGGCTAATTAACAAAGGCATTCTAAGGAATTAACACACCAAGCAAAGAGATAACTAACCAAATTCTTTGCAGCTGCTGGCCAAGAGTTGCATGGTTGGTTTTCTCCATTTCCATGGTTGCCTAAGCCAAGTGGTAAAAAACATGATATGCTTGCAATGCATTTCACAACCTCATTTATAATATGAAGTGGAGGCAGCCCCCCTCTACACGTGCCCCACTAAGGCCAGCTCCCAATCTGATTCCTTTTAATTTGCCTTGAGTGGTGGGGCCCACTAGATTAATTTAATCCTAATCAGCCACTAATTAATCCCTCACTTAAAGTTAATGGCACTTACATTAGCCAAATCATACTTAATATCACATTTGGAATTAACATCCTTGCCTAATATTTCTTTAATCACTTGGAACTTAAAATAAAATCTCATTCCCCGGACTTACATCTACTAGTTCATGACGCGCACTACGTATAAAAATACGTGGCATAACATCCTTCCCCCCTTAGGAACATTCGTCCTCGAATGTTAAGTTAGAGTCTTACAAAAAAAATACAGCGAGGTCTCTCTAACAGATATACCTATCAACCTGCATTCCGTAACTTACAGATGCCTCACAAAGTCATAACTTACTACATAATCTCGTTTATTAATCAATATAGTCAAGCTAGGAATTGAATTACCTGCAGGTACGGGGAACAAGTAAGGATACTTATTCTTCATTTCGTCTTCCGCTTCCCAAGTCATCTCCTCCCTATTATTATTTTGCCACAACACTTTGACGGAAGCCACATCCTTAGTACGTAACCTTCTAATCTGTCGATCAAGTATAGCTACGGGTTTCTCCTCATATGACAACTCCTCTGTTACCTGAACATCATCTACAGGGAATACTCTAGAAGGATCACCAATACATTTACGTAGCATCGATACATGGAAGACTGGATGTACCGCCTCCAAATCAGATGGTAGATCCAACTCATAGGCAACCTTGCCTATCCTACGAACAATCTGATAAGGCCCAATGTATCTCGGACTGAGCTTCCCCTTCCTGCCGAATCTCATCAGACCCTTCATGGGTGATACCTTCAGGAATACCCAGTCACCAATCTGAAACTCCAAATCTCGACGTCGATTATGTGCATATGACTTGTGTCGACTCTGGGCTGCTAATAATCTTTCTTGAATAAGCTTCACCTTGTCAACAGCTTGTTGAATCACATCCGGACCTATTAACTTAGTCTCGCCAACATCAAACCAACCAATGGGTGATCTGCACTTCCTCCCATATAAGGCCTCGTACGGTGCCATCTGGATACTAGAATGGTAGCTATTGTTATAGGCAAACTCAATGAGCGGCAAGTGGTCATCCCAACTACCTTTGAAGTCAATAATACAGGCCCGCAACATATCTTCTAGTGTCTGAATAGTACGCTCAGCCTGCCCATCAGTCTGAGGGTGAAATGCTGTGCTAAGGTTCACCTGTGTCCCCAATCCCTTCTGAAACGATCTCCAAAAGTTGGCTGTAAATTGAGCTCCTCTGTCTGATATAATGGACGTGGGAACCCCATGAAGTCTCACTATCTCCCTGACATATAACCTCGCATAATCTTCAGCCGAATAAGTAGTCCTGACTGGAAGAAAATGGGCCGATTTCGTCAGCCTATCTACAATAACCCATATAGAGTCATACTTCCGTTGAGTGCGAGGTAAGCCTGTAATGAAGTCCATATTAATCATCTCCCATTTCCAAGTCGGGATCTCTATCTCCTGTAATAATCCACCAGGCTTTTGATGTTCGATCTTGACTTGTTGACAATTCGGGCACTGAGCAACAAACTCCGCTATGTCCTTTTTCATGCCATCCCACCAATATAAGCATCTGAGGTCATGATACATTTTTGTTGACCCTGGGTGAATAGAATAACGGGCAGAGTGTGCCTCTCCCATAACCTGCCGTCGTAGCCCCGCAGTATCGGGTACACACAATCTGCCTTCATATCGTAACACTCCGTCAGGTGTAACCTTAAATGGGGTCTTTTCCTTTTGAAGAGCTGCATCTCTATACTGTGCCAGAATAGGGTCCTTGTATTGGTGTCTCTTTACCTCATCTATGATTGAGGACTCAGCAACCTCTCGAATAGAAACCCCACTATCTTCCGAATTAGCTAGACGGACTCCAAGGCTGGATAGCCGCTGAATCTCCCGAACCATATCCCTCCTTTCTGGTTGTACATCTGTCAAGCTACCCATGGACTTACGGCTAAGAGAATCTGCTACAACATTCGCTTTCCCTGGATGATATAAAATATCAACATCATAATCCTTTAGCAACTCTAACCACCGCCTCTGTCGTAAGTTCAGCTCCTTCTGTTTAAAGATATATTGGAGACTCTTATGATCTGTATAGATGTCCACATGGACACCATATAAATAATGTCTCCATATCTTCAAGGCATGAACCACGACCGCTAACTCCAGATCGTGAGTAGGATAGTTCTTTTCATGCTTCCTAAGCTGTCGGGAGGCATAGGCTATAACTTTGCCATGCTGCATCAATACACATCCTAGCCCAACACCCGAAGCATCACAATAAATAACATAGCCGTCTGGTCCCTCCGGAAAAGTTAGGACTGGAGCTGTAGTCAATTTGTCTTTCAATAGCTGGAAACTTCGCTCACAAGCATCAGTCCACTGGAACTTAGCTGCCTTTTGAGTTAGCCTTGTCAAAGGCGCTGAAATTGAGGCAAACTTTTTCTACGAATCTCCTGTAATATCCTTCTAACCCCAGAAAGCTGCGTACCTCAGTAGCTGTCGTAGGTCTGGGCCAAGTCTTTACCGCCTCAATCTTCTGCGTGTCTACCCGAATACCATCAGCTCCAATAATATGCCCCAAGAATGCCACTGAACTCAACAAGAACTCGCACTTAGAAAACTTAGCAAACAACTTCTGGTGCTGAAGCACCCTAAGTACCGTCCTTAAATGGTCTGCATGCTCCTCTTCTGAACGTGAATAGACCAGAATATCGTCTATAAATACAATAACAAACATATCAAG
>NC_028646.1:65074015-65075291 GCF_001406875.1 Solanum pennellii
CTCAATTGCTCTTTCAATTCTTTCAACTCAGCAGGTGCCATTCTATAAGGAGGTATAGATATAGGCTGGGTATCTGGCAGTACATCTATAGTAAACTCTATCTCTTGTTCTGGAGGAAGTCCTGGAAGTTCCTCTGTGAATACATCGGGAAATTCATTAACTACCGGGACTGATTACAGAGTCGGTGCCTCTGCCTTTATGTCATGCACCCGAACCAGATGATAAGTATAGCCTTTTCTAACCATCTTCGTGGCCTTAAGGTATGAAATGAACTTACCTTTCGGCGATACTGTACTCCCCTTCCACTCTATAATCGGTTCCTATGGAAATTGAAATCGAACTATCTTTCCTCTGCAATCAACATTAGCATAACAAGCAGCCAACCAATCCATGCCCATGATAATATCAAACTCAATCATATTTAACTCTATTAGATCTGCTACGGTACGACGACTATATATAACCACTGAACAATTCTTATATACTCGCGTAGCTATGACAGAATCTCCTACAGGTGTAGCTACCTCAAATGGTTCTATCAACTCAGACTCTATTCCGATCCTACTAGCAACGAAGGGAGATATAAATGATAAGGTGGAACCTCGGTTTATCAATGCATACACACTTCGGGAGAATAGTGATAATATACCTGTGATCACATTAGGTGACGCCTCCTGATCCTGCCTACTAGTCAAAGCATATATATGGTTCGAGGGACCGCTAGAACTAGAAGCTCCACCACGTCCTCTACCACGGCCTGCTGGCGCCTGAATACCCTACCGCGTAGGGCGCATAGCCACAGAAGAAGATGAACCAGCAACGGACCCAGTAGGCTGTGCCATACCACCTGCACTACCTCTAAGGTGACACTCCCTCATAGTATGACCCTGACGGCCGCACGAAAAACACGCACCTGTAGCCCAACGACATTCCCCAGGATGGGACCTACCACAGGGAGAAAACCGAGGCAAAGGTGGCCTCGACTGGCTCAAACCCCTGCCCATATGTGACCCTGACGCCCTAGAGCTCTGACCAGCTTCCGAATATCCCGTACGATCGAACCCTCTACCCATGGAACGTGGGGGTGCACTCTGTGCTGGCTGGGAAGAAAATCTAACATGCTGCTGAGACTGCCCGCCTCGAAACTCGTCAGGATAACCTGCTGATTTAGCCCTCTTATGCTGGCCTCTATTATAATCTCTATCTATCTGACGTCCCCGGTGCCGATCCTCTACCCCCTGTGCATATGCCTGCACCCGAGCAATGTCCATACCTG
>NC_028646.1:65077321-65103506 GCF_001406875.1 Solanum pennellii
AGTACCTTCTGCTACCGATTTGCCCTTCTGGGCGGCTGTCGCTTTCTTCGGAGGCATAGCTGAAAGCACAGGGATTCGTTAGAGAGGGATTATCCTGTTAATATAGCTCTATCGCACGATCTAGAATAAGAAGAAAGGATGACATCCTAAATGTCCTGTAGCTTCTTGTTTATAGATGTGGTGCACAACACACCGATAAACAAGACTCTACTAGACACAGTCTGTAGAAACTTCCGAGGAAGAACCGCTCTGATACCACTCTCTGTCACGACCCAACCCGATGGGCCGTGACTAGTTCCCGTTTTGGACACTCACATACAAACCTGCTAAGTATAACCAACTGAAACTAAGACAATATGGAATTTAATCAAATCAAGACAACCCCAACGCCATATATATATAAAGTGGACCTGTCTCATAAGGAGTCATAACCATTCAACCGTAACAACACACGCGAGCCGACAAGGCCGCCACTATCCAAAGCATAATAGCATACGCAAGCCGACAAGGCTGCCACTACACAATACACAATGATGTACGCAGCCGACAAGGCTGCCCCTGTACAAGCGGACATCCCAAATAAACCATGTCCAGACCATTATCCAAAACATATATATGCAACCCACATAATGTCTACAGACCTCTAAGAGTATAGTAGTGAAACTCGATGGGACAGGGCCCCGCCATACCCATAGACAAGCAAAAGACTACACAAAAAGTTATGTACCAAAACGACTGGGCTCCGGAACAGTGGAGATCTCCCAATCAGCAGAGTAAATATCCTAGGCGGGAGGATCACCGAACTGTGCGTCTACACCTGCGGGCATGAAACGCAGCCCCCTGAGGAAAGGGGGTCAGTACGGACAATGTGCTGAGTATGTAATGCATAAGGTAAAGATGACACGATACCAACATGATAAGTCGAAACAAGATATCGGTACACATGTACCTTTTAAGTGAAAATCATGCATATCTTTAACATATAAGGTGCCCAGCTTCTCTAGTAAGGGACTCGGCAAAATAATCATCATATATATATATCATACGTACCCGGCCCTCTAGTGAGGGACTCGCTGAAATAGTCATCACATCATCTCCGTCATCATCACCATCATAACCATCCTTATCACCAATCATATATATAATATACATACCCGGCCCTCTAGTGAGGGACTCGGTGACATATGCAAGAAACTCCGCACGAACATTACCCGGCCCGGGACTCTGTGAAATGATAAATGACTCTATGCACGAGCAGAATATTATGAGCAACCATATGCAATTAAAATCATTTCTTATAACTCAATAGAACAATCAACGTGAACCAGCAAGGAGTATTACCAAAGATTAACGTTTTATCAAGATTATGAACCTTTAATACGATATGGAAACGTAAAATCTCAATGACTCTAAGAAGCACTACCATAGATATGAGAAATCACCATATCCTTAGACATAGCCGATATATAGAGGAATAGTTGTGGAAACAAGAATATACGTCACCTAGACGCTCTAGAAGTAAGTATCAAACCTGTTTGTTATTCCCTCATTTTTAAAAGTCATGCCAAACAAAGAAAGAAAGGATAGCGTTACATACCGTATAGTCGAGCCGCACGTCCAATATTTACTGCTCAAGCTATTAATCTATAACAAGCAATAATCGTGCCGCAATTAGATAAACGTCGCGCTTTACTACTTATTGTAAGCTAGCTAACAATCTAACGAAAATCCGGCAGTACTTCCCCTATTTTCCTTACTTCGTCCCAATCCGACAACAACCCAAATTATCCACAGCAATACCAATAACACATATAACCCAACGAATCATATTAAACAGCCCCCCCCCAAAACACTTCCGTCTCGGCAACCATAGTAACGAAGCAACGACACACCGAGCGATAACTCGTTTTACAATTCGCAACACATCTACCTTATCGTATTCATCCTTTGGAGTATATACCCATAATCACATTAACATATACATAACACCAAAACAGAATTTCCCGCAGTTTGCTTTAATCAAAACAGCCCAAACACTAACACGACACCACTAATAATCCGATTATGGTTTCCGTTCATACTTAGCACATTCAATAACTAAAACAAATTTCCTAAGCTACTGGTCACGCCCCCTTCTTAACATTAATGGCTAATTAACAAAGGCATTCTAAGGAATTAACACACCAAGCAAAGAGATTACTAACCAAATTCTTTGCAGCTGCTGGCCAAGAGTTGCATGGTTGGTTTTCTCCATTTCCATGGCTGCCTAAGCCAAGTGGTGAAAAAGATGGTATGCTTGCAATGCATTTCACCACATCATTTATAATATGAAGTAGAGGCAGCCCCCCTCTACACGTGCCCCACTAAGGCCAGCTTCCAATCTGATTCCTTTTAATTTGCCTTGAGTGGTGGGGCCTACTAGATTAATTTAATCCTAATCAGCCACTAATTAATCCCTCACTTAAAGTTAATGGCACTTACATTAGCCAAATCATACTTAATATCACATTTGGGATTAACACCCTTGCCTAATATTTCTTTAATCACTTGGAACTTAAAATAAAATCTCATTCCCCGGACTTACATCTACTAGTTCATGACGCACACTACGTATAAAAATACGAGGCATAACATAGGTGACCTATAACACTAAAATTTCTAATTATTTTTTTGTTCAACTCCTTATTTTACACTCCTTTGCCCTTTTCTTCCTTTTTGGCAGATTTTGAGATTGTTTTAACTCATGAACTTACACCTTAGTTTAGATATTAATAAACTTTTGATTTCAAAATATTATTATGATTTTATTTTTTTAAGTTTATCTCTGGAGTTCAGTCGTCATACAAAATATTATTACTTGTAGGATACCTATCACACTAAACTTTCTAATTAATTTTTTGTTCAACTCCCTATTTTACACTCCTTTGCCCTTTTCTTCCTTTTTGGCAGATTTTAAGATTGTTTAACTCATGAACTTACACCTTAGTTTAGATATTAATAAACTTTTGATTTCAAAATATTATTATGATTTTATTTTTTTAAGTTTATCTCTGGAGTTCAGTCGTCATACAAAATATTATTATTACGATGTTCCAATTCAAAAGATGATTTCATTATAAATTTGTACACTTAGGCACAATTAAGGTAAGAAAAATTTCTAAATATTGAATATATTTGTTTAAAATAGACAGTTCCGTTTTTCATAAATAACTTTTCTATTACACGGAGAATCCTCTAAACCCTTTTTTTCAAAATTGTATTCATGACATTTTCCAAATATATATTAATTATGCAAAATCTTAATCAAAATTGAATTCAAATACCTGTTACAAGACTCTTTTTAAAATATTGTGTTTTTTAATTTGCACCGCACCGCAACAACGTAACGTATCTAATTGAGGACAAGAAAGGATAAAATATAAACTAACCTTATGAAATAAGATTATTTCATATTACTTCATATGCAAATTTTCAATGAGAAAATTTAATACAGAGTTAACTAGAATACTAAAATCTAGCTAAAGAATTTGAATAGATATTCTAATATCGAAATATTGTTGCGTGAATTTAAAAAATTGATATAATAATATTTAAATAATTTTAACTTGTTGTCCTGCTTGAAATTTTATGAAGGCACCAAAAAGTAATTGTAATCCTTTTTTTTTTAAACAAACAATCATAGAGTTTGTATAATGTAGAAGGTTAAAACGTTCGAGAGAATTTGAAATATTCAATAACAAGAGTATAAAATAGTGAAGGGAGATCAAAAACGATTAATATAGAACAATCACGTAAATTTGTGTCAATCATTAAGATATAAATAAATAAATAAAATAAATAGCGGAAAGAATTCTACAATTACCTAAATAGTATATTATATTTGTCAATTATTATAACATCCCACATTGATAAGGTAAAAAAATTATTATATATGCTATCCATAAATTTCTTTCCAAATTTAAAAATACATGAATAATTTAATTATAAGCATATATAAAATAAACATATGTAGAAAAAATGAAATCCCGAAAAAATTGACAACCCCATATTACTATTTTAGTGGTCTTATAATTAAGTCGATCATCTTTGAAAGGATGCAACAACAATAGTTTGCGTACTCAAAATTCTAGTGTTTGGCATAAATTCTTAATATATTTTACAAATTATATAATTTGAGTGAAGTTTTTGCTTCCAATTTTTTTCAAAAATATTTTATTATTTCAAAAAATATGATTTACGCTCAGAAGTTTTATAAATTATTTAAAAAATCCATAAATTTATATCATCATTTTATAATATGTTGGTGTAATATATCACAAACACAATAAATTACAGTTGAAATAAAATGAACAAAAATATATAAATAAATATTTAAGCTGAGGCATGGATATCTCGCTATCTTTAAGGAGATTCGAGCCACTGCGGCAGATAGGGGAGGAACCACCTTCATTAAAGGGGGTTCATCCGAACCCCTTTCGATACTATGTATACATGGTTAAAATAATATTGTATGTATATATAGTTGATGTCGAACCCCCTTCGGCTACTCCGTGTGTCCATGTCCACGAATTTTGAACCCCCTTATTGAAAATTCTGGCTCCACCACTGGCGGCAGATTCTACACTGATCTAGCAGTAATACTCTTGACTTGTTCCCTCCAGGATACAAAAGTCCAACAACATGTACAATGCAAGCAACTCCGAATTAGTTGATGAGTCCATACTCCACAAAAAGAAAATCTTCCTTCAACATATAATACTCTCTTTTGTATATAGTGAATATAATTGAAGACTTAAAATATTATTCTTTGTCTCAACTCTCTCTTTCACTACTAGACTAATCTCAATATAAACATAATAAGATTCTACTTATCTTTTTCACTAGGGGTGGGCATAAACACCGAACCGAACCGAAATTTTTCAAAATTTCGATGTTCGGTTTACTTTTTTATATTTTTTGATATTTCGGTTCGGTTTTCGGTACGTATTATTTTGGTTTTCAGTATTTCGGTTTAAACCGAAATATTATACTATAATTTATATTATATTAATTAATAATTATTAATATTAAATAATTTTAAAGAAAAACCCTATGGCCTATTGCCCTATTCCTCTCTCTTTCATCTTTCTCTGACTTTCTCTTGGTCTTTCATCTTCCTCTTGGCTCTTTCATCTTCCTCTTCTTCCTCTTCTCCTCTTCCGCCAGCCAGAAGCAGCAGCCGCAGCTGCGCCGTCCGCCAGAAGCAGCAGCAGCAGCCGCGCCGTCTGCCATCAAGCAGCCAACAGCCGCGCCGTCTGCCATCAAGCAGCCAGCAGCCGTGTCATCCGCCATCAAGCAGCCAGCAGCCGCGTCGTCTGCCATCAAGCAGCCAACAGCCGCACCGTCTCAGCCAGTCAGGTTTGGTTTTTGTTATTTTTTTTTGTTCTTGACTTCTTTCGTTTTTTTTTCTTTCTGATTTTGTTTTTGTTACTAGTTATTGTGAATTTATTGTGATTTTTTTTTATATATAGATGGCTGAACAAAAATAACTAAATATGGGTGTAGCTGATCAAAGTCGAATAAGTATGGCTGATTCTACGGATAATACACCTAGTAATAGCAATGATCCGTCAATTGGCACAGAAGTAACAAAAAAAAGAAAAGAAATGGATCCTAGATCTCCTGTTTGGCAACACTTTGAAAAGGTTTTTGAAAATGGTGTATTAGTTAAAGCAAAGTGCTTACATTGTAAACAATACTATGCTGCCAATACAACAAGAAATGGAACAAGTGGACTAAAACAACATTTGACATATCGGTGTAAAGTGTATAAACCTCCGACTGTTGCACTCGGTATTCAAAAATTATTAAATATTCAAAATAACAATTTAGAGACTTAGAAATTTGAGCAAGAGGTATGTAGGAGAGCTTTAGTTGAGATGATTATTTTGGATGAACTACCTTTTAGTTTTGTTGAAAAAGAAGGCTTTAAGAAGTTTATGAGTAAAGTCCAGCCTTTGTTTCATATTCCTTCTCGTAGAACCATAACAAGGGATTGTTATGAAGTTTATGGTGAATTGAGAATAAATTTGAAACAATCTTTAAGTGAAATACAACCAAGAATTTGTCTCACAACAGACACATGGACTTCAGTGCAAAGAATCAATTATATGTGTTTGACTGCTCACTTTATTAATAGGGATTGGGTGCTTCATAAAAGAATATTGAATTTTTGTCCTATTATGTCACGACCCAAAACGAGTCGTGAGTGGCACCCACACTTAACCTACTAGGTGAGCGAACCAACAAATATAAACCCCATCATTTACCAATAGTTCAACTATGAATACNATCGAAACAAAAAACCGAACTGAATTAATAAAAATCAAAACGAGTTAACAAAAACCGAACTGAACCGAAATATTTCGGTTCGGTATTCGGTACACAATTTACAAAAACCGAAAAAGAAATCGAAACCGAACCGAAATATCGAATGCCCACCCCTATTTTTCACTCTATATTTCTTGTACTTCTCTTGTTTTTCTTCTTCTATACCAACACAAACGAAGACCACGATACTTATAGTTGTTGAATTCTTCCTTGCAATGAACAGGAAGATCGTGGGTTGTAAATTTGCCACATGAATTGCTCAAATATTATATAAGTTACAAGACATAAATATAGAATAATGGATGAAATGAAAAGTTGGTGGTACATAAGTTACTAAAACTAATGACCACTTTTTTCAACAATTGATGAGAGTAAAGAGCACAAATGTAATGTCCATCAAGTAGACATAACATGACATATAATACATTTTTATTAATATTAAAATGTCACACCAACATAATGAACATGTTCCATAAAAAATGACCTTATAATATAATTGATAACAATAAACAATAACAAAATAAAAATATGAGTAAGACAATACATTAATTGCATATTTAAACTTATCAATAATCAATATATATATATAAATGAGGATCTTCAATCCGCCTATGTGGCATGCCTCAATGATGAGAAAAATATATATTTTTTTAATTAAAAAAATGGGGCTTTTTAGATTATTTCTTTTTACACAATAATATTATGTATATATATATATATATATTGCTATTAATAAGTTACTTAATGAGCATTACACCTCCTAACCTTTTAATAATATATATAACACCTAACCTTTAATTTAATAATATAACTCCTAACCTTTCATATTCATAACCTTCAAAATATTTAATATAAAAATTATAACTCCTAAATATTACCACTATAAAAACCCACTTTGAGACATTGCATGATGATCATTTTATTTTTATTTTCCTTATTCTTCATTTTTTGTTTCTTTGATTTGTTAATTTCTTTTGTCTTCTTTGATCTGATTTTTGCAGGAGAGGGATGTATTACGAAAAATGTTATATATTTTGCATATTTTGATTTTGTGAGGTAAAATGATTTGACATGTCTAATTATCATTATCACTTTTGTTCTATTGTAATTACATATATATTTGATATTATTAGGTTGGATTGTTGATGATACAAATCATGATATTTTTATAGAAAAATAATTTGTTCATTTTCTTTTTTGCTTCTCTTAGTAGTTTTTTGAGATTTTTTTCTTATTCTTGTAGTTTCTACCGACACTGATTGTCTTTATTCACTTTGTAAATTTGAAGAATCGAATTATGTTATGTTGAAAACATGATCCTTCTTTCCTCTTCAAATCATATATAACTAAATATTTTAAATATTTTTGCTTGATTAGTTAATTATAATTTTATGTCTTTTTGTTGTTATTATTGTAATGATTGTAATTATGTTATGTTGAGAACGTGATCCTTCTTCCCCTTCAAATCATATATAACTAAATATTTTAAATATTTTTGCTTGATTAGTTAACTAATTTTATGTATGTTTGTTGGTATTATTGTAAGGATTGTTTATAATTTTCCGGTTAAACCTCCGATACAATAAGAGTTGATTGGTTCCTTATCAGATTAATTAGTTAATTGAAAAAATGCCAATATATCTTAATTCTAATTTCGTCTAACAATATCTTCCTCCTCACTAGCTATAAAATTGTTATACACATATATAATAAATATAAGTAATAAAAAAAGTAATATATCACATCTCAATATAAAGTAAATAAAATACTAAATATTAAATACAAATGTTATATAGCTAAGATTCAAATAAATCGATTCCTCTTATAATTTTGTATCTCACAATCACATAAAATGATATGGTAAAAATACATAATTTTAACGTTGCATTATTTATTATATTATTTATATATAGAAATTATTTATAGGCCAAATGTTTCACAATTTTGAGAATTTAATCAACAAAAAATTAAATATTTTTTAATTTTATTTTAGAACATCCGTACGATTACTTTTTTTTTTTGATAATTTCAAAAAAATTTCTATTCCTTTTGATCAACTTTTTAATTCTATGTCCCTTTTTAAATCTGTTTTTAATTAATTTTTCTCTTAGTAGATATCTCTCCTATAATATAAAATAAGAGAAAAAGTATACATTGTTCAAAATAATAGTAATTACTAAAAATAATGTTTATTATTAGAAGCATATTTGGAGACTTTTAATAATTTGAAATTTCTAAAATGAGGTAAAAAGAAAAAATGTCACATAATAAAATAAATCATAAAAATGGTGGAGGATTTTACTTAAACATATTTTTGTTTATTAAAAAAATATGTAACATTTTTAAAACCTTTTTCCTCTTATTTTTATATATTTATTTTTAATTTAATTTTTATCATAAACTCACACCTCTTCATCTTTCATAACCTCTATACTTAATTAATACTTATTAGTAATACCTATAACTTCCAACTTTATACTTTCATAACCTCAAAATACTTAATGTTTAAATTTGTGACATCTTAAAAGCACATCAAAAAAATATTTCTAACCAAATATATTTATGTTTAGCGTATTTGTCCTCTACTTTAATTTTGTAATGCAAAATCTATCGACAAAGACTGCTTTGTGTAATTATTTTTACTTCTAATAAGAATGATACAAAATAAGATATATAAAAGAGTAATTGATTTGTTTTTTTGCATGAAATTATAAGAGCAAGATCATTACTAAAAGTAAGTCAAAAACAATTCTTGAAAACATTAAAATGTATTTGTAGATACGCTTAGCAGGGGGAGATAATCAAAATTATTATGAAGTTATTTTTAAATTTTAAATAAAAATATGAATCATGAAAAATCTAATAAAAATTAATTAAGAGAATTCATTTAAACATTTTGCTTAAATTAATAAAAAGCTAAAGACAAGCTAACTTGATTATGTTAAGATACGATGCTAATTGTTACTGTTTTAAAATATATATATATATATAAATTAGTAAAAATACAAAAGACGAGCAAACTTCATTCTCTTAACTATGATGCTAATTGTTTGTGTTTTCTTAATAGAATTAAATAAGCAAAAAAAGAAAAAGAAAAAATGGAGACTAAAAAATAGCGTTGAAATAAATTTTAAAAAAAACTTAAAATTATAGAAGAGAATTTATCAAGGAAAAAATTAATACAAATAATCATTTCAAATATACTTATTACTTAACCATTCATCCTCCATTATAATGATTCTAAAAATTTACTTAACTTTTTCTCCTATACTTTAATTATAAAAAAATATTATTTATCGTTAATAATTATAAATATTCATATTATTTGTGAACAATTTTTTTATGTTTACTTTATTTAGAAAAAATTCAAGAGTCTAATTATAAGTTTTTAGTAGATAAGTTTTTTTTTTAATCTTAAATAAAACCTTTTATCATTCATTTATAATTGTTCATTTATTACTTATTTTATTATGCATTTTAACAATAATATATTATTTTTATGTTAATTCTATATCACTAAAAATTATTTTACCGAACTAAAATCATGTATCACCCATTTCATTCCAAAGAATCAATATATAGAGAGAACGTTATATTTTAATATATAAATATTGAAGTACTTTTTTAAGTCTTCAAATTATAGATAGCTTATCTATTACGAATAATTTTTCATATTTCTAAGTCTGTTTTTGAATTTATTACTATTTTAATTCTTTTAATATTTTTTAAAAATTTAAAAGACTAAAAATCTCACTTTAAATTTTTAACAATACATCAAAGTTAACCATATTTAATTTTGAGAACTCATTCAAATGGATAATGAAGTCATAAATTCTTAATTATATATTACAACTAACATAAAGGAATAGGTACTATTCAACCAAAAAAAAGTATAGGTATTTGACCGTACTGCTAATTTAAGGTATTTATTTTTTGATAAAATTAATTCATGAATTGAGTTGAAATTACAAAGCTAAATGATAAAATTTATTAACTAATCTATTTGAATTTGAAAATTAAATAAAAATGAAAAATTTTAGATACCGCGCATAGCGCGGCTAAGTTTACTAGTTAAGTTATAATTATAACTCATTAAACACAAATTATTCTTTTCTCTCAATTTTATCACTCAAATTAAAACTCAACCTTTTCTGGAGGACATAGTAACAAATATTAGTTGGAATTAATAAATAATGAATAATTTTTATAAATATAAAAAATGGGGATGATTTTTAAATTTTTTAAAATCCCCAAATATTAGAACTTAGCCCAAAAAATTAGTATTTTGAAACTTGGGGTACTTGTCAGGTTATATGACCAAACACCACTTTTCAATGTTTTCTCAAATTTTTCCCAAATTATTTTGGGGCAAAACAATAGAATATAAGCAAGAAATGTGTAGAGGGAGATATGTGTCGAAAGTTGGTTTCAAAATACAATAAAATCTCATTAAATTAATATCGGTGAGACCATAAAATATTATTATTATTATTATTATTATTATCACATAAATGTATTATTTCATAGATAAATTAATATTTATTAATTAAAAGAGTGTTTGAGATTCAACCTTGTAATGTCGGAACAATAGGAACTTTCATGATGCATTATCAGAACATATTTTATCATAAGATATTAGAAGACTATGATGTGAGAGAAATAGATCCAGGAAAGATTGATATTTTGGATGCTATCAATTTTACGATCTCGACTTGGGCAACAAATGTTTAGCAAGAGACAATAGCAAATTGTTTTTCAATACTGCAAAATTCATTAGGGGATGAAATCTCAAAGAATTTAAATGAACACGCTTGTGAAAACCCATTCATGAACTTGTGGTCATGATTAATGATCTCATTTACCAAAGTAAAATGAACGTCAATAACCTGTTGGATTACCTTGATGACAATGATACATGTTCAGATCACTAGAGCTTGAGAGAAATTGATGATATCATTAGAAAAAACAATGTTGCCTTTGGAACCAGTGACGCATGAGGAAACACTTATTGCATCTAGAACGCTTCATAATTTTATGGTGCAGTTCGAAAAAATAATTTAAAAACTTTTGGATGCAATAACAAAAGTTAGAGATGAATTTCAAGTAGTATTAATATTAACAAAAAATAAAACACTATAGAATCATATTTCACTAAATTGTCTTAGATATATTTGTAATTTACAGAAATATTAATTTATAATATTAATGGGATGATATATTTATATAGGGGTCTCTTAAAAATATGCTATCTTATCAAAATATTATTTTTCCACTAATTCAAGTCGAAGGAGAAAATATTATCTTAGAGAGATTATCAATTTAACGAGTATTAATTTAGTGATGTTTTACTGTATACTCCCATGTCCCTAAGTACTTGTCCACTTTTCCTATTTTAGCTGTCCCTAATTTATTGTCCATTTTGACAAATCAAGAAAGGATAAAAGAAAATACCTTTATCAATTAATTACACTGAATAATGTAGAATATTTTGAAAATCTTAAATTTTTTTAATTCATCCACTTTATAATTAAAGTAAAATGATCACTATGTTAATTTGGATTCGTTTGGTAGGCGGTATTAGGTAGAATAATCCATAGATTAAAATTTAGTTCATCTAATACGTTGTTTGGTTACTTCATTTACTTTTAATCCATGGATTGTATATCCATCATATGTGGTATTATCTTAACCCTAGAAAATGGAGGGATAACTAATCCAAGGTTTTATTAAACCTTGGATAAGACCATTAAGGGGTCTTTTGGTACAAAGATGCACAATGCAGGGATTACTAATGCATGGGTTAGTAATGCGTGGATTAGTAATGCAAGGTTTAGTAATGCAAAGATTAGTTTTTATCAAGTGTTTGGTTCATTTTTTCCAACTTAGTCTTATGTTTGGTTTAAACTCTACAAAAAGTTTATTTTCTATTATACCCTTGAGTTATTATGATACTTTATATTTCATTTAACTAGTCAAGTTAAATATTAAAATATACATAAAAAATATTATTAATTTTGAGGTGTGATAGGTCACTATAGAGATTTTTGATAGCATTGTATATTTCTAATTTTTTGTTGGTCAAATATACCTTAAACTTAACGTGAATTTAAGGCTACTTAAATTGTTCAATTACACGAAACTTATTTTTTAAAAAAAATAGTTCAAGTGATTAATCGACGAACTACATTTAAAAAAAAATCTCAAAAAAATTAACCCAATATAACAACTCAAACATGGAGAAAAAATATTAATTTGTGAAATCATCAAATTACATGGAACAAATTTGGAGAATTTGAATGAATATTTATAAATATTCTCATATAAATCAAAAAGAACATTACTTACAAAAAAAATAGGAAAAAAGATCTCTTTCCTAGAGATAAAATAAGACCTTGTATGAGGTATAACTAATTCATGGATTAGATTAAATAAAGTAACCAAACAATGTTTTTGTTGGACCAAATTTCAATCCATGGATTATTTTGATAAATACCTCCTACCAAACAGGTTCTAAATGTCTAAACGTAATTAACTCCTTATTCTTTTTTCTAAATTCATTTTGTAATTTTATTTCTGTTTTATTTATATTGGAATGGTAATAAATGTTCCTTTTTAATTCTTTAAATTTGTTTCGTGTAATTTAATGATTTCACTAATATATTTTTTTTCCATTTTTTCTTGATTTTTTTTATATTCAAGTTAATTAGTCGATTACTCACTTGAACTATTTGTTTTAAAAATAAAAATAAGGTTTAGGTATAAACAATTTAAGTAGTCTTAAATCTATGTTAGAAATACATTGTGTCATCAATGATCTTCTTAGTGGTACATCATACCTTAAAATTAATACTCCCACCGTTTAAAAAAGAATGACTTAGTTTGACTTGGAACGAAGTTTAAGAAAAGAAAGAAGACTTTTAATCTTGTGATTCTAAATTAAAGTTATTTCAAATGTATCAAAATGCCCATTAATTTTGTGGTCTTAAACATGTCGCATGGAAAGTTATAGTTAAATTATTGCCAAAAAAGAAAAGAGGTCATTCTTTTTGAAACAGACTAAAAAGGAAATAAGGTTATTCTTTTTTAAATGGAGGGAGTAACAATTTTATGTATATATACATTTGATTTAACTAATTAAATAGGATAAATAATTTTTTTATAAAATTATCCAATCCAGTGGTTATCTACCTTGACCCAATTATATGAAATAAACACTCCTAATAATACAAGGGTATAATAGAAAAGAATTCTTTTGTAAAATTATAAATTAAACACAAAATTAAGTGAAAAGTAGTGAACCAAACACTTGACAAAAAATAATCTCTGAACTTCTAATCTCCGCATTACTAATCCATGCGTGACTAATTCATGCATTACTAATCCCTCCATTATCAATGTTTGTACCAAACAATATTTATTTTCTTAATAGTGTGTCAATTTAAAAGCGAATGAGTAATTAGAAACACAAGGAGTACTAAATTGATAAGAAAGAGGAAGGAGGGGCCAAATTTAATAAAGTAGATGGTCGGATGGATTAAACAATAAATATCCGTAAAGAAAGGGATACAAACAAAATAAATTTAGAAAAAATAACTGAAATACATAAATTTTAATTTTTTATTGTCTATTTTCCCTATTTTTTAAAAATTACTCAAATCTCTTTTTTGACTTAAATAACAAATCTGTCAGATACATAATTATCTTTTACCTCACATGTTTCACCACTTCCCATCCCATTTCTTTTTTTCCTCTCTAAATTCACTCCATTACCTTTTCAGTTACTCATTATCTCAATTTTATTTTCAAAATTTTTCTCTCTCAATCCAACCATTTTAAAAGGAATTCAATTTCTATCTATTTTTCACTCCTTTAATCTCTCCTAACTTCACTTCACAATTTTATCAGTTACAATTTTTATTTCAATTTGAATTTCAAAAGAAGTTTTTCTCTAGTCAATCAAATTTAAACCGCTGAATTAGGTCCTTTTCATTTCTCAATTGCAGGTTTTTTTTCAGTTTTTTTTTTGTTTTTATCCTTTTTTTCCAGATACATATGATTCTCCATTCATCCTTGTTTTATGCAATGTATCATATCCATAACTAAGGTATTGATACATAACCTTAATGTTGAATCTTTGATTAGTTTTATTATGTTCAATATAAATGTACTGGATACATAAAAAATTCTCAATATATAGCATATGTCAAGTTCTTCAATGTATCATCAAAATCTTATTCAAATTTAAAAGGCTATATACACAATGACAAATTGATTGTGTATTATATATCTACACTCTTTATTATTTTGTTCAATATTATCCAACTTAGAATATAATGTAATTGTACATATTATCCATAATAATCTTGATACATAAAAACTTATACGATATGGTACAATCTGCAGACATTAAAAAATTCAGTGATACACTATATGAAATACATTTTTTCAATTTTCAAAGCAACACCTATCTAACAACAAACTAACATATATCGACAGAATTTTATAATCATCTTATAACATGTATTAGGTACATTAAAATTATCGATGATACAACCACTCACAAAAATTTAAAATTGATATATATTAATGTATCATCCACATTTGTCTTGATCAAAACAAGTAATTTAAATATCTTAATTGTTCCACTATTTATATGTACAATATACACAATAATAACATGACACATTATAAAATCTGTGATAAACAAACTCGATATTCAAAATGTATCTGATCCATCTCAATTGTTAATTCATTTATTGCATGTATCATATACAATATATTATGATGATACATTTTCATACAAATCACATCCAAATACAAAATAATGACCACATCATAATCTATAGATACAAAATAAAAATACATGTAAGTTATTTACCGCTAATGTATCATGACTTACATATTCACATCAAAACGATAAAACAAAACTATAACAATGTTACATTGAAAAGATACTATATACCAATAACAGAGAGGGCAGAGAAATGGTGGAGGAAGTGGTTAAGCGGTTGGTGATGGATAAGAAGATAACAAAAAAAGATAATTCCTTCGTCGGATAAGAAGCCAATGAATTAATGGCACAAACACCATATGGCAACCCACTATTTCTTCTTATATACATACACATCCACTCCCATGATGTACCTATGAGCTCTTGATCTTAAGATATCCTTCCTAAGAATAATTTTCGCACAACAACTGTAAATGCAAGTTGATCTTGAGTTATAGAGCATTATTTGTATACTAACAGGTCAAATGAAGAAATCACAATAACTGATGTATTACACAAATTTATAGATTTCATTCGTAACCTACTGATGATTCTCCTCATGATAAACCTATATTAGATGGGTGAAGGCTTGACCTGCTGTCACAATTGCTAATTTTCTAATGATTTCTCCAAGAACATTCACTGCTAGGCCCAAATTACTTATCCACCAATATTCCTTTTAGCCGGGAAAGAAACAGATTTATGTAAGGTACTATATTAAGGATCAAATCATTGCTAGTAGATTTGAAAAAACATATTTAAGTAATTATTATCTTATTCGTAATTCCTCTTGTAAAGCTTTTGTGATTTCAAATTGATGGAGAAGATGACATCTGAATTTTGAATTTTGTAAAAAGATTGGTATGGATTGATATCAATTAGATCTGCATGATTTATGGGAAATAAAATCAATTTTATGTTAATATCCATGTTAAGCGCAACTAAAAAGTTTTGTAATGTATCACAATCAATGTATCCGAATGAAACTTATGTATCGAAATGATTGATATCTTATGAAATTTTTGTAAAATAGAAAAGAGTGGGGATAGAATGTAAATTAAGTCTTACACAATGAGATTTATGTAAGTTATACATAAATTTATCCACATCTAGTGTTTACATTAAATTTTATTGATTTCCAGTATAGGTTATAAAATTATACATTTAATTACAACTTAGACTATTTCCAACCCAACAACAAATTTTATATCAAATCCTAATTTTGATGTAAAATTTGGTATTTTGAGCTCCAAACCTCACCAATTTTTACATAAAATTTTGTATAACACTATCCATCACACCAATTCACTTTTTTAATATTTTAATATTATTTCATTGTAAAATCTTCTAATTAAATATTATATAAATTGTATGTTTTAATTAAATCTCTTGTATATTTAATTATTTTTATGCACTATTTTTATAATATTAATTATATAGATAAAATTAGTTTTTTTATAAATTAATTTTTCTATATATGAGCTTTTTAAAATATTAAATCTATCTAATTCTATAAACTATAATTGCATTTAACTACAATTAACATTCGCAAAAATTTAAAATGCAAACATATACATTTTTAAACAAATAACACAATATAATTAAGAATAACCGAAAATAATAAACTTTATGATTGTCACATTTTTGGAGAAAAAAAAGTGCTACATGATATATTAACCTCATGTATTATAATGCGCAACATAATTATTGAGGATGAGGGTGATCTTAATGCACCAATTCAAGATGCGTCAGAAGGTCCAACTCTGACCGTAGAAATGAAAATAGATGAAAATTATCAATTTCAATAATTTCTAGCTCGATATAGAAAAATACAGGACAAAGAAGCTCATTTTAAACTACGTAATGCATTAATAGAATATTTATGGGAACACCGTAATTATCTTGAGAATTGAATATTTATGTAGAATTTACAATAATTTTTTCAATTATGTATTATTTATTTAATTGTACTTCATTAATGATTTCACTTTTATTTGTATTATCGATTATTATATATAATGTATAATATATGCTAGCAATTTATATTATTTAAAAAGTTATGGTACAAAATATTTTTATTTTAATGATTAAAAAAGGGAAATAATATGAATTATATATGCGGAATGTTTTAGAAAGAATTTGTTTTATGAAATAAGAAAATATAAATGAAATAAGAAATAATAATATTATGTTTGGATGAAATGTCCTTAGTGATAAAAGATATACCCCCTCCGTTTAAAAAAGAATGACCCTATTTCCTTTTTAGTCTGTTTAAAAAAGAATGACCCCTTTCCATTTTTAGCAAAACTTTAACTTTAACTTTTCACGTGACATATTTAAGACCACAAGATTAAAGGTATTTTGGTACATTGCCATAATTTTAAGGGAAAATTGTATATAATGGCAAACTAATAATTCAAATTAATTGCTATAACCAACCTTTGATTTAATTGTGCCCCTTAGCAAACTGTTTCCCAGTCACCTCTCTCCCTCAAACTCTCGCTCGCCGCTCTCCTCTCTCGCAATATCTCTCGCTCGCTTCCTCTCACTTTTATACAAACACAAGTGTATAAAATCTGTTTCTACTTGTATAAAGCAAGAGAAAATTGTATAAATACATATATTTTTGTTCCCCTCTCTCCCCTCTCCCAGATCTCGCTCGCTACTCTCCCTAATCTCGCTCGTCACCCTCGCCTCGCTCACTTATTCAAACAGAAACAAAATGTATATAAATTGTATTTCTGTTTGTATAAAGCGAGAGAATATTAAATATACACATGCAAATACATATATTTTCGTCCTATACACTTATAATTATACAATAAAAATACTCTCCTACCCAGTTTCTTTTGTCTTTCTCTCTTTCTCATTTTATACAAATTCAAATTGTATATAATTTCTCTCTTTCTCGTTTTATACATTTCGATTCAATTGTATATTCCCTGCCCAAGTCTCTTTTGTCCTTTCTCTCTTTCTCATTTTATATAAATTCAAATTGTATATAATCGTTCTATACACTTATAATTATACAATTCGTTCTATACAATTATCTGCCCAAGTCTCTTTCTCTTTCTCGTTTTATGCACTTTCTTTTATACAATTCGTTTCAACTGTATATGTATAGCGAATTATACATATATATGTTTGCTATGAAGTGCAATTATGCAAACTTTGCTGTAACATACAAATATGAATTTTATGTTTTCTATATGTGAAAGTTGTTCTAATTTTAATTTAGAACCACAAAATTAAAAAGTCTTCTTACTTTCTTAAATTTTGTTTCAAATCAAATTAGATTATCATTTTTTAAACAGGCGGAGTATATAAAAATATGTATCATGTATTTATCGGTGCTAATGTACACTTAAATTTTTTACTAGAAACATAGTGACGCAAGCAATGAAGTCTACAATCGGCGCCAGAGGGGATAATTTCACAATAGAAAAGAAAATATTTGGCAAGACATGTGGAACGAGTTAAATCTTTATCCGAAATTAATTTTCCCTCTATTTTTTCAGATATAATTTACCTAATATAATTATATTTTTAATATAATTTATAGATTATTACATGATAAAATTTTATCTGCTGCGCACAAATATTCACCTAACAAAATCAGTTGAATGAATATAATAATGCATCTATTTCCAATACTCTTTAAAGTTCATTTATGTCCACCCAAAGAACCCAAGTTTGAACGTTGAAAAAGTCAAAGCTTATACACATTTCAGGCTGTAACAAAAAAGAGCAAGTTTCCATCTTCACAAGATATTATAAAGTATTGCTACTCAATATCCAATTTCCACACTATAAATAAAAAAGCCTTGCAACTTTAACCATACCCAAACAAAACTACAACTAAAAAATTTAGCAATGCTCTGTTTCTCTCAATTTCCTATCCCTCTCTTCTTTTTCCTCTCTATCCTCCTTACCCTCCAACACCATTGCCTCGCAAACTGCCACGTGGACGATGAGACCGGGTTGTTAGGATTCAAATCGGGTATCAAATCTGACCCGTCAGGTCTTCTATCAAGCTGGAAATCAGGTACCGATTGTTGTAAATGGTCGGGTATATCTTGTGGGGAAAACAATCGGGTCACAAGTCTATCAATTGATGGACAACCGGGGAAAAACCAAGTCTTATCTGGTACCATCTCACCATCTCTCTCCAAACTAAAAATGCTAACCAGTATTTCTCTTACAAATCTAAAAAACTTAGCTGGTACACCAAATTTCCTCCTTTCGTTTCCTAATATTCAAATAGTTTATCTCGAAAACAATAATTTGTCAGGTCAAATATCCCCAAAAATTGGTAACTTGACCCAACTTTTTGCACTTAGTTTTTGGGGTAACAAGTTAACCGGGCCGATACCAAGTTCTATGGGGCAGTTAACTCAGTTGAGTCAGCTCAAACTCGGTGATAACCTGCTCACTGGCACAATTCCCAGTACATTCGACAAACTCAAAAGCTTAACTTATTTAAGCTTAGAAAAAAATCAACTTAGTGGGTCGATACCAAATTTTTTCAATTCTTTATCTAATCTCAGAATATTAACACTTTCTCACAACAAATTTACTGGCAATATTCCAAGTAGTATAACTACTTCGGCTCCAATATTAAGGTTCCTTGAGGTAGGGCACAATCATTTATCCGGGAAAATCCCAGATTTTCTCGGAAAATTTCGTTCCCTAGACACATTAGATCTTTCTTATAACAAATTCTCGGGAACAGTGCCAAAAACTTTTGCGAATCTTACCAAAATCTTCAATCTCAATCTATCTCATAATCTTCTAGTGGATCCGTTCC
Source organism: Solanum pennellii (assembly GCF_001406875.1). Classification (NCBI taxonomy): domain Eukaryota; kingdom Viridiplantae; phylum Streptophyta; class Magnoliopsida; order Solanales; family Solanaceae; genus Solanum; species Solanum pennellii. Next base: position 65,097,268 of record NC_028646.1, read on the forward strand.
CAACATTATTTGTAAAAGGCATTGAATCTCTAGATCTGTCGTATAATAATTTCCATTTAAATACGATACCAAGTTGGGTAACTTCATCTCCGATTATATACTCATTGAAGCTAGCAAAATGCGGGATCAAGATTAAATTGGATGATTGGAACCCAAAAACAACGTATTTTTACGACTATATTGATTTATCGGATAATGAAATTACTGGAAGTCCAATTGGGCTGTTGAATAAGATTGATTTCTTAATCGGATTTTGTGCTGCTGGGAATAAATTAAAGTTTGATTTGGAGAAAATGAAGATTGTTAAGACACTTAAGGAAGTGGATTTGTCTAGAAATATGGTTTATGGGAAAGTTCCAAAGGAAATTAGTGGACTAAACAAGTTGAATTTGAGTAATAATCATTTGAGTGGTCAACTTCCACCAACAAAGTTTAAGGCTAATTCATTTGCTGGAAATAAAGGACTTTGTGGTTCACCGTTGCCCCCTTGCAGAAAAGCTTAGTGTTATCAATGATTAGATTGTGTTAAATTTTAATTAATTATTATGCTATGCTAGTACAATAATGATTTAGTATTTTGACAATACCTTGCACTTTGTTTTTGTTCAATAAATATGTTTAGTAAGTGGGACTTCCCAAATTTAATAATGAGATCTTTAGTTGGTATACTTAAATTATTGATTTAAGTCATTTACGATCATCTAAAGTTGTCTACATATTTTACTTAGACATTTCAACTAAAGTTTATACCTATTGAATACCTTATTTATTCATAAATCATTCCTATTAGACACAAAATGATGACATAGAAAAAATAGTGTGTTCCACTCTCCTTGAGCGTGTATAGCAATTAAAAATCTTCTTTTTGTTTTCCAATTTATATACTTAATTTTTTTAAAATAAAATTAAATAAAAAAACTTGTCTTCTTCTTCACTTCTTCAGTGCAGTCATCCTCCAAGTACTCTTGCGTCCCTTTCTCTAACTCTTTTTTATTTTTCTTTTGCTTTTACCTTAATTTTTTAAAAGTTAATAGATTTAAAAGTCAAATGTTGTAGCAAAGCTTCATTTTTTTTTATAAAATTAATATTAATTGATTATTCTTTTAAGCAAAAGTCGTAATTCTTTTTAAGATAATTATGGTAGTAAGTGATTAAAGAAAATTCAAGTCGTTATTCTTTTTCAGATAATTATGATAGTAACTGGTTAAAGAAAATTCAAAATGGATGAAGCTTTACAATGACAACAAATTTTGACGAAGAAGAACAGGAATAGGGGTTGATAAAATAATTTGTTTTTTTTCTTTACTTTTTTTTAATCTAATTGCCACGTGTTATCATTTTATTGGTCTATCTGCTCTCTTTCCACAAATTTTCATTTTGTGTTTAATAGATATAAATTTGTTAAGATTAAAGTGTTTAATAGGTACTGCCCTGTGTTAAGGTATCTAACTGAAATGTACGAACAACTTTAGGGGCTTGTATATGACTTAGGCCTAAATTATTTATTTTACTTTTTTGTTTTTTGGGATACTTAAATTATAAATTCATAAATCATAATATATACTTTTGTTGTCTATTTGACTTCGCATATTTCTTAAGAAACTATAAATAAAAGAGTAATTTTATTATAGAATAAAATAAATTTTAAGTCTTGAAAAATGTAATAGAAAACTAATTGTAATTAATGATACGAGTAAATTAGAAACTAATTAAGTGGATAAGTATTGTTGAACATCTCAAAATAGATAATAAACACTATTGTTGGATTGATAAAATATTTTCTTCATTTAAAACGGGATGATCTATTCCTTTTTTAGTTAGTTTTAAAATGAACGACTATTTTCTTTTTAAGGCAACACTTCTAATTTCAGCTTTACACTTGGTGTGTTTAAGATCACAAAATTAAAAAATATTTTGATACATTTAATTTAGAATTACTAAATTATTTTATTTTAATTTTTTTAAAAATTCCTACTAAATCTAAATAGATCATTTTTTTGAGATGAAGAAAGTATATATTATATATTTATAAGTTACTTCAATCTATTCTTGGATGAACAAGTATATAAATTAATTCTTCTTCAATTAAATATTACCTGATAAAGGAGGACATGTGGATTAAGTCAAAGAGGATGGAAAAAAACTAGTGGTGTCATTTTCCAAGAGATCAATGAGTCATCACTTTCACTGAATTCACTTTCACATCAAAAAGACCTCTAGGTTGTGAAATAATCAGAGGTTGATTTTGATTTATTTTTAGTGTTTTTAAAATAAAATAATTTAAAATAGTTAAATAAATAATAAATATTTTCTAAATACTTGATTTATAGTTAAAGTAATAAAACCAAGTCAAAATGTTAACTTAAAAACTTGAACTTATAACTTTTGTCTTATTTTTATATTGGGAATTGAAATTATTGGGGCTTAATTTTTGTTTCGTCCGTCTTTAATTGTAACGACGAGGGTATAAATAACTTTGTTTTAATGGATGGAGTATAGTCAACTAATAAATTAAAGTTAAAGGGTTATTCTTTTATCATTTTACCAGGATAAAATGAGGGTGAAATATGTAGTTCAAGAAATTTGGGGTCTTAGGGTTTTTAAATTTTGAATTGACCAACAACTTCTACTACAGTAGAAATATGAGTAAAGCAACTGATATCAACATGCTTGCTCATCTGTAATTTAAATTTAAGTCTGGGATTGTTGGGGAATGAGAAAACATGAAGTTTGTAGTTATGATGGATAACAAAGAGTTGTAGTTTTGATCACTAACAAAGAGTCTTGATGAGTAACAAATCATTGTTTATCATCATCAAAAAGAGGAAAAATGTTGGGAAGTAGGAGAACATATAAAGTAGTTTTGATGATTGATAAAGTGAAGGCATGGTTCAGTTATTGTTGTCGTATGTGTACTCTATGAGAGATTGCGGCAAAGAAGAAAAAGTATTGCGGCAAAGAAGAAAAAATGCAGAAATCGATAGAAAGAAGGATACAAATATGGAAAGAAATAAAGAAGTAGCAATTCAAGTCAAATAAGGAAAGAAATAAAGAAATAGCAAGTCAAGCCAAATAAGGAAAGAAATAAAGTAACAATTCAAGTCAAATGGAAAGAAGTAAATATAGACAAGTTCAAGAAGGAAAAGAATTTGCAATTCCTTTCCTTGTAGAAGTTGAAGACAAATCAAATCTATAAAAGGATCAAGAAGTTGAAAGCAAAAAACGTCTTTGCATAAGTTTCAGTTGCCTCCCTCTTTTCGCCCCATAACTGAAAAAAAGGAGCACGGCGAAAAGCCAACCTTCTTTATCAAGAGAATTTATCAGCAAATCCAGAACGATAGCCATTGCATATTCACAAAATATATCATCTTGAGAGCAGTATTTTCTGGAGAAAAAAACGCGGGCCTTCGTCACAGCAACGTAAGGACCAGGTTCACTTTCATCACAACAACGTAAGGACCAGGTCCACGTATCTGTTCCACTCAGAACTATTGAATGTTGAAGTCTGATCAATTAAAGTCTAGGGTTATTAGTCTTTGTTGATTTGTTCTAGGTTTATTATTGAGTTGTAATAATTCCTAGATTGTGTAACAAGAAGTGAGTTTGACATCTTGAGAGTTGAGTCTTGAGAGAATTGTAACAAGAAGTTGGTTTGACTTCTTGAGAGAGAGATTGTGAGAATTGTAAACAAGAAGTGGGTTTGACTTCTTGGGTGGTTAGAGTTAAGAAGAGTTGAGAATCTTTGTAAACAAGAAGCGAGTTTTACTTCCTGTTGAGTGGAGAGTTTTCGATTATAGTTAATAAAAAAGGGTAGAAATTTAGAGTTATATTCATTGATTAACTGAGTTGTAAATATTGAATTAATATAAAACTTCGGTGTGATTTTTCCCTTCCTTGAGTTAGGAAGGTTTTCACGATAAATCTTTGTTTTATTGTGTTGCAACATAATTACAAGAACATTGTTCTTATATCGGGGTAGGGTTTTCTTCAATTGATATTAGAGCAGGTCTTTTCCTTAAAAGACTAACATCTTGAAAAAGATGAATGGCTGCACCACGTACACCACAGGAAGGAGCTTCTCAAACTCGACCACCACTGTTTAATGGAAAGTATTATGGATGGTGGAAGAATCGCATGATGGATCAGTTACTAGGAGAAAATCTAGACCTATGGCGAGTTATGTTGGATGGTCCAACCATACCCATGAAGAATGGAAATAATGGAACCACTCAAGTACCAAAGGATAGGAAAGAATGGAATGTTGCAGATAAACTTGCAATTCAGAACAATGCTAAAGCAAAAAAAATCTTGATATGTGGAATAGGTCCAGATGAATACAATAAAATATTATCATGTCAAGATGCAAAAACAATATAAGAAAATTTGGAAACTGTGCATGAAGGAACAACTCAGGTAAAGAAGTCTAAAATAGATAACTTGAACAGACAATACGAACTGTTTCGAATGGCAGAAGGTGAAACAATCCAAGAGATGCACACTAGGTTCACTGCTATCATTTATGAAATCTACTCACTAGATGAAGTAATTCCCAATGGGAAGGCAGTCAGAAAACTTTTGAGTGTCTTTCCAGAATCTTGGGAAAGCAAAGTAAAAGTCATTACTGAAGCACGTGATCTAGATAAGTTATCTATAAATGACCTCATTGAAACCTCATGACCTATGAACTCAAGAAAAACAAGAAAAGGAAATTGTAGGCAAAAGAAAAGAGAAGGACCTGGTTCTTACAGGCACAATACTAGAAAATTTTGAGGATGATAACATTGTGTTAATAACGAAAAGGTTCTCAAGAATGTTAAAAAAAGGACAAGTGTTCCACGGAAGGAACTGTAACGACCTGTTTAGTCGATTCGAGCAGTAAGATTATTTTAATAAAAACTGACTGGGTCGACGGACCACGCGACGGACCGTCATGGTCACGACGGCCCATGATGGATTCCGTCGTCCCATACTTGTGAATTTCCTTCTGCTACCTTACTCATTACCCTCGACGACAAGTAGGACGAGCCGTCATAGGCACGACGGACCGTCGAGGGGCTTCGTTCCAAAACACTTAAACTCTGAAAATCTGGGTACTGAGATCGACTCTCTGAACTTCGAGACGGAACTGCAGGATGGACCGTCGTATGTACGACGGACCGTCACAAACCCTTTACAGAATTTGACTCTCTGAACTTTGTGACGGACCTGCAGGACGGACCGTCATAGAGACGACGGGCCGTCACAGATTGTGTAACCTAACTGGGTCGGATTTCTGTTAAAAGTTTTAAAGGGGTGTTTTGGACTATTCATGACAAACTTTATGAAATTAGTGGGGTAAGTTTAATAATTTATTTACTTGGAGGGTTAAAGGAGATAACCTTGGAATAAATAATGGGTTACTTTTATCATAATGAATTATATGATAATTAGGGTAAAAGAAAAGAATCTAGAGAAGAAAAAGAAAAAGACAGAGAGGGAGAACGAACGAGCGAGAGGGAGAACGAAGAGGAAAGCAAAAAGGGCATTGGGGAGATAGCTTGCTTGATCACGATTCTTCGGTGGAGGTAGGTTATGGTTTATGCTATGTGATAGTAAACTCTTAATAGCGATTAATATGTATTGGGTGGTATTGTAAAGTCTTCCATATACTTGGTTGTGTGTTTGTATGTTGTGATCGTATAAATTGTGGTGGTTAGAATGATGAGATTGTTGAATCTTTAATCTTAAATCCTCTCTAATTAAGATGATGCTTGACATAGAGAAAGCTTGATGAACTGAAATAATGAGATAGATGGATCGGAGTGTCACGTTCCGACACGTAGGAATAATGAATCGGAGTGTCACGTTCCGACACGTAGGAATAATGGATCGAAGTGTCACGTTCCGACACGTAGAAATAATGGACCGGAGTGTCACGTTCCGACACACAGGATTAGTGGATCGGAGTGTCACGTTCCGACACGTAGCATTACGGGATCGGAGTGTCACGTTCCGACACGATAAGAATAAAGAGAAGAAATCTTGAATTAACTTAATATACTCGATTTCAAAGAATCTAATTCCCAAATGAGTATGGTGTGGAGTCTTGAGTCCTCATAGATGTGCTTGGGGTTGTTGTCAATGGTTTTTGTACTTGTTGATTTTCACCTGTTGAGTATTGTGGTCGGTTTTGCATTATTATTCCATATATATTGCTTTCTATTTTGAGTTGGCCGATGATACCTACTCAGTACTTGTAC